>NC_045454.1:6175050-6194399 GCF_002776525.5 Piliocolobus tephrosceles | reverse complement strand
TTTTGAGACGGAGTCTCGCTCTGTCGCCCGGGCTGGAGTGCAGTGGCGGGATCTCAGCTCACTGCAAGCTCCGCCTCCCGGGGGTTTACGCCATTCTCCTGCCTCAGCCTCCCGAGTAGCTGGGACTACAGGCGCCCGCCACCTCGCCCAGCTAGTTTTTTGTATTTTTAGTAGAGATGGGGTTTCACTGTGTTAGCCAGGATGGTCTCGATCTCCTGACCTCGTGATCCGCCCGTCTCGGCCTCCCAAAGTGCTGGGATTACAGGCTTGAGCCACGGCGCCCGGCCTCCCGACCTCTTGATGCACCTGCCTCAGCCTCCCAAAGTGCTGGGATTACAGGCATGAGCCACTGTGCCTGGCCCAGTACCCTTTTTTTTTGACAGGAGCAGTTAAAATCTAACATAGCATGAATTACATATATAATAAAATATTATTTTCCTGTCGTCTTCATGTTATGCCACCTTCTTAATGCCTAAACTGCATCTCTCTGCTTGGACTTTTACTGCAAATAAATATATTATGTGATGTTTAAAATAAAAGAAATATGATGTTCAGTAATAATTGGTGGAATGAGAGAATTTGGCTCCATCTTCTCTAATAACGAAGAAGTTCTGCTCCTACATCTGAGCAAAATTATAACCTTTTTAGATAAAACAACTGCTCCTAGGAGTCCTAGCATGAACACCGCAGTTTCTGTAGGATGGCTATGCTGACACTGGCTAAACGAATCTGACATTCAGGTTGATTTTATATTTTAAAATCAATGATAGGCCGGACACGGTGGCTCATGCATGTAATCCCAGCATTTTGGGAGGTCGAGGTGGGCGGATCACCTGAGGTCGGGAGTTCAAGACCAGCCTGACCAATATGGTGAAACACCGTCTCTACTAAAAATACAAAAATTAGTCAGTCGTAGTGGCGCATGCCTGTAATCCCAGCTACTCAGGAGGCTGAGGCATGAGAATCACTTGAACCAGGGAGGTGAAGGTTGCAGTAATAGTCTGGGCAATAAGAACGAAACTCCATCTCAAAAAAAAAAAAAAAAAAAAAAATCAATGATAAAATAAAACACCCTTTATCACTGATGCGTATGTCTAATTATCCATGCCATTCCCAGCCATTAAGATTTCGAAGTTAGAAACAGTGACTCACTCATACAGCTTCAGATGTTGTATAAAATTAGGCAGAAAAGATCTCCCCTGACAAGCCTCTTTTCCAGAATTTATGAGGTGTTGTGCACATCGATATGTGCCTTCTGCATGCAGCTTCTCTACTTCCGGTCTACAGAGTGCTGACTGCATCCTAATTTTGCCTCTAAACAATCTCTGCTGCCAACAGCTCTGACACTGTGGGGCCCATACCCTGTCTCCATCCATGTCTAGGTGTGAGCCCCTCCCAGGACCATGCCCAGCAGAGCCTCTTCCGAAGTTAATGTCACTGGGTCTCAGTGAGATAGAATCTAAGTGAGACGAGAGAAACTGAGGGAAGGCATGGGTGAATGGCAGTAAACACGTCAGGCAGGATGCTTCAGACTCAGAGAAGATTCGCAACTCCAATGCATCGCATTTCAAAAAGGAAGGAGACAGAATGATCCACGAAGAATATCATTTTACCTGTGTAAGAGCCATCCCTGACTCCTTTTCTTTCCTCTTCTTCCTTTTCTGGGCTTCTCTCTCAGTCAATATAATTACTTCTTTACAAGTCAAATCTGAAAGTGAAAAATCTGTCGTTCAATGTTTGGAAACAACACATTCCTTTCTGTGCTACAACCATACCCACAGGGAAGACCTCAGCATATGGAGAGACAGCCCACTGCACCAGGGGGATGCAAGAATAATAAATTCCTACACAAAGACCAAGTGGCCTGGCATGGTAGCTCACGCCTGTAATCCCAGCACTTTAGGAGGCAGAGGCGGTCGGATCAACTGAGGTCAGGAGTATGGGAACATCCTGGACAACACAGTGAAACCCCGTCTCTACTAAAAGTACAAAAATTAGCTGGGTGTGGTGGCATGCACCTGTAGTCCCAGCTACTTGGGAGGCTGAGGCAGGAGAATCACTTGAACCTGGAAGGCAGAGGTTGCAGTGAGCCAAGATCATGCCACTGCACTCCAGCGTGGGTGACAGAGAGACTCCATCTCAAATAAAAAAATAAATAAAAATAAAAAAGAAAATGTGTTATGTGTCTGCGTACATATCTCTATGTGTACGTGTATTTATTTATTTATTTATTTTTTTTTTTTTTTGAGGCGGAGTCTCGCTCTGTCGCCCGGACTGGAGTGCGGTGGCCGGATCTCAGCTCACTGCAAGCTCTGCCTCCCGGGTTTACGCCATTCTCCTGCCTCAGCCTCCAGAGTAGCTGGGACTACAGGCGCCCGCCATCTCACCCGGCTAGTTTTTGTATTTTTAGTAGAGACGGGGTTTCACCGTGTTAGCCAGGACGGTCTCGATCTCCTGACCTCGTGATCCGCCCGTCTCGGCCTCCCAAAGTGCTGGGATTACAGGCTTGAGCCACCGCGCCCGGCGTGTACGTGTATTTATTATGTGTTCATATGTATAATGGATTTATTCAACCATAAAAAAGAAGAAAATCCTGCTATTTGCAACAACATGAATGAACCTAGAAGACATACACTCGGTGAAATAAGACAGACACTAAAAGACAGTTACTGTATGACCTCATAAGCAGAATCTTAAACAATCCAATTCATAGGAACAGGGTAGAACAGTTGTTGCCAGGAACTGGTGGGGGGGAGAATGGAAAAATGTTGGTCAAAGGGTACAAACTTTCAGTTATAAAATGAAGAAGTTCTGGGGAATCTAATGTACACAATGGTGTCTATACTGTATTGGACACTTCAACAGTTTGGAAAGTTTTTGAAAATTTTAATGAATTATAGGGTGAAAGTTTAAAAAAATGACAATACTTAACATTTAGAAACGAATGATGTCAGCTGATTAATGGATGCCACCAAATCTTATTTCAGAAGTCAGTAATTACAGAAAGGCAGAAATTGAATAAACACTTATCTCAAGCTTCCAAAACAACAATCAATTAAATGTTAAGGACCTACAGCTGGGCGTGGTGGCTTACACCTGTAATCCCAGCACTTTGGGAGGCTGAGGTGAGCAGATCATGACGTCAGGAGATCAAGACCACCCTGGCTAACACGGTGAAACCCCATCTCTACTAAAAAATACAAAAAAATTAGCAGGGCGTGGTGGCAGGTGCCTGTAGTCCCAGCTACTTGGGAGGCTGAGGCAGGAGAATGGCGTGAACCCGGGAGGCGGAGGTTGCAGTGAGCTGAGATCGCGCCACTGCACTCCAGTCTAGGCGACAGAGTGAGACTCTGTCTTAAAAAATAAATAAATAAATAAATAAAGGAACTACAAAGAAAAACGTAGGCCGGGTGCTGTGGCTCATGCCTGTAATCCCAGCACTTTAGGAGGCCAAGGCCAGCGGATCACCTGAGTTCGGGAGTTTGAGACCAGCCTGACCAACATGGAGAAACTCCGTCTCTACTAAAAATACAAAATTAGCCAGGCGTGGTGGCGCATGCCTGTAATCCCAGGTACTTGGGAGGCTGAGGTAGGAGAATTGCTTGAACCTGGGAGGCAGAGATGCAGTGAGCCGAGATGGCACCACTGCACTCCAGCCTGGGCAACAAGAGTGAAACTCCGTCTCAAAAAAAAAAGAAAAAAGAAGAAAATCCATTACAAAAAAATAAGACTCTCAATACTCCTACAAAGACATACCTTGTAGGCCTGATGTGGTGGCTTCCCATCTGTAATCACAGCACTCTGAAAGGCTGAGGCAGAAGGACTACTTGAGTCCGGGAGGTTGAGGCTGCAGTGAGCAGAGATCATGGCACTGTACTTTAGTCTGACAGAGCAAGACCCTGTTTCAGAAAAGAAAAACAAAAAACAAAAAACAAAGACATACCTGGTAGTGAGAGTGACAGTCATTTATTGCCCCATTTCTCATTTTCTCTATCCTCTACTCTATCCCAGGGAAGAAAAGAGTTACCACAAATGACGGAATTTAAATGCCCTCTGGCGAAATAGAGATTCCAAATTATCTTTTGATACAAATAAATACAAAATGCACAAGCCTTACAGAAAAGAGTGGTAATTTTCATCCTCATGATTACAATTTAAAGAAAAAAATTGTAGAGTATAAAGTCACAAATCAGAATATTACAACCACCATCCATATCCAATCAACTCATCACTCATCTGGATGGGGTCCTCTCCCACTTTCTTCACTACTGCGTGGTTCCCTCTCGCATGCTGCATCTTTCCTCCCCTTTTCTGTTCTTCTCTTTTATGTCTGTTCTGCCCAATACTTAGCAACTTACTTCACTTCTTGGAACTCTTCCTCCCCAATCTTTCTGACAGTCCCCAATCTCCACGTATTTCTGCCTCTTTTTCCCCATCTAAGCTCCCTCTCTGCTCTCCTTGTTAAAACTCCCTCTTACCTGTTACAGCTCCTTTGTTCCCACTCTCTAGCACCCCCAACTTCCTAGGCTTCCTCCCTGCTGCGGTTCTCCCTCTACTCTGCTTGTCACCCACTGCCCTCTCTTTCAGTTCCAGCACCACGTAGTTCTGTCGGCTGCGCTTCCAACTCTTTTACTTTCTCCCCACTGTCTGCAGTGCCTCCTCCTTTGCCGCCCCACTCTATTTTGCTGCCCTTCATCTCTCTGAAGGTCCCCCTTTTTTTCTAAATGTCTCTATGTGCTTTTCTCCCCCTGCTTCTTTCTCCATTCGTTCTCTTCCACTCTTGCTGTCTCTCTGCAAATCCCTAAATTATCATCCATTTTGCCATGTATTTATGGGTCTCCCTCATTCTCTTCGGTTTTTCCTTTCGCTCCGTCGCTCCCCCTCTTTTCCTCTCCTGATCCCTCTCACCCACACATTCAGTAGGAAAGGCGAGGAGTAAGATGCCCACCTCCCGGAAGAGCACATTTTCCAGTGGAGTAAAATTTGGGAAGGAAGAACACTAGGTGTCACAAGACAGACTCAGGTCACCTGCCCCAAAGGGGGGATCAGGAAAAGCAGTTGCTGTGAAGGGGAAGCCTGGGGAGCGGAAGGACCCGGCGTAAGGAGGACACAAGGGGGCGGCGGCGGCGGCGGGTACGGTGTCTCAGGACAGGGAGTGTCTGCAGAATCCCAGGACCTGGCAGGAGAAGCGGCTCCTTCAGGAGCTGGGCGACGGGCGCTCCCCTCCAGGGACTGACGAGGGAGGAACTCGGGGGTCTCGACGAGTGGGAATCCACCTCCCGAGTGAGGGCTCGACTTGGCGCAGGGCCGAAGCAGAGGTCAGTAAGGGTTTTAAGCAGGAACACGACCTGAGTGGGGTTGTCTACATGGTCCTAAGGCAGAAAGGCAGGGAGCAAGGAACAGCCGCAGAGAGATTTTTAAACCGAAAGGAAAGCAATTATCAGACTTACTTGGGGCGAAGGGGCTGTTGCTGGTATTCTAAGGTCCGTAGCGATCTCCAGGAAACGGGTATGGACAAGGGAAGACTGCCAAGTGCACGTTCGATTCACGTAGACCCGGCGAAGCAAATGTTTAGTCCAGGTAGACGGAAACTGACGCGCAGCGCTGTGACCGTTTCCCCGCGCGATCTGCTTCCGGGTGTGCAGGAAGCTTCACGAGATGAGAAAAAAGACTAAGAAGCCTGGGGCGGGGGAGGGTCCTGGGTGGGGTGCGACCCGCAAGGGAAGGGGCAGAAAGACCGACCTGATTTGGGAACCCTGAAAGGGTGGGGCAAGGCTCATGCGGTAGTGGGCGGGGCCAGGCGGGCATGGCGGGACGCGCGGTGGGCGGGACCTGTTTGGTGGGCGGGGCCTGTTATTCCCTCTGCCTTCAGCCCACTGAGTCTTTGTTCTCCTGATTTGGGAGTATTGGTGACTGTTTCTTTTTCTTTTCTTTTTTTTGAGACGGAGTCTCGCTCTGTCGCCCAGGCTGGAGCGCAGTGGCCGGATCTCAGCTCACTGCAAGCTCCGCCTCCCGGGTTTATGCCATTCTCCTGCCTCAGCCTCCCGCGTAGCTGGGACTACAGGCGCCACCTCGCCCGGCTAGTTTTTTGTATTTTTTAGTAGAGACGGGGTTTCACCGTGTTAGCCAGTATGGTCTTGATCTTCTGACCTCGTGATCCGCCCGTCTTGGCCTCCCAAAGTGCTGGGATTACAGGCTTGAGCCACCGCGCCCGGCTAGTGACTGTTTCTTGTCCTGTGAAGCCGTGTTGCTTCCTGCCTATTTTAAGTTAATGTTTTAGACTTTAAGGTCAAAGCTTAAAGTTGTGGTCCACTTCTGTTGGAAACTAAGATGTTTTCTTCTTGTCAAGTTGAACTGATTTAAGTCAAAATCGATTTTTGCGAGCCTGGTGGACTCCATCGGGTTTTGCCAGTGAGGCTGAAGCCAGTAAGGCTGAAGTTATTACTCAGTAGTCAGGGAACTAGGATCTCCGTGAAGATTTGATGTGCAGCCGTGGCTGGATCCAGGAACCTGGAAGACATTATGCCATGCGAAATGTGCTAGACACAGAAAGACAAATCCTGCATGCGTTTACTTACATGTGCAATCTACAAACATCAAAATCACAGTAACAGAGTAGAAGGGTGGTTTCCGGGGCTGACGGTCTATCCTATGCCTGTCCCAGCGTTGTATTTTGGAAGCAAATAACTTCTTTGGCTTCACAGTTACACAGCTGGACAGAAATTTTGCCTCAGGATGAACCACACTTTGAGCCTCAACCATATGTGATTCAGATAATATTTGGGTGATATTTGGGCCTTAGAGTTTGATACTGATATGGATTAAGACTTTTGAAATGGGCCGGGAGCAGTGGCTCTGGCCTGTAATCCCAGCTCTTTGGGAGGCCAAGGTGGAAGGATTGCTTGAGCTCAAGAGTTCAAGACCAACCTGGGGCAACATAGACCCTTGTCTCTACAAAAAATAGAAAAATCAGCCAGGCATGGTGGCTCACGCCTATAGTCACAGCTACTTGGGAGGCTGAGGTGGGAGGATCTCTTGAGCCCAAGGGGTCAAGGCTGCAATGAGTTGTCACTGCACCACTGAACTGCTGCTTGGGCAACAGAGTGAGACTTTGTCTCAAAAAACAATAATAATAAGACTTTTGAGATGTTAGGATGGGGGTGAAGGGATCTTGCATGTGAGAAGGACATGAATTTTGGGAGTCCAGAGTACAGAATGTTATGAGCTGAATCATGTTCCTAAAAAATCATTGTCGGCCGGGCACGGTGGCTCACGCCTGTAATCCCAGCACTTTGGGAGGCCAAGGCGGGCGGATCATGAGGTCAGGAGATCGAGACCATCCTAGCTAACACAATGAAACCCCGTTTTTACTAAAAATGCAAAAAATTAGCCAAGCGTGGTGGCAGGCACCTGTGGTCCCAGCTGCTTGGGAGGCTGAAGCAGGAGAATGGCATGAACCCGGGAGGTGGCGCTTGCAGTGAGCCGAGATCGAGCCACTGCACTCCAGCCTGGGTGACTGAGCGAGACTCCGTCTCAAAAAATAAAATAAAATAAAATAAAATAAAATGAAATAAAATAAATCATTGTCTTTAAGTTCTAGCACCCAGTACCTCAGAATATGACTGTATTTTGACATAGGGCATTTAGAGGTTATTAAGTTAAACTAAGCTTGTTAGAATGGGCTCTGATGCAATCTGACTGATGTCCTGATAAGAGGAAATTTGCCTGGAAGCAGATTACAGCCTCACGCCTGTAATCCCAGCACTTTGGGAAGTCGAAGTGGGTGGATCACTTGAGCTCAGGAGTTTGAGACCAGCCTGGCCAACATGGTGAAACCCCATCTCTACTACAAATACAAAAATTAGCCAGGCATGGTGGTGCATGCCTTTAGTGCCAGCTACTCGGGAGGCTGAGGTAGGAGAATTGCTTGAACCTGGGAGGCGGAGGTTGCAGTGAGCTGAAATCATGCCACTGCATTCCAGCCTGGGCGACAGAGCCAGACTCCATCTCAAAAAAAAAAAAGAAAAGAAAAGAAAAAGTAGTATTCCAGCTGCTTCCAGATCTCCTTGCTGACAGGAAACTGTACAAGAAGGGTGGATATTGGCATAGAAGTTTGGGGTCCCAGCTGTATTGGAGGTGACTAGCATCTGGAGGACTAAAAGCTTGCTGAGATTTTTGGACCACAGAAAGTAAACCCCGTAACTTCCAACAGCTTTTGCAACCGCTGCCATTCCAAACGTTGGATTTCAGTTGTGAAAGACTCTTCCTCATTTTGGGCTCTAGGAAGACAAGCTTCATGGACCCTCAATGGATAGAGATATTGGAGGGAGTGGAATGAAGGAACGGAGGTGGGTCTGGGGCTACACTGGAGTTTGATGTAGAAGCTATGACAGCATCAGTATTCCAAGCAAGAGCTGGGGCTGGAGTTTGGAGTAAAGGCAGAGCTGGGGTTGTGAGACTTTGGGGGGTCATTTAGCCTGTATAGGACTAGAGAGGAGCATTAGATATTAAATAAGTCAAAGAGAGAGGCTGGGCACAGTGGCCTGTAGTCCCAGTACTTTGGGAGGTCACGGCAGGCAGATCATCTGAGGTCAGGAGTTCGAGACCAGCCTGGCCAACATGATGAAACCCTGTCTCTATGAAAAATACAAAAATTAGCTGGACGTGGTGGCGGGCGCCTGTAATTTTAGCTACTTGGGGCCGGGCGCGGTGGCTCAAGCCTGTAATCCCAGCTCTTTGGGAGGCCGAGATGGGTGGATCACGAGGTCAGGAGATCGAGACCATCCTGGCTAACACCGTGAAACCCCGTCTCTACTAAAAAATACAAAAAACTAGCCGGGCGAGGTGGCGGCGCCTGTGGTCCCAGCTACTCGGGAGGCTGAGGCAGGAGAATGGCCTAAACCCGGGAGGCGGAGCTTGCAGTGAGCTGAGATCTGGCCACTGCACTCCAGCCTGGGCGACAGAGCGAGACTCCGTCTCAAAAAAAAAAAAAAAAAAAAAAAAAAAATTTTAGCTACTTGGGAGGCTGAGACAGGAGAATCACTGAACCTGAGAGGCGGAAGTTGCAGTGACCTAAGATCACGCCACTGTATTCCAGCCTGGGCCACAGAGCGGAACTCCATCTCAAAAAAAAGGAGGACAAAGAGAGACATCAGTGGGGAAGAGTTACCAGAGACTAGGACAGTAGCCACCAAAGATTTGCTATGCAGAGACAGGAGACCCCTCAAGCTCTGCTAGTCATAGTTTCCAGGATCTCGGGATCTGGGAGTTACTGATGACTGGTCGATTGTTCTGGTCTTCCTAGAGTTCTCTAGAAAGATTGGTGGCTGGAATGTCCTGGTTGCCAAGTGACTCTATTCCCAGAACTCACATGCCCTCAGTTGTTTAATAAATAATGCCTCCTTCTGTTGACAGTTGTGGTAATACCTCAGTTCTTGTCTTCTTAGTTTAAAATAATTTAAGCAAGAGACACACAGCAAAAGAGGTGAGCATAATTTGTTGCAAAGGAAAAACAATATTTTGAAAGTTAAGGGCAGAATAGACAGAACACTCTGAGAGAGAGAGAGAAATCAGGGCAGGCTGCTCATAAGGGTGAGACGGCACAGACTGGCACAAAGGGAGTCTTACATGATTATTCATAAGGACGTGGGAAGAGGTGTTACTAGTAAGCATGTTCTGGGTGGTCCTCTGGGTGCACATGAGCAGCAGCTGTACATGCCAGTAAATACGTCGCATGTTTCATTAGCATCTTAAATCTACACGGAATTGTAATCCTCAGTATTGGAAGTGGGGACTGGGGTCTGGTGGCAGGTGATTGGATCATGGTGGCGGTGGATTTCTCATGAATGGTTTAATACTATTCCCTTGGTGGTATTCTCGTGATAGTGAGTTCTTGTGAGTTCTGGCTGTTTAAAAGTGTGTGGCAGCTGGGCACGATGTCTCACATCTGTAATCCCAGCACTTTGGGAGGCCGAGGGAGGAGGATCACCTGAGGTCAGGAGTTCAAGACTAGTTCACGCCTATAATCCCAGCACTCTGGGAGGCTGAGGTGGGTAGATCACCCGAGGTCAGGAGTTCAAAACCAGACTGGCCGACTTGGTGAAACCCTGTCTCTACCAAAAATACAAATATCAGGCAGGCCCGGTGGTGGGCGCCTGTAATCCCATCTACTCAGAAGACTGGGGCAGGAGAATCCCTTGAACCCAGGAGGCGGAGGTTGCAGTGAACCGAGGTGGTACCACTGCACTCCAGCCTGGGCGACAGAGCGATACTCCATCTCAACAAATAAATAAACAATACTTTACCTTCCTTGAGAAATTCCAAGAAGGCTGATCAGTGAAGGGGTGGCCTGCCCCTCCACACCTGTGGGTGCTTCTCGTTAGGTGGGACGAGAGACTTGAGAAAAGGAAATAATACACAGAGACAAAGTATAGAGAAAGAAAAGCGGGACCCAGGGGACCAGTGCTGTGTTTTCAGAGGACCCACACTGGCACTGGTCTCTGAGTTCCCTCGGTATTTATTGCCTAAAAGATAAGGGAGTAAATAAGCAGTAAGGCATACAGGTACACGGAGCTGTTGCATTTTCCCAGGATCGGGCAGGAGACAGATATTTTTCTTTTACTGAGATTTAAAGGAATGGTACTGACCTTCAACCACAAGCAGGCTTTAAACATTTGCCTAACAAAGCACATTCCTTACCTCCCAAAATCCTTTCAACTTTAATTAGCACAGCAATGTTTCTAGCAAGGACAAGATTGGGGGTAGAGTCACAGATTAACAGCATCTCAAATATAGAGCCGAATGGAGTCTCTTAAACTTACTTCTATCTATAATAACACAGCAACAGGCTAACCTATCCTTTCCCTACATTTCCCCCTTTTCTTTTCAACACAATCACCATTATTATCATGACACCGAGATTACATACTTCACAAAGTAATAGAATATTACAGAATAAGTGGGGACAGGATGAGATCACAGGATGGTGTTAACATTAAAATTAAAGTTGCTAATGAAATTTTAGGGCACGCATAGTCATTGATAACATTTTATCAGGAAATAGGGTTTGAGAGCAGACAACCTGACTGGCCAAAATTTATTAGGTGGGAATTTTTTTTTTTCCTCCCAATAAGCCTGAGAGCACTACAGGAGGCCGGGGCTTATTTCATCCCTTCGGCTTCAACTGTAAAAGGCGGCACGCCTCCAAGGGGGTCGTTTATAGGCCTACCCTTAGAGCCCATTCTCCTTCTCAGGGATATTCCTTGCTGAGAAAAAGAATTCAGCGATATCTCTCCTATTTGTGTGCAAAAGGAGAAAAGATATGGCTTTGTTCCGTCCAGCTCACCGGTGGCCAGTTCAAGGTTACCTCCCTTGTTTCCTGAATATCGCTGTTATCTCGTTTTTTTTTTTTTTTAAGATGCCCAGTTTTCATACTGTTTAAACACACATGCTCTACAAACAATTTGTGCAGTTAAGGCAATCATCACAGGGTCCTGAGGTGACATATATCTTCCTCATCTTACAAAGAAAATAATGGGATTAAAAGATTAAAGACAGACATAAGAAATTACAAAAGTATACATTTTGGAGAACTAATAAAATGTCCATGAAATCTTTATATTTTATGTTTCTCTGTTGTGGCTCCAGCCAGTCCCTCTGTTCAAGGTCTCTGACTTCTCGCAACATTTTCTCTCTCTTTTCCTCTATACAAATGTGCCATGGCGATGAAGGCTTGTTCGTTCTCTCGATTTTGGCGCAGGATTCTTCGACTGGTCCAGCACACTAAAAACAAACCGATTAAACAGAGACACATAATTCCAAAATTTACTACAGTAGTGTTCCCAATAGACTTAATCCAAGTCGTGGGGTTTAATCCATAAAGATTTTTTGCCACTTGATCTAACGCCTCAGCTCCAGGCACAATATTTAAGTGACTCTGAGAGGCTTCAAAAATTTGTTCTTTTAATTTAGAAATGTCTAAAGTGAGATTATCTTCTCTTCCCTGTAGATGGCGTCTTACCATGTCCCAGTGATGTTTAGACTCATTATAAACTTGGGGTGTAATACAAAAATCTGAAGTATTCCAGTCACACTGTAACTGGAAACGATGTTCCAAGCTCATGAGTCTATCTCCCATCCAAATGACAGTTTCTCTAAGATCATTAATTTGATTTGCCAATTTTTGATCGATACCAGATTGTGAATTCCACAACCTTGTGGAATTCTTTTGCCAATTGTCGACAAAGCTTACTGTCTGGACAGAAGAGTGTAATGCGACTCCTGCCACAGCGGCTGTAGATGTGACTGCCATTAATCCCATAATCACTGCAATCAAAGTAAAAATGAATCTTTTGGATCTATTTAAAACGCCTTTTAATACTTCAGTCAAAATATGAATGGATGGCGAGGCCTCCCATGGTCGATCCATGGACACAGGGATCCACACGCCTTCTCTTGCTCTCACTAGCAGAATATGGTGCTGCCAATCAAAAGTCGAATCAATGCAAGTAAACAATCTGCAATTTTCACAAGTTATAGTTTGGTAGTCTGGTTTAATAACTATATTTCCTACGACTAACATATAAGGGGGTTTTACACAACTTTGTAAAGGAACTGTTAGACTGGAAAATAGGTTGATAGAGTAAAATGACTTACGATTTCTTGTTTCTATAGTTTGGTTTCCAGACCAAATTCTAAGGTGGTATGAAGCCACAGTAAGCCTCCATAATTCTGGATGTTCAGGACCAAAAACAGGACTTATCATTTTTGGTCTGGGAGTAGAGATTCCCTTTTCTCCCCATATCCAAGGATAGAAAGACTGTAATTTTTTGTGCTTAAGTTTGTCTAAATTTTCTGTTAAGTCACTATCCACAGTTGGACTCACTAGTGCACTGGGACAGGATTGAGTTTGTCCTGTGCAATTGTGGTAGAATTGACCTCGAGGTGCCCAATCTATAACAGTTCCGAATGTATTGTTTTGTAAAATTACGGCACTATCGGCCACACATTCTTCCCAAACTAAATCTTTTGATTCTATGGAAATCTCCTTGGGGCAAGGTTTCCCTTTTGGCCTAAATTTTAATGATCTTTGATAAGAAAAGTCTTGTAAGTAGTTTATCTGTGGTTTGAGTGACATTCCGCTTACCATGTGATAAGTAAATCTACTTATGGGATTGAGAGTAGGTACTTCTACCAACCAATTTTGGATAGCAGGCATTAAACATCCTGGTGCTTTCCCTAGACATATAGGAGGATAACGATACCCAATGGAAATATTTATCATCATTCCTTCTTCCTCCGGTTTGGCAGGGCAACGATCATCTGTGGGACCAGGTACCCACACACTATTATTAACATATACTTCAATAGGATTATCCATCCATGTGACTGCCCGAATTAAGGGCGGGAAAGGCACATAGGCCCAGTAGGTATAATTAGCTGCAGCTGCTCCTGCAGGCATGGGGAGACTTACCACCGTTGATACAACCATGAAAGCTGCAAGCAGCATTTTTGCTGAGGTTTGTGTCACCTTTGTGCTAGCTAGGCTTTTTCTAGCTAACAGCGTCAGCTTCTTCAACTGTGCCCAGGTTGGCAGCTCCTCCTTCTTGGTGCATGGTGACTTCATCTGTTCTTCTGATATCACCACTTGATTCATCCTGTGAGTCAATGGTGCTCGATTGCGGTGTTTCCGTCTCCGTGGAGGTGCTTTTCTTTGCATCTCCGATGGGTTCATTGTAGAACTTCAAATGTCTAGTGGGTATCCAAATAGGAAGCTGATCTTCTCCTGGTGAAACACAAGCAAAGCCTCTTCCCCAGGTTATCACCTTCCCTATTTCCCATGTCTTATTTTTGTTGTCTTTCCACCAAATCAGTTTTCCTTCATGTGGGCTGTTCTTTTTACCAGTAAGATGTTGTTCTGCAGAAGTAGTAGTCTGATTTCTATAAATGTTTAAAAAATTTAAAGTATAGAGTGCTAGATTAAGCTGCATCTGAGGAGAGGCACACTCCTTACTGTCTCCCCCTTCTTTTTGTTTAACTAAGTGAGTTTTGAGTGTTCTATTAGTTCTTTCTACTATGGCCTGTCCTTGGGAATTATAAGGAATTCCTGTTGTATGTGTAATATTCCACTGATTTAAGAATTTTTGGAAAGCTTTACTACAATAACCTGGTCCACTGTCAGTTTTAATTTTTTTCTGGGACTCCCATCACAGTAAAACAAGATAATAAATGTTTTTTAACATGGGAAGTACTTTCTCCTGTTTGGCATGTTGCCCATATGAAATGTGAATAAGTATCAACTGTTACATGAACATATGATAATTTTCCAAATGAAGGTACATGGGTAACATCCATTTGCCATAATGCATTGGGACACAGACCTCTGGGATTAACTCCTGCCTCTTGAGTGGGCAGGTGTAGTACTTGACACTGGTACAATGTTGTACAATATTTTTTGCCTGTTTCCATGTGACATCAACTTTGTTTTTTAACCCTGCTGCGTTTACATGAGTCAAAGCATGAAGTTCTTGTGCTTTTATGAATACAGAGGATACTAGTAAGTCAGCTTGTTTATTTGCTTTAGTTAAAGGTCCTGGTAAATTAGTGTGTGCTCGAATATGAGTAATATAAAATGGGAAATTCCTCTTTCTTACAGTTTGTTGTAACAAATTGAATAGCTGGTTTAGCTGATCATCCATGCTATATTTAATTAGAGCTGTCTCAACATCCCTTGTAGCCTGTACTACATATGCAGAATCTGATACAATATTAACAGGTTGATTAAAATCTTCTAACACTGTAATGACTGCAACCAACTCTGCCCTTTGAGCTGATTGATATTGAGTTTTGATTATTCGCTCTTTTGGCCCTGTGTAAGCTGCTTTTTCCATTGCTGGAACCATCAGTAAATATTGTCAGAGCATTTTCTAAAGGTTTATGTCTGGTAATTTTAGGTAAAATCCAAGTAGTCAATTTTAAAAACTGGAAGATTTTTGGTTTTGGGTAATGATTATCAATAATTCCCACAAAATCAGCAAGGCCAATTTGCCATGCACCAGAATTGATAAAGGCTTGTTTAACTTGTTCCTTGGTTAAAGGAACAACTATTTTGTCTGGGTCATTACCACACAATTTTATTATTCGTAATCTTGTCTGACCAATTAATGTAGCTATTTGATCCAAGTACAATGTAAAAGTTTTAATTGTACTGTGTGGAAGGAATGACCACTCCACAAGATCAGTATTTTGAACAATGATGCCTGTTGGAGAATGTGCAGTGGCAAAAATCAAAAGTTGGAGTGGGGCTAAAGAATCTATTCTATTTATTTGCGCTGACTGAATTTTTTCTTCCACTAATTTAATTTCTTTTGTTGCCTCTGGGGTCAAAGTTCTCCTACTATTTAAGTCTGGGTCTCCTCTTAGGATAGAGAACAAATTTGACATGGCATAAGTAGGAATGCCTAGAGTTGGCCGAATCCAATTAATATCGCCTTACAATTTTTGAAAGTCATTTAATGTTTTTAATGTATCTTTTCTTATTTCTATTTTTTGTGGCTTAATTTTTCTATTTTCTATTTGCATCCCTAAATAATGAAAAGGATCAGAGGTTTGGATCTTATCAAATGCTATTGTTAGTCCTGTGTTGGCAACCTCTGCTTGCAGAAATGTGTAACAGTCAATTAATCTTTCTCTTGTTTCTGCAGCACATAAAATGTCATCAATATAGTGAATGATATAACAATCTGAAAATTTGTCTCTAACTGGTTGAAGGACTTGACCTACGAAAGTTTGACAAATAGTTGGACTATTAAGCATTCCCTGTGGTAAAACTTTCCACTGAAACCTGGTGGCTGGCTCTTTATTATTTATAGCTGGTATAGTAAAGGCAAATTTTTTACAATCTTGCTCTGTCAGAGGAATGGTAAAAAAGCAATCCTTAAGATCAATTATAATTAAAGGCCAGTCTTTTGGGATCATGGCCGGGGAGGGCAATCCAGGTTGGAGAGGCCCCATGGGTTGAATTACAGCGTTTACGGCTCTTAAGTCCATTAACATACGCCATTTGTCTGACTTTTTCTGAATTACAAATACAGGAGAATTCCAGGGTGAGAATGAAGGCTCAATGTGTCCCTTTTCTAATTGTTCCTTTGCCAATAAATGTAAAGCCTCCAGTTTTTGCTTTGGTAGCGGCCACTGATTTACCCATACCGGTTTTTCTGTTTTCCAAGTTAATGGAATGGGTTTAGGAGGCTCTACAGTGGCCGCCCCTAAAAAGGATACCCTATTCCTTTTTTTTCTTGATTTTTTTTAGTCTCAATTGGGACTTTAATGCCATTTTCATTTTTTCCTAATCCCTTTCCTGGTATATATTTCATTTTAGTCATGATTTTTTGACTTGTGGGGCTGTATAATGGAGCAGGCATAATAATTTCTGCACCCCATTGTTGTAACAAATCTCGACCCCATAGATTAACAGGAATTGAAGTAATCATTGGCTGAACAGTACTTTCTTGATTATCTGGCCCTAAACAATGTAAAATCATTGTACTTTCATACACTTCTGAAGCCGTGCCTACGCCGACAAGTCTTGTAACAGCCTTTTGTTTAGGCCAATTTTTTGGCCACTGATTTAAAGCAATGACAGAGATATCTGCTCCTGTGTCTACCAACCCTTCAAACTGTTTTCTTTGAATAATGGCCTTACACACAGGTCTGCTATCAGAGACCAGACTTGCCCAATATGCAGCCTTTCCTGCCGGATCAGTGCTTCCAAACCCTCCTGTTCTTTTTATCTCACTGTTTCCAATTTTAATATAAGGTAGAAGTAATAATTGAGCGATCCTGTCTCCTGGACTGGCACTCCAAGGAATTGAGGAACTAATAACCAATTGAATTTCGCCTTCATAGTCTGAATCAACCACACCAGTATGAATTTGAACTCCTTTTAGATTTAAACTTGATCTTCCTAAGATTAGTCCTACAGTCCCCTCAGGCAATGGGCCGTATACTCCTGTGGGGATTTTTAGTGGAGGCTCCCCTGGAAGCAGAGAGACTGCTTGTATAGTACATAAATCTACTGTTGCACTGCCACTTGTGGCGGGGGATAATTGCTGTATTGTGATAACTGGCTTATTCCCTGAGACACTTGCGACAGTGGGGGTTGTTGTTCCTGAAAATCCTGAGGAACAAAGGATTGAATTTGGAATGCCCCAGTTTGTTGCGGGGCCTGAGGCTGGCCCCTCCTCTCGTTTCCCGACAGTGGTTGCCCATTTTTATCAAATTTAGAACGACATTGAATACTCCAATGTTTTCCCCTTTTACATCTTGGACATAGGCCAGGTGGCCCTTTATCTGTTGTTGTAGTAACTTGAGTAGTTACATTTTGTTTATTTGAGACTAGGCAATTCTTTTTTAGATGACCAATTTGACCACAATTATAACATTTTCCCCCAAATGTTTTTACTTGTCCTCCTAAAGCAACTCCTGTGATTGCCTGAGCCATAAGCATAGCTTTATGCATAGCTCCTCCAATTCCATCGCAGGCTTTAACGTACTCTGAGATTACATCTGATCCTGCGGGAACCCTTCCTTTTAACGGCTTAATGGCTGATTGACAATCAGGATTGGCATTTTCATATGCCATCAACTCCACTATGACTTTACGGGCATTCTCATCGGTAATTGACTTTTGAGCAGCATCTTGAAGTCTTGCTACGAAATCTGGGTAGGGCTCTTTACAGCCTTGTCTTACTGTATTAAAGGAAGGGCAGGCGGTTCCTGGGTCTTGGATTTTCTCCCAGGCCCTAAGGCAGATAGCCCTGATTTGCTCAATGGCCTCATTTGGCATTATTGCTTGTTGGTCAACAGTGCTCCAATTTTGACCTATTCCTAATAGTTGATCTGCATCTATGTTAATTGGAGGATTGGCAGTCCTATTTCTTCAGACCTGCACTTGTGCCCCATCAATCCACCAAGTCTTAAATTGTAAAAATTGAGAGGGTGAGAGTGAGGATTTTGCCAGAATCTCCCAATCATAAGGAATGAGTCTATGCCCATGAGCAATGGAATCTAATAATGTTCTCATGTAAGGAGAATTGGGTCCATACTGTTTTACTCCTTCTTTCATTTCTTTTAGCATTTTTATAGAAAAGGACTGATATCTGGCTTCTGCCACGGGAGGCTC
Source organism: Piliocolobus tephrosceles (assembly GCF_002776525.5). Lineage (NCBI taxonomy): Eukaryota > Metazoa > Chordata > Mammalia > Primates > Cercopithecidae > Piliocolobus > Piliocolobus tephrosceles. Next base: position 6,176,218 of record NC_045454.1, on the reverse strand, counting down.
TCCCTCTTGAGCCCCTTCTCCAGGTGGTCTTGCTTCTAATATTACTGAGAATTGCCACGCCTCAATATCTCCCTGTTTTCTTGCCTCATCAATAATTTTATGTATTCCACTACCCTGTGTACTGGGCGGTGCTGTAGGACTAAGTCTCATGGTGGGCGACTGAGGATATGGCGCCCTGCCCTGTGGCACTGGAAATGTTCCTGGCTGTCCATACAGATTTTCTGGGGGCTGCAGATACTGCAGTTCAGCTGGCGGCCAGTATTGATAGGCTACTGGCGGCTGGATCTTATTTTCTACCTGTTGATATTGTGGACATTGTATTTGGATTGGCATTTCCATGGCAGAGACCCTATCTTTCTCTATTTGATCTTCTTTTGGAGTTTGTACTTGTTTAACCTGCATTTGAAGTTCTAAGGTTGCGGGCATCTGAGCTGTTGTAAGAGGTGTTGGCCATCGTGGTTTAGACTCTGATGGCTCTGCTAATTTTGGATCCTTTTCCTCTAATTTTAACGTTTCAGGATATATTACCTCCTGTAATTGATTGTTGTCAACATTTTGCGTTGACCGAGCCATTACCGGCTCTGCTACACATTCACAGTGTGAACTTTCTTTTCCTTTCCGGGATTCTATCCCTGCCTCTTTTTCACAATCTACTGCACAGCTTTTAGGGACATCAGAAACTGGAATGCTATCTTCGTCTGTTTGCAACGGTTCTAAAGCTACTTTAATAATGACCCAATCATTCCATACTGTAAGTGGGATGATTTTACCTTCCCTACTTGCTTGTTTTAATTCTTTGCCAATTTTTTCCCAATCTTTTAGATCTAAAGTTCCCTGTTCTGGAAACCATGGACAAAACTGTTCTATTGTTTGAAAGAGCGTATTTAGATTTTTGGTAGACACTTTAACTCCCCCTCTTTTTAAGAGAATTTTTATAAAGCTGCGATAAGAGGCATATTTACTTTTAGTTTGCCCCATTGTTTCCCTAGGTTCTTCGGAGCGCACAAGCTTACCGCAAGGCTGACTGTAGAGTACTCGGGAGTGTCTCGTCGACTTGTCCTCAATGACCACGCTCCAGCGTGCCTTCACCTTAGCAAAAAGCTCCCACGTTGGACGCCAGATGAAGGGGTGGCCTGCCCCTCCACACCTGTGGGTGCTTCTCGTTAGG
>NC_045454.1:6155256-6160050 GCF_002776525.5 Piliocolobus tephrosceles | reverse complement strand
GGGCGCCTGTAGTCCCAGCTACTCCGGAGGCTGAGGCAGGAGAATGGCGTGAACCCGGGAGGCGGAGCTTGCAGTGAGCTGAGATCCGGCCACTGCACTCCAGCCCAGGAGACACAGCAAGACTCCGTCTCAAAAAAAAAAAACAAAACAAAACAAAAATTAGCCAGGCATGGTGGTGCATACCTGTAATCCCAGGTACTCCAGAGGCTGACGCAGGAGATTCTCTTGAACCCAGGAGGCAGAGGTGGCAGTGAGCCGAGATTGCACCACTGTACTCCAGCTTGGGTGACAGAGCGAGACTCTGTATCAAAAAAAAAAAAAAAAAAAGCTCTGTGTATCACTCTGAGCCCTGCCCAACCTGTACCTCTAGAAGGATGATATTCTCTGAGGAGACCGATCTCGTGTCTCTTTGCACTGATGTTATTGATTTAGCAAAGAAGACAAATAGGCAAATGTCAGTTTATGCTGGTGATGGGCTCTAGGGATCTCTTACTTGACTTGGGTCTCTGATTTACTCAAATATTGATAAAAATGTATTCCCCTCTGGATGGCAGAAAAACGAGGAGGAGGAGCTCCAGCCCACACAGGAGGTAGAAAGTGGAATCTGTGCCACATGGAGTCCAGTTTGAGTTCAGCCACAGGCACCGAGTGTCCTCCAACAAAGAAACGGCTCCCTATTACTTGAGGTGCACTCTTTTTTTTTTTTCTTTGAGACGGAGTCTCACTCTTTTGCCCAGACTGGACTGCAGTGGTCCTATCTCAGCTCACTGCAAGCTCCACCTCCCGGGTTCACCCCATTCTCCTGCCTTGGCCTCCCAAGTAGCTGGGACTACAGGCGCCCGCCACTGCATCTGGCTAATTTTTTATATTTTTAGTGGAGATGGAGTTTCATCGTGTTAGCCAGGATGGTCTCGATCTCCTGCCCTCATGATCCACCTGCCTCGGCCTCCCAAAGTGCTGGGATTACAGGCGTGAGCCACCGCGCCCAGCCTGAAGTGCACTCTTGTTGGCACTGTTGCCTGGAGCTACTGGACACGGAGAGCATGCATCTCAGACCGGAGTTCTAGGCCTGCATCACAGAGCAACGGAACAGCACAAAGGTTCTTTAGGGTGAAGAAGAGATAAAAAGGAGAAGGTGCTCGAGCCCTGCCCCTCCTCCCACCATCCAGTCTAGACCAACCCAATCCCTTCACTGTTCTTTTTCCTTTTTCTTGCGAGACAGGGGTTTACTCTGTTGCTCTGGCTAGAATGCTGTGACATGATCACGGCTCACTGCAGCCTCAACACCTCCAGGCTCAAGTGATCCTCCCACCTTAGCTTGTAAGTAGCTGGGACTCTGGTACTACAGGTGTGCACCACCACACCCAGCTAATTTTTGATTTTTTATAAAGATGGGGTCTTACTATGTTTCCCATGCTGGTTTCAAACTCCAGGGCTCAAGCTATCTACCCACCACAGCCTCCCAAAGTGCTGGGATTTGTAGGTGTGAACCACCATGCCCAGCCCACTGTTCTTTTTTTAACTCTAAAAAATAGTATATATTTTAGTTTTTTCTCTTTTCTTTTTTTTCTTAGATAGGGTCTTGCTCTGTCACCTAGGCTGGAGTGCAGTGGTATGATCACCACAGCATCGACATCCTGGGCTCAGGCGATCCTCGGACTTCAGCCTCCCAGTGGTTGGGACTACAGGCATGCACCACCACACCTGTTGGGAGCCGAAAAGGCCAAAGGGATGGTGACCAACTCAGTATTCTGCTGGAGGCTAGATGATCAAACAGCAAACTGCTCATCATGAATGCAGGATGCGGGCAAACTCACACTACCCTGCCACCAAAAGGTTTGCTGAGGGCCTTACTCCCTGGTACTGGGCTCCCTGAAGTTATCTATTGTGAAATCTAGCGCCTATTGTTCAAAGAATGCAGTCTCGCAAGCCTGCTGAGAATCAAACTGCAACCCCTCATTGCTCTTGCTATCTCTTTTTTTTTTTTTTTTTTGACTTGGAGTCTCGCTCTGTTGGCAGGCTGGAGTGCAGCGGCGCGATCTCGGCTCACTGCAAGCTCTGCCTCCCGGGTTCAAGCAATTGCCTCAGTCTCCCTAGTAGCTGGGACTACAGGTGCACACCACCATGCCTGCCTAATTTTTGTACTTGTATTAGAGACGGGGTTTCACCATGTTGGCCAGGATGGTCTCGATCTCTTGACCTCGTGATCCGCCTGCCTCAGCCTCCCAAAGTGCTGGGATTACAGGGGTGAGCCACTGTGCCCAGCCTCTCGCTATCTCTTTTGCCTAATAAATACGGAGGGCTATGTAGGAGGGCTGTGTAAAGCTCAGAGCCCTTGTCCACTAGAGGCAAAAGACCCCTTCTTCCAAATATACTCTCTTGTCTTTGCTTTTTATTCCTGCGTTCACCCCCCTTTGTTCAGTCCCCCTAGTTCCGTGCCAGCTACACACACCCAATTACTTGTTTTGTTGTTTTGTAGAGATGAGGTTCCACTATGTTGCCTAAGCTGGTCTCAAACACCTGGGTTCAAGGGATCCTTCTGCCTCTGTCTCCTAAAGTGCTGGGATTATAGGCATGTGCCACTTGCATGTGGTCCCTTCACTGTTGTCTAAGCCTCTATCTATTCCACTTCCATCCCCTCATCATATCAAACATACTCTTTGGGCCTGGCACGGTAGCTCACACCTGTAATCCCAGCACTTTGGGAGGACGAAGGCGGGCAGATCACTTGAGGTCAGGAGTTCAAGACCATCCTGAGCAACATGGTGAAACCCCATCTCTACTAGAAATACAAAAATTAGCTGGGTGTGGTGGCGCCCACCTGTACTCCTAGCTACTCAGGAGGCTGAGGCAGGAGACTCGCTTGAACCTGGGAGACAGAGGTTGTAGTGAGCTGAGATTGCTCCACCGCACTCCAACTTGGGCAACAGAGTGAGACCCTGTCTTAAATAAATAAATAAAACATATCCCTTGGTACAACTTTATTTATTCAACATGTAACTCAGATCTCATATGGGTCTAGCATCACTCTTAGAGAGCTAGACTTTAACCTCATTGATCTATCGTCCTGAAAGTCCAGCGTTTTCCCACAAATGTTTGCTAATTCTCAGGGATTTATACTCTCAGGATCTACTATGTCCTCTATTCAAGCTTTCTTGTAAAACATGTCTTTGCCTTAAATTAACACAGCCTTTCTTTCTAGTAGCCCTCAAAAAAAAAAAAAAAAAACCACATTCACAGAAAAGCCTCACTTAGCCATTTGGCCTTTATTTATTTTTATTTTGAGACAGGGTCTCACTGTCACCCAGGCTGTGGTGCAGGGGTGGATCCTAGCTCACTACAGCTTCAAACTCCTGGCCTCAAGGGATCCTCCTACCTCAGCCTTCTGAGTAGGTGGGATTACAGATGTATGCCACTGGGCACAGTATCAGGTCTCTGAGCCCAAGCCTGCACGTATACATCCAGATGAACTGAAGCAACTGAAGAATCACAAAAGAAGTGTAAATGGCCGGTTCCTGCCTTAACTGATGACATTACCTTGTGAAATTCCTTCTCATGGCTCAGAAGCTCCCCCACTGAGCACCTTGTGACCCCTGCCCCTGCCTGCAAGAGAACAACCCCCTTTGACTGTAATTTTCCACTACCTACACAAATCCTATAAAACGGCCCCAACCCACCTCCCTTCGCTGACTCTTTTTGGACTCAGCCCGCCTGTACTGGGGTGATTAAAAAGCTTTATCACTCACACAAAGCCTGTTGGTAGTCTCTTCACACGGACGTGCGTGACACCCAGCTATTTTTTGTTTTGTTTTGTTTTTTGTTTTTGGAGACAGGGTCTTGCTCTGTCACCCAGGCTGGATTACAATGCTGTGATCATAGCTTACTGCAGCCTCAACCTCCTGGGCTCAAGTGATACTTGTTTGGACGAACGGAGGCAAGATGGTGCACTTCCGGGTTCTTCTTCACCACCAACTCTTACCGCGCGCGCGAAAATGCAGCCGGCGCCCAGGAGGGTGCAGACCAACTGGGCATGCGCCAGGTGACGTTAATCTGAAGAGACCAAGATTTACCTGGTCGCACCTGCGGAACGCCCCTGACATGCCCATGCCCCACCTATTGCCCTCCCACTCCTAGAAAAGCCGCTCTCCGCCATTGAGCCACGCGGCCTTCTCACAGCCCCGGCGGCCTTCTCACAGCCCTGCAGCCTTCTCACAGCCCCGGCGGCCTTCTTGCAGCCCCACTCCTGTCGGGATGTCGGGACTGTGGGAAGTCTGTCCGAGAGCCCCACCGCGGGGGGGACTCTGCCGGCCTCCTTCCCCGGAGGCCGACAGACTTCTCCCGCACACCTTAGGTTACTAAAATAAACCAGCAGTTTTGCTGTTACACTTGCCTACCCGCTGGTTCTTTTGCGCCCGCTGGGCTGGTCTTAGAAAAACAAGACAGATGGTGCCGAAACCCGGGAGGAGACCCCTCCTCAGGGCCCCCAGGGTCCGGGGAGCCTCCTCCTCCTCGTTCCACCCCGCGGACGGACCAGGACCTGAGACCCGCTTCGCTCACTCTCACGGCCTCTCTGGGGTAAGTGCCCTTGTCTCCTCTTTACCTCCCTCGGCCAGAAATCCTGCGCGGGTCCGAGGTCCATTTTGAGCCACCAAGTGGCTTGGGAGAGCCTTGCAGGACGGAGACGTCCGCCTGAAGGTAATCTCCACCTTGGCTTCAAGAGCCTCCAGTCTGTCTCTGCTGGTTCCAGAGGACGCTTTGAAGCCAGGCAGAGATCCACTTCCATTTCCATTGTGT
>NC_045454.1:6144681-6155246 GCF_002776525.5 Piliocolobus tephrosceles | reverse complement strand
GCTTTGAAGCCAGGCAGAGATCCACTTCCATTTCCATTGTGTCCATTATGTGTCGGTAAAGAGGAAACAAACGGGAAACCCCCCCAGTCCAAATTTCCAAAGAGCACCCCCTTAGGGTGCCTCCTAGCCAATTTAAAAACCTTACAGCTTGAACAAGAACTTAGGAGGAAGCGGTTAATTTTCCTTTCCACTGTGGCGTGATCGACCTCAGCAATTTCTGCCAGCGGCTAGGCAAGTGGTCCGAAATTTACATACAAGGCTTTTAGGCCTTAGGCTCTCGTCCCTATACTCCTTCTCTCCCCGCTCTCCCCACCCCCTCCCTTCCTGCCCAGACTCCTCCTCCTCCCCCCATCCAGACTCCTTCTTCCTCCTCCTTATCTACTAGTAATCCACTCAGTCCCGTGCCTCCTTCGGGGCCCCCAACTGGCTGTCTTGAGTCCCCTATTCCTGCCCCACACCCTCCTACAGTGTTAGCGCCTTTGCGAGAGGTGGCTGGGGCGGAGGGGGTAGTCAGAGTACATGTCCCTTTTTCATTGGCCGATCTTTCCAAAATTGAGAAGCGTTTAGGTGATTTCTCAGCTAATCCTACCATATACATAAAGGAATTTAGACACCTTTGTCAGGCCTATGACTTAACTTGGCATGACCTCCAGGTTATCCTAACCTCTACCCTAAACTGACTGAGGTTCTAACCCAGTATACCCGGTTAGATCTGGCCTCCCCAACAGGGGCCACCATTTTGGCGTCTTATTTCATTTCTCAATCAGCTCCTGACATTCATAAAAAACTTCAAAAGGTAGAGGATGGTCCTCAGACACCAATACAAGACCTGGTTAAATTAGCCTTTAAGGTCTATAGCTCCAGAGAGGAGACGGCAAGCTTGCCTTGAACAGAAGGTTCAGCTCCTAGCAGCGGCTTTACAGCCCAGTCATAACCCCAGACCAGAGAGCACACACCCCTCAGACTCCAAAGCTACAAAAGGAGCCTGCCTGCTATAAGTGCGGCAAGGCAGGACACTATGCCAACAGGTGTCCGCAAGGTCCCCGAGCCCCAACGCAGCCTTGCTATAAGTGCAAGGCATCAGGACATTAGGCCAGTGAATGTCCTAACCCTCGTCCACCAGCAACCCCCTGCCCTGCTTGCCAGCAGGGAGGAAACTGGAAGTCTGATTGCCCCACCCTGAGAACAGGTGCCGCGCCTCTACGTGACCCCCTTTCCCAGGATCCTGGGAGCTCCTTCCAGCTCCTACATCTGGACGATGACAACTGAAGGTGCCGAGACTCGGGGACCCCCATCACCCTCGCCGAGCCGCGGGTAACTCTCCTGGTAGCGGGTAAGACAATTACTTTTTTAATCAACAGCGAGGCTACCTATTCTGTTTTGCCGTCCTTCTCTGGACCTAGCCTTCCATCCAATATCTCTGTAGTAGGAGTAAGTGGAAAGCCATCCACTCCACGAAAAACTCCAATCCTTAATTGCTGCCTGGCCAACAAGTACTTTGCGCACTCATTCCTCATTCCCAACTAAAAAGGGCCCCTACCGAAAGCAATCAGTGGAAATCAGTTTGGCTTTCCCCCACTCGCCTCAAACTTACTAAATTTTCTTAACTATCTCATACTCCCCAACCTTGCCAGGACTATCCTTCTGGGTTTTGCCCATATTCCAACAAATGCTTCCATTCCTCATTCCTATACTAATACTGTGCCTTATTTTATTTTTCATCCGTGCGTCCAAATACCAACCATGGGCCCCGACCTTAACGACGCCCCTTAACAGCAGGAAGTAGCCAGACAGACCACGGCGCCCCTTTATCACTATTATCAATAAAAGGTTGGACTGTTTGGACGAACGGAGGCAAGATGGTGCACTTCCGGGTTCTTCTTCATCACCAACTCTTACCGCGCGCGCGAAAATGCAGCCGGCGCCCGGGAGGGTGCAGACCAACTGGGCATGCGCCAGGTGACGTTAATCTGAAGAGACCAAGATTTACCTGGTCGCACCTGCGGAACGCCCCTGACACGCCCATGCCCCACCTATTGCCCTCCCACTCCTAGAAAAGCCGCTCTCCGCCATTGAGCCACGCGGCCTTCTCACAGCCCCGGCGGCCTTCTCACAGCCCTGCAGCCTTCTCACAGCCCCGGCGGCCTTCTTGCAGCCCCACTCCTGTCGGGATGTCGGGACTGTGGGAAGTCTGTCCGAGAGCCCCACCGCGGGGGGGACTCTGCTGGCCTCCTTCCCCGGAGGCCGACAGACTTCTCCCGCACACCTTAGGTTACTAAAATAAACCAGCAGTTTTGCTGTTACACTTGCCTACCCGCTGGTTCTTTTGCGCCCGCTGGGCTGGTCTTAGAAAAACAAGACAATACTCTTGTCTCAGCCTCCTGAGTAGCTGGGAACACAGGCACACACCACCATGCCTGGCTAATTTTTGGACTTTTTGTGGAGACGAGGTCTCACCATGTTTCCCAGGCTGTTCTGAAACCCCTGGGTCAAGTGATACTCCTGCCCTGACCTCTCAAAGTGTTGGAATTACAGGCATGAGCCACCACATTGGGTTTTTTTTTTTTAGACATGGGGTCTCACTATGTTGTCCAGGCTGGCCTCAAACTTCTGGCCACAGTGATCCTCCTGCCTTGGACACCCAAACAGTTGGGATTACAGGTGTGAGCCACCATGCCCAACCCTGGTCTTTATTAAAGACACTGTATGACTGACACACAAGGAAAGAGATGCTATCCAGCTTCATGGGAAACGGTTTCATAATCTTATTGTAATTATTTTTCTTCCAGTCCCTTCTGGGCTGCTCTGCCATTGGGGGCTTGAAGCTCTTCCCTTTTACCTATGCAACCCCTTACCCTGCTGTCCTGCTCTTCTCTCTCCTGGTTCTGCTCTCCCTCAACATTCTGTATTCTCCATCTATAGAGGTCAATTTTCTCCCAAATCTATTCTCCAATCTGTACAGTTTGACTCACTTTGATTTGGAGAATGTGTGAGTCTTCCCTTTAACATAATTGTGTCCCTTGTGAGAGTAGTTAGTTTTATATGGTAATACTATTTTGTTGCGTTTTTCTTTTTGTTTTGTGTTTTTGTTTTTTCCTAGGAGTCTTGGCTCTGCAGGGTTCTTTGAGCTTTTAAAAACTACCTTATTAGGCCGGGTGTGGTGGCTCATGCCTGTAATCCCAGCAGTTTGGGAGGCCGAGGTGGGTGGATCACCTGAGGTTGGGAGTTTGAGACCAGCCTGACCAACATGGTGAAACCCCATCTCTACTAAAAATACAAAATCAGCCAGACATGGTCGCACATGCCTGTAATCCCAGCTACTTGGGAGGCTGAGGCAGGAGAATCATCGCTTGAACCAGGAGGCAGAGGTAGCAGTGAGCTGAGATCATGCTATTGCACTCCAGCCTGGGCAACAAGAGCAAAACTCCACCTCAAAAAAGAAAGAGAGAGAGACACACTACTTTATTGAGGTATGATTGACATATAAAAAACTGTAGATATTTAACATATACAACTTCATGTGTTTGGAAATAAGTATACATCCTTGAAACTATTATCACAACTAATGCCATAAACCTATCAATTGCCTCCAGAAATTCCCTTCAAGTTCATTTCTTTTTTTTTTTTTTTTTTTAAGGGGGGTTTTTCTTTTTCCCCCCGGGTGGGGGAGGGGGCGGGGGGTCCCCTCCCCCGAACTCCCCCCCTCCCGGGTTTAGGCCATTCTCCTGCCTCAGCCTCCCGAGTAGCTGGGACTACAGGTGCCCGCCACCTCGCCCAGCTAGTTTTTTGTATTTTTTAGTAGAGATGGGGTTTCACCGTGTTAGCCAGGATGGTCTCGATCTCCTGACCTTGTGATCCGCCCGTCTGGGCCTCCCAAAGTGCTGGGATTACAGGCTTGAGCCACCACGCCCGGCCAAGTTCATTTCTTTACTCTGCTTTGGTTTTTGTTTTTCCTTTTGCGATAACATAAGATCTTATATAAGACCCACCATTTCCGCAAAGTTCTAAATGTACAACACAAGTATTTGTTCATCACATGCCCTATGTTATACAGTAGATCTCCAGAACTTGTTTATCTTGCAGGACTGAAACTTTGTACACTTTCGTTTTTGTTTTTGTTTTGTTTTTTGCTTTTTGCTTTTTTAATTTCCCCATCTCCATCAGAAATTTTGCACACTTTACCAACAGCTTTTCCTTTCCTCTCACCTCTCAGCCTCTTGCAACCACTATTCTACTTTCTGCTTCTGTGTGTTTGACTATTTTGGATTCCACATATAAACGAAGTCATATGGCTAGGCACGGTGGCTCATGCCCATAATCCAAGCACTTTGGGAGGCCAAGGCAGGCAGATCACAAGGTCAGGGGTTCAAGACCAGCTTGGTCAACATAGTGAAACCCCATCTCTACTAAAAATACAAAAATAAAGCCGGGCGCGGTGGCTCAAGCCTGTAATCCCAGCACTTTGGGAGGCCGAGACGGGCGGATCACGAGGTCAGGAGGTCGAGACCATCCTGGCTAACACGGTGAAACCCCGTCTCTACTAAAAAATACAAAAAACTAGCCGGGCGAGGCGGCGGGCGCCTGTAGTCCCAGCTACTTGGGAGGCTGAGGCAGGAGAATGGCGTAAACCCGGGAGGCGGAGCTTGCAGTGAGCTGAGATCCGGCCACTGCACTCCAGCCCAGGCGACAGAGCGAGACTCCGTCTCAAAAAAAAAAAAGTAAATAAATAAAAATAAAATTAGCTGGGCATGGGGGCGGGCGCCTGTAGTCGCTGCTACTCAGGAGGCAGAGGTGGGAGAATGGTGTGAACCCAGGAGGCGGAGCTTGTGGTGAGCTGAGATTGCGCCATTGCATTCCAGCCTGGGTGACAGAGTGAGACTCCGTCTCAAAAAAAAAAAAAAAAAAAAAAAAAAAAAAAAGATGAGATCATACATTATTTGTCTTTCTGTGTCTGCCTTCTTTTATTATGCATAATATCCTTTAGTTTCGTCCAACTCTTCACAAATGACAAGATTTCCATTTTTTTCCTTTTTATTTGAGTTGCAGTCTTACTCTGTTGCCCAGGCTGGAGTGCAGTAATGTGAACTTGGCCCACTGCAACCTCCACCTCCCAGGTTCAAGTAATTCTCCTGCAGCAGCCTCCCGAGTAGCTCCGATTACAGGTGCGTACCACCATGCCCGGCTAATTTTTTGTATTTTTGTAGTAGAGACGGGGTTTCACCATGCTGGCCAGGCTGGTCTCGAACTCCTGACCTAATGATCTGCCCAACTCGGCCTCCCAGTGTGCTGGGATTACAGATGTGAGCCACCACACCCGGCCTGTTTGTGTGTGTTTTTTTTTTTTGATACAGAGTTTTGCTCTTGTCGCCCAGGCTGGGATGCAATGTCTCCATCTCGGCTCACTGCAACCTCCACCTCCCGGGTTCAAGCGATTCTCCTGCCTCAGCCTCCCAAGCAGCTAGGACTATAGGCACCCGCCACCATGCCCCGCTAATTTTTGTAGTTTTAGTAGAGACAGGGGTTTCACCATGTTGGTCAGGCTGGTTTCGAACTCCTGATCTCAGGTGATCCACCAGCCTCGGCCTTCCAAAGTGCTGGGATTACAGGCATGAGCCACAGCGCCCGGCCAAGAATGTCTGTATAGCAAACAGTTTAGGAAGATAGCAATAGTGAGTCCCCATGACCAAAGGCAAATTTCTTGCCTAACTACTGTAAAATATATATATAATAATGACGCCTATGTGTGAAGCAAAGGTTGGGGAGGTTTTCCTATAGCCCTCTTAAAAGACTGCTTTCTAAACTCAGGATCCCTCATTGTGACACACACTCACTGCATCATACACTCACTATATTGTAGGGAAAAAATAGGTTAACCTGTTACTGTGTTATTATAGATAGAAGTAAGTTTAAGAGACTCCATTCGGCTCTATATTTGAGATGCTGTTAATCTGTGACTCTACCCCCAATCTTGTCCTTGCTAGAAACATTGCTGTGCTAATTAAAGTTGAAAGGATTTTGGGAGGTAAGGAATGTGCTTTGTTAGGTAAATGTTTAAAGCCTGCTTGTGGTTAAAGGTCAGTACCATTCCCTTAAATCTCAGTAAAAGAAAAACATCTGTCTCCTGCCCGATCCTGGGAAAATGCAACAGCTCCGTGTACCTGTATGCCTTACTGCTTATTTACTCCCTTATCTTTTAGGCAATAAATACCGAGGGAACTCAGAGGCAAGTGCCAGTGTGGGTCCTCTGAAAGCACAGCACTGGTCCCCTGGGGCCCTGCTTTTCTTTCTCTATACTTTGTCTCTGTGTCTTTATTTCTTTTCTCAAGTCTCTCGTTTCCACCTAGCGAGAAGCACCCACAGGTGTGGAGGGGCAGGCCACCCCTTCACTATATGCAAAGCATCTGTCCAGACCCTTTCCCATCAGTCCTGTTGGACTTGAAGTGCAAGAGGATTGACGTGAGTATCAAGTTTCTGCTTCTTGTGGCCGGGCGCGGTGGCTCAAGCCTGTAATCCCAGCACTTTGGGAGGCCAAGACGGGCGGATCACAAGGTCAGGAGATCGAGACCATCCTGGCTAACACGGTGAAACCCCGTCTCTACTAAAAATACAAAAAGTAGCCGGGCGAGGTGGCGGGCGCCTGTAGTCTCAGCTACTCGGGAGGCTGAGGCAGGAGAATGGCATAAACCCAGGAGGCGGAGCTTGCAGTGAGCTGAGATCCGGCCACTGCACTCCAGTCCGGGCGACAGAGCAAGACTCTGCCTCAAAAAAAAAAAAAAAAAAAAAAAGTTTCTGCTTCTTTCCTGTGTTGTCAGTAATAAAGTCTGTTGGACCTGACACCAGAGTCTCATGTCTTCTTCAAGCAAACTTGAATTTTTTTTTTTTTTTAGACATAGTGTCTTTGTTGCCCAGGCTAGGGTGCATGGCGCAATCTCGACTCACTGCAACCTCCATCTCCTGGGTTCAAGGGATTCTTATGCCACTGCCTCCCAAGTAGCTGGGATTACAGGCATGCACCACCACGCCCAGTTCATTTTTGTATTTTTAGTAGAGACGAGATTTCACCATGTTGTGGTCTTGAACTTCTGGCCTCAAGTGATCCACCCAACTCAGCCACCCCTATAGTGTTGGGATTACAGGCATGAGCCACTGTGCTTGGCCTTATCCTTGAAATTTTAACCAAGTAAATTGTTAGCTTACAAATAGGTAAAATCTTGAAACTTTCATGATTCTTTTTTTTTGTTTTTTGAGACTGAGTCTTGCTTCATTGCCCAGGCTGGAGTGCAGTGGCGAGATCTTGACCCACTGCAACCTTCGCCTCCAGGGTTCAAGCAATTCTCCTGCCTCAGCCTCCCGAGTAGCTCGGATGACAGGTGTGCACCACCACACCTGGCTAATTTTTGTATCTTTTAGTAGAGACAGGGTTTTACCATGTTAGCCGGGCTGGTCTCAAACTCCTGACCTCAAGTGATCCGCCGGCCTCAGCCTCCCAAAGTGCTGGGATTACAGGCGTGAGCCACTGCCTCCGGCCTCTGAAACTTTCCTAAATCTTTTTTTTTTTTTTTTTTTTTGAGAGGGAGTCTCGCTCTGTCGTCCAGGCTGGAGTGCAGTGGCGCAATCTCGGCTCACTGCAAGCTCCACCTCCCGGGTTCAAGCCATTCTCCTGCCTCAGCCTCCTGAGTAGCTGGGACTACAGGCGCCTGCCACTACGCCTGGCTAATTTTTTGTATTTTTTTTTTTTTTTTTTTTTTGAGGCGGAGTCTCGCTCTGTCGCCCGGACTGGAGTGCAGTGGCCGGATCTCAGCTCACTGCAAGCTCCGCCTCCGGGTTTACGCCATTCTCCTGCCTCAGCCTCCCGAGTAGCTGGGACGACAGGCGCCCGCCACCTCGCCCGGCTAGTTTTTTGTATTTTTAGTAGAGACGGGGTTTCACCGTGTTAGCCAGGATGGTCTCGATCTCCTGACCTCGTGATCCGCCCGTCTCGGCCTCCCAAAGTGCTGGGATTACAGGCTTGAGCCACCGCGCCCGGCCTTTTTTGTATTTTTAGTAGAGACAGGGTTTCACCGTGGTCTCAATCTCCTGACCTTGTGATTCGCCCACCTTGGCCTCCCAAAGTGCTGGGATTACAGGCGTGAGCCACTGCGCCCGGCCAAGTTTCTGTTGTTTATAAGCTACCCAGTTTATGGTATTTTGTTACAGCAGGCTGAACTAAGACACTTTGTAACTTCCACTTTCCATTCAACATATATCGTTCCCATTCCTCTTATTCCATATATATAGATCTAAGTGGTTTTCATGAGTAGTTGTTTAATAATCCATAGTTGGTATGTTCAATATTTTATGCAATAATCTATCAAATAGTGTACTTCCCTATTTTACATATGTAGAAACTGAGGATCAGGGCCAGGCACATTGGCTCACACCTGTAATCCCAGCACTTTGGGAGGCCAAGGCAGATCACTTGAGCCCAGGAGTTCAAGATCAGCCTAGGCAACATAGTGAGACCCCTGTCTGTACTTTTTAAAATTAAAAAAAAAAAAAAAAAAAAAAAAGGCCAGGCTTGGTGGCTCACACCTGTAATCCCTGGCGTGAGGCCAAGGTGGGTGGATCACCTGAGGTCAGGAGTTCGAGACCAGCCTGACCAACATGGAGAAGCCCCATCTCTACTGATAACACAAAAATTAGCCGGGCGTGGTTGTGCATGCCTGTAATCGCACCTACTCGGGAAGTTGAAGCACAAGAATCGCTTGAACCCGGGAGGCGGAGGTTGTGGTGAGCCAAGATTGCACCATTGCACTCCAGCCTGAGCAACAAGAGCAAAGCTCCGTCTCAAATAAAAAAGGAAACTGAGGATTAGGAAAGCCCAAGACCCAACATCAGGAATGTCTCCTAGTCCCAGAATCTCTTGCTTTTATACACCCCACCCCCCTATGAACTCAGGTATAGTAAAATAATCTGAAACGCCACATTAAATATTATATGTGTATTTATATATTTTTTATTTTAATTTTTTTGAGACAGGGTCTTGGCTGTTGCCCAGGCTACAGTGCAGTGGTGTGACTATGGCTCACTGCAGCCTCGATCTCCTGGCCTCAAGTGATCCTCTTGCCTCTGCCTCCTGAGTACTACAGGGATGTACCTGATATACTACAGGCATGTGCCAACACACCCGGTTAACTTTAATTTTCTTTTTTGCAGTGATAGGGGTCTTGCTATGTTACCCAGGCTGGTCTTGACCTCCTGGCTTCAAGCAATCCTTCCTCCTTGGACTCCCAAAGTGTTGAGATTACAAGCATAAGCCACCACCACACCTGGCCTGTATCATATTAAAGCTGAGTTTTAGTCAAGCAAGCCTTTGGAGTCAGACTGCCCTGGTTCAAATTCCAGCACCAGATAAGTGGGGTGGCTCATGTTTGTAATCCCAGCACTTTGGGAGCCAAGGCAGGTGGATCATTTGAACCCAGGAGTTTGAGACCAGCCTGGGAAATAGAGTGAGACCCCAGGGGTCTCTACAAAAATTAAAAAATTACCCAGGCATGGTCACACATACCTGTAGTCCTAGCTATTGGGGTTTGGGAGGGAGGCGCTGAGGTGAGAGGACCACTTGAGCCTGGGAGATCAAGACTGCACTGAGCACGAATTGCGTCCCTGCACTCCCAGCCTAGGCAACAAGGCAAGCCCCTGTCTCAAACAAACAAACAAATCCCAGCACCACTATTACCATCTATGAGACATTGGACAAATTCCTAAAGTTCTCTATGCCTCAGTTTCCTCATCCATTAAATTAGGATGATGCTGGTACTTTCTATATCTCATAGAGTTGTTGTCAGGGTTAAATGAATGAATTTATTGAATACACTTTACTGTAGCTATTATCATTGGCATTGATCTGTATAGGTATTGATTTGTATAGGTATTTGCTGAATACTTATTAAAGTTTGCAGTTTTGTTTTGACATTTTGGAATCCATAATTTGTTTCTATTTTATTTCTGAGATTTATAATGGCTCATAAGCCTTTGAAAATTCCTAGGCCCTAGGCACTTCAAAGGCCCCCAGCCCAACATCCCAAGCAGCCTGACACCAAGACAGGCACGCGTAGCTAAAAATATCCCTAGCCTCAGAGGCCTTGGGGCTTAGGGGAATCCTGGGAATATGGAGAGCTGGGACTGAAATATTCAACTCCCATCCCCACTTTTATGAGCAGCAGTTTCCTAACTGGAGTGGGTATGGGTATCTGAAATAGATGCTGGGCCAGGCACGGTGGCTCACACCTGTAATCCCAGCACTTTGGGAAGCCAAGGCAGGCAGATCACCCTGAGGTCCCGAGTTTGAGACCAGCCTGGCCCAAAGTAGTGAAATTCCATCTCTACTAAAAATACAAAAATTAGCCGGGCGTTGTGGTGGGCGCCTGTAATCCCAGGTACTCGGGAGGTTGAGGCAGGAGAATTGCTTGAACATGGGAGGCAGAGGCAGCAGTGTGCCGAGATCCGGCCACTGCATTCTAGCCTGGGCGACAGAGCGAGCCTCCGTCTCAAAAAAAAAAAAAAAAAAAAAAAAGAAAAGAAAA
>NC_045454.1:6100807-6144581 GCF_002776525.5 Piliocolobus tephrosceles | reverse complement strand
ACAAAAAAAAAAAAAAAAAAAAAAAAAAAAAGAAAAGAAAGAAAGAAAAAGCAAAGAAAGAAGGAAAGAAAAAAGAAATAGATGCTGTGGGTATTCAGACCTGTCAGAGTGCTAGCTCAGCCCAGCCCTTCAAGTAGTAGAATAAAGGAAGAGAGAGCATCCCAGGCCTTACCATCCCCATCCAACTCCCTCAGAGTGGTCCTAAGATTGCGGTGGGGGTGGGGCTTTGTTGAAGAGGTTAAAAACAGAGATTAGTCAGATCCAATCCTGCTCCCACTCTGGAGGAAACAGATTCGAATGCATAGTCACAGCCGAGGCTCTGGGATTGAGACACATAGATGGGATTGGAGAGACAGAGAGGTTCTGGTGGCTCTGGAAGCCTAGAGAACGAGCATTTACGCAGAGATCTGAGAAGTGAGTAAGAAAGACAGAACGTACAGAGAACGTACAGCTTGGGCAAGGAGGCTTGCTGGCACGAAAACGCAAGATGTGCTCAGGCAGCCCTGATTTTCCAGGACATCAGATAAAAGGTAAAAAACAGAGGTGGGAGACGCGCCTAGGCAGGGTATTGAATACCGGCCCGAGGGGCTTGGTTTCATCCAAAGAGCAAGGCAACTGGGCTCAACACAGTGAGACTCCGTCTCCACAAAAATTCTTTAAAAAACTGGCCGGGCCTAGCGGCGCGAGCCTATAATCCCAGCTATTTCTGCAGACTGAGGCCTGAGGAGGTCCAGGCGGCAGTGAGCCAAGATCGCACCACTGCACTCCAGCATGGGGAACAGAGCGAGACCCTGTCTTTAAAAAAGCAAAAAAAAAAAATAAAAGAAAGAAAAAGAAAAAAGAGAGACAGCAGGGCAAGTCGTTCCCTTCTCTGGGCCTTGGCATAAATCAAACACAAATAAAAGTCTCATTCCCTCCTCCGGCTGCGCAAAGCCGCGGGGAGCCAGCCCGCCAGCCAGCGGAGCCACAGCCGGGTAACCCAAAACCTGCACACCCTACAGCTCCCCACATGACGTCACGTATTACCACTGACGCACGCGCAGAAACCATCCCCGGGACCCACCAAAGGTCAGGCTTAGCGTCCTCCCCATATCGCCCCTCATTGGCTAGAAACAACTGCTCGTCCCGGTCGTTGTTAGCAGCGACGAGGGCGGGTACAATCTTGGTCGCTAGGACACGGCTGACTTCCGCTTTCTTCCCCCCTCTCCTAGGTTCAAACTAGTCAAATCTCGTTCACTCGACCAATGGCAAATGGAAAGTGGGCGGGACTTCACTAGTCCGGACCAAAGAAACGCGGGCTTAGGCCGGCGTAGCGCGGCCAATGGCCGTGGGCAGCCCCTGTAAACTGGCTCGGGCGCCCCCACGCGTGCTTTTCCTCCTCCTCCCAGCTCTGCCCCCCCGTTTCAGCATAGCGCTGGCCGCAGTCTGACAGGAGCTGGACGGAGCCAAGATGGCGGCGGCCGACGGCGACGACTCGCTGTACCCCATCGCGGTGCTCATAGACGAACTCCGCAACGAGGACGTTCAGGTACGGAGGCTACGGGGGACTTGGGGAAGACGAGGAGGGGTGCCTGGGGGCATGGGCAGCCCTCGCGGAGAAGACTCAGCGTTCGCTGGGAGTGGCGGAAGGGACGGCGGCCAATCAACGTGCGTCTCTTATCTCCCCGAGTGCCCGGACTCATTGAGACGGTGCCCTCGATTGGGTGTCGGCCCAGTGGAGGGCGGGGGCCTGCGCTAGGCTCGAGGGTCCCGGGCCTGTTCGGTGCGCGCGGCGGTCCGTGGTCCTGGGAAGTTGCGGCCAGGGCTGGGGTCAGCGGACTAGGTCCGGGAGAGAGGAGGGCTCCGTGATTGGCGGCGGCCTCTGAATGGCCCCTTGGAGATGTGGGGCGCTCGTGACTTGCTCCAAGTTGGGGAGAGCCGCCCGATGGGTCAGAACCTGGGAAGGTTTTTTTCTTTTCTGGGTTTCGACTGCTGGCCCAAGTGGGGACCGAGACGAAGGCCTGCCATCCCAATTCCTGCTCTTCCTCTACCTCTCATTTTGGTTTAGGTGTCCTAAGAGGACGGGGACGCAAAAACACCCCCCTCCCCCACCGAAGGTGGGGACTAGCCAAACTGAAGAGCAAATTACGTTGTACAAACCCGCTTCCCCATCTCCCCGGATCCTCCCATTGATCAGGATAGGGAGTGAAGGATTTGCTAAGCGGATGAACATTTCATTCTTTCTTTCTTTCTTTTTTTTTGAGACAGCCTCTATGTCGCCTAGGCTGGGGTGCAGTTGCGCGATCTTGGCTCATTGCAACCTCTGCCTCCCAGATTCAAACCATCCTCGCGCCTCAGCCCCCTAAGTAGCTCAGATTACGGGCGCGAGCCACCACGCCCATCTAATTTTTGTGTTTTTAGTAGAGACGGGTTTCGCCATGTTGGCCAGGCTTGGTCTGAAACTCCTGACCTCAAGCGATCCACCCGCCTCGGCCTCCCAAAGTGTTGGAATTACAGGCGTGAGCCACCGCGCCCAGCCCGGATGAACATTCCTGGTTATGGGATGCGGTGGCCCAAGGCTCTGAGTCAGGCTGCCACCCGCTGTGTGACCTTGTACAAATTACTTCACCGCTTTGGGCCTCCGTGTTCCATAAAATATGGGCTAATTGTAGTCCTGGTCTTACTGGAGGGACTTGTGAGGGACTGAACGAATTATGGCACAAATAAAAAGTCGAATGGTGTCAGACCTGTTGTAAGGGCCTGATGCATATTAGCTGTGATTATTGGGAGTGGTGATTAAAGAGGTCCTATCCTCCGTTTAGGTCTCAGTTTTCGCATTTATAAAATTGAACAAGGTGCACTGGGTAACCTGCCAAACGTGGGTCCCGCCTCCTAGGTTCCTGGTATATCACTGTTTCTGGGGGCAGACCGGCCGTGGTTGTATTCCTGGCCCTTCCACTTCTCAGTGATTGACATGCGCAAGTTCGTTAATCTCTCTAGACCTGTTTCCTCTTCTCTTTTATGGGGATAATTATCCAGTTCATAGGGCGGTTGTATGAATTCTTTTGTTCAGTAAACACGTGCCATGTATCAGGTATGATGCTGGGGATATAGTGGAGACACCAGTTGCTATACAGGATTCAGGTGTGAAACAGGTCAACAGAGCTGAACAGATGAGTGTGTGAAAAGTGATGGGAAGGAAACAAACAGGATGTTGTGGCAGTGAATCCATATTGAATTGGCCCTCTATTCTGTGCAGGTCACTGTTCTAAGCACTGGTATGCAGTAGGGGAGTTTACTTTGCAGTGAGGAGAGACAATAAACAGGGTATACTGAGGATAAGCAGTAGGGAGACAAATAAAAATAAGAGAGATGGGAGATGCAGGTTTTTTGTCTGTTTGTTTTTGAGATGGAGTTTCGCTCTTGTTGCCCAGGCTGGAGTGCAATGGCGTGATCTTGTCTCACTGCAACCTCTGCCTCCCAGATTCAAACGATTCTTCTGCCTCGGCCTCCCAAGTGGGATTACAGGCATATGCCACCACTCCCAACTAATTTTGTATTTTTAGTAGAGATGGGGTTTCTCCGTGTTGGTCAGGCGGGTCTCAAATTCCCGACCTCAGGTGATCCACCCACCTTGACTTCCCAAAGTGCTGGGATTACAAGCATGAGCCACTGTGCCCGGCCTGGGGGATGCAGTTTTAAAATGTGGTGAAAGGAGGCCTTGTTGAGATCAAGTTTGAGAACAGACCTAAAGGCAGAGGGCACAGCAAGTACAAAGTCAAAGTGGGTTGGGGCAGATCCATTTTAAGTAGGCCAATCGGGCAGGGCCCCTCTGAGGATGCAGAATTTAAGAAGAGATTGAAAGAAGGTGGATAAGAGCCTCCCAGGAAGAGGGAACAGATATGGCCATAGTTTTTTGTTGTTGTTTTGTTTTGTTTTTTGAGATGGAGTCTCACTCTGTTGCCCAGGCTGGAGTGCACTGACGTGATCTCGGCTCACTGCAACCTCTGCCTCCCAGGTTCAAGCAATTCTCCCGCCTCAGTCTCCTGAGTAGCTGGGACTACAGGCGCAGGCCACCACGCCTGGCTTATTTTTGTGTGTATGTTTTTAAAAGAGACTGGGTTTCCCCGTCTTGGCCAGGCTGGTCTCAGACTCCTGATCTCAGGTGATCCTCCTGCCACAGCCTCCCACAGTGCTGGAATTACAGCCGTGAGCCACTGTGCCCAGCCAGTTTTGTTTTGTTTTTTTTACCTCCAGGATGACGTCCTTCAGCTGTCTGTCGTTCCATCCTTCCATCCATCCATCCATCCATCCATCCATCCATACACTAACCAGCAAACATTTGTAGGGAGTTGTTTTTGTGCCAGGATCAGAGCTAGGCAGCTTACTGGTTTATTTTAAAGGATATTACAAAGGATACAGATGAAGACACACGCAGGGTGAGGTTTGGGGGAAGATGTGTGGCGCTTCCATGCCCTCCCTGGGCATTCCACCTTCTAGGAACCACTAGGTGTTCATCTGTCTGGAAGCCCCTATGGACTACTTTTGTGCTACAGCCCAGAGTTACGTAGTTGTAACAGACATGATCTGGCCCTCAAAGCTTACAATATTTGCTGTCTAGCCCGTTGCAGGGAAAAAAATGCCAACCTCTGACGTAAACCATCTGAGTAACAAATTACTGGGTGCTTGCTCTATGCTAGGTACAGTGCAGAGGAATAACACTGACAATCTTACTGAATTCTCATAATCACTCTTTGAAGTAGGTCCTGTCCTTGTCCACACTTCCCGGATGAGGAAACTGAAGCACCATAAATAAGGTAGCCAAAGCTGTGTAGCTGAGAAGTGGAGGAGTCAGGAAAGGAAGTAGGACCTAAGGGTGGAATAGAGTCTAGGGTGGGACACACGGTTGCTGATTATATTCATATGCCAAATATTTTAGTTGTGTCTGAGATAGTTCAGGATACTAGAAGGAACACAGGATATGAAATCCTGTAGTCTTAGGCCGGGCGCGGTGGCTCAAGCCTGTAATCCCAGCACTTTGGGAGGCCGAGACAGGCGAATCATGAGGTCAGGAGATCGAGACCATCCTGGCTAACACGGTGAAACCCCGTCTCTACTAAAAAATACAAAAAACTAGCCGGGCGTGGTGGCGGGCGCCTGTAGTCCCAGCTACTCAGGAGGCTGAGGCAGGAGAATGGCGTGAACCCGGGAGGCGGAGCTTGCAGTGAGCTGAGATCCGGCCACTGCACTCCAGCCTGGGTGACAGAGCAAGACTCCGTCTCAAAAAAAAAAAAAAAGAAATCCTGTAGTCTTGATTTATGTGTTGGGCAAATATTTATCCACACCTCCTATGTGCCAGACCCTGTTTTAGATACTAGACGTACAGTAGGGAACAAAGCTGCCCTTCTGGGGTTTACATTCTGGTATGGGAGACAGATAGTAGATCTGTAATGGGATGTCAGTGGCAGTAATTGCTAAGAAGAAAAATTGCTGGGCATGGTGGCTCAAGCCAAATTCTAACACTTTGGTTATATTTTATTTTATTTTTTTTGAGACTGAGTCTCACTCTGTTGTCCAGGCCATCTCTGCTCTTTGCAACCTCTGCCTCCCGGGTTCAAGTGATTCTCCTGCCTCAGCCTCCCGAGTGACTAGGATTACAGGTGCCCGCCACCACATCTGGCTAATTTTTGTATTAGTAGAGAGTGGGTTTCACCATGTTGGTCAGGCTGGTCTCAAACTCCCTGCCTGCCTCAGCCTCCCAAAGTGCTGGGATTACAGGCATGAGCCACTGCACCTGACCAATTCTAGCACTTTGGAAGGCCAAGGTGAAAGGATCGCTTGAGCCCAGGAGTTTAAGACCAGCCTGGGCAACAAAGTGAGACCCTATATCTACCAAAAAAAAAAAAAAATTAGCTGGTGTGATGCCACAGGCCTGTGGTCCCAGCTACTCAGGAGAGTGAGGTCGGAGGATTGCTTGAATCAGGGAGATCAAGGCTGCGGTGAGAGCCTGGGTGACAGCAAGACCCTGTCTCTAAAAAAAAAAAAAAAGGCCGGGCGCGGTGGCTCAAGCCTGTAATCCCAGCACTTTGGGAGGCCGAGACGGGCGGATCACGAGGTCAGGAGATCGAGACCATCCTGGCTAACACGGTGAAACCCCGTCTCTACTAAAAATACAAAAAAAACTAGCCGGGCGAGGTGGCGGGCGCCTGTAGTCCCAGCTACTCGGGAGGCTGAGGCAGGAGAATGGCGTAAACCCGGGAGGCGGAGCTTGCAGTGAGCTGAGATCTGGCCACTGCACTCCAGCTCGGGCGACAGAGCAAGACTCCATCTCAAAAGAAAAAAAAAAAAAAAATAAGACAGGTACAGGGAATGGAGCAAGCACCTGGGGCTGCTGTGTTGGATAGGGAGGTTAGAGAAAGCTGCTCTGAGGAAGTGGTGTTGAATAAGTATTTGAATGAAATGAACAGGTCGTGGAAGAGCAGTCTGGGCAGAGGGAATGGTTGATACAAAGACCAGGAGTGGGAGGATGCTTGATGCGTTCAAAGCACAGCAAAAAGGCAGACTGAGGCAGAGAGAATGGCAAAGTGGTGGGAGGTGAGGACTAGATCAGGTGAGGCCTGTGGGGCAAGGTGAAGGCCTTGAAGATGGGAGGGGGGATTGCAAGGCTTTGAGTAGGAATGATGGGTTCTGATATAATTTTAAAGGATCCTTCCTCTGGCTGTCATAGGGTTTGGGCAGGAACACTGGTCCTGTTGAAGTGCCTTTACAGAGCACCCAGGACCAGTGTTAGCACGTAGTGGGGAAGTGTGGTTACAGTCAGGACATGTTGAGGGGGACTGATGGGATTTCCTGGTGGGTGATGTAGAGGGAAGAGTTGAGGATGACTGAAGTTTGAACCACCGCTCTGGCAGTTTGCTCCCTGTGTGCCCCTGGAGCAGTACTTTCCGAAACTCTTTGGGCCTAGATTCCTCATCTGCAAAATGGGGATAATGATGAAGACTCAGCATGTGCCTGGTTGTGAAGATGCAGTGAAATTGGCTTGTTTAGTGTGCTGGTTTACCTACGGTAGTCATATGGCGGGGATTGAGCAGACCTGAGGAAATGGGGCATCTGGGGAACCATGTGGGACCAAGTCATCAAGTGCTAAGGCCTGGATTGGGAATACACTGGGCTGTTTGTTTTTTTGGTTACTATCAAGGAAGCCATTGTGACAAGCCAGGCCCAGTGAGAATGGATCAATAGAGTAGGGTCAGACTGTGTTGGGCCTTGTAGGCCAGAGTAAGGCCTTAGCTTTTATTCTGATTGTGAAGGGAAGACATACTACATGTGGAATTATACCATACAGATTCATATTATGGAAGGCTCCTTGGGTTGAATACAGGATAGGTCTTTAAAAGTGGGTCCCCTTTCCACAGGTGCATGTAGTGGAAAGGGGGATTTTGTTAAGTCACCACAGAGCAGGCTGTGTGCTGAGGCCTGCTGGGACACAGAGAGTCCCAGTCTAGGGTGGTAAGTGCTGTCGTGGAACCATATATATAGGTGGACTCTTTGGAAAATCCCAATTCCTAATCTCTCAACCCAACAATCAACAACACAGAAGAAGACTTCCGTGACTAAATGTGTGTTGTTGGGAGAGGGATTCTCCTCCACCACCAAGCAAGCAATACTGGGTATCCTCCAGCTCAGTTCAGACACGACCTGGAGACAGTGTTGGGTCTCACAGGTTGAGGGCTCAGGCCTCACTGCCCCTTGACCTTCGCCTTCAGTTGCCATTCTGGGCCTTCAGAACTTCTGATCTACCTGTTTCAACTTGGAGTTCCCATGACCACCCTGCCTTTGGGTTTGATTATGCTAGAGCAGCTCTCAGAACTCAGGGAAACACTTAAGTTTATCAGTTTGATAGTGTAAAGAATACAAATGAAGAGAGGCATAGGGTGAGCTATGGTGGAAGGGGTGTGGAGCTTCCATGCCCTTCTTGGGTGCACCACCCTCCAGGAACCTGTGTGTGTTCAGCTATGTTGAAGCCCCCAGGCCCTGTCCTTATGGGTTTTTATAAAGGCATTGTTAGGTAGGCAGGATTGATTAAACCTGGTGATCACCTTGACCTTCAGCCCCTCTCTGCTCCCTGGAGGGTGTGGGGCGGGGCTGAAAATCCCAACCCTCTAATCATGTCTCTGTGTTTTCTATGACTGTCTTCCCAGTGACCCTGGACCCCATCCTGAAGGTATCAGTCAACATTAGCATACAAAACCCACCTTGGAGATTCCAAGGATTTGAGGAGTTGTATGCAAGGAAATGGGGACGGAGCCCAAATCTGTATTTCACAGTATCACAACTGTAGCAGGTGCTTGGTGGGGACACGCTTGGGAGATAGTCAGTACACAGGGAATTCTCCTCAGCGTATGACATGATCAACCGCCAGTCAAGATTTCTTTTTTTTTTGAGACGGAGTCTCGCTCTGTCGCCCAGGCTGGAGTGCAGTGGCCTGATCTCAGCTCACTGCAAGCTCTGCCTCCCGGGTTCACGCCATTCTCCTGCCTCAGCCTCCCGAGTAGCTGGGACTACAGGCGCCCGCCAACACGCCCGGCTAATTTTTTGTATTTTAGTAGAGACAGGGTTTCACCGTGTTAGCCAGGATGGTCTCGATCTCCTGACCTGTGATCCGCCCGTCTCGGCCTCCCAAAGTGCTGGGATTACAGGCTTGAGCCACCGCGCCCGGCCCAGTCAAGATTTCTTAATGATGATATTAATAGCTTTTCTATCAGGAATGTGACAGGAACCCCAACCAAGAGTTGTTTAAACAAGTAAGGGTTCTTTTTATTTCTCATATAGCAAGTTCAGCAGCTCAAAGCTATCACAGAATTGGGTTGGCTTAAAGATACCACAGAAATGCGGTTTTTTTTTACTGGCCTATTTTGGTTATAAGATTCCAGCAGCATCTGCTGTCCTAGTGGGACTGCACTTTTTCGTGCAGTTTACCAGGGGCCAGCTTAGGACACAGAGGTTCTTCCCTTCCTCCCTTTTATTAAGGAGGAAAATCTGTCCTGAATCTCCTCAGCAGACTTGCTTGTCTATTTCTTTGCCCAGAACTAGGTCATGTGCAGAGTTAGTTGAGGTTAAGTTTCCTACTATAAGTAGTAGGAAAACTCTAAATAACAGGGGCTTAAATGAGCTTGAAATTTATTTCTGACTGATGACCAAAATATCTGGTGGCAGTCCAGGCTGCTGTGGCACTTCATGGTGTCAGGGTCCTGGGCTCTTACCATACGCTGCTTGTGTCCTCCATTCTACCCTCCCTGTCCCCCAGGTTACCTCAGGTCCCCAAGTTGGCTGCGGAAGCCCCAACCATTATAACTCCATTCCAGACAGGAAGGAGGGAAGATAAGTGTGGACACCATCCCTATAAGTTGCACAAAACATTTCCACTTGGATTTTATTGGCCAGATGTTAGTCTTACAGTCACATTCAGATGCAAAGGCAATTCAGAAATGTCTTTTCCAGGGGTCATGTGTACAGCTGAAAACCAAGGATGATGAGCAGCAGTGTAGCCCAATACAGGATCTCTTAACTTGGGGATCATCTGCAATTCCCAGGCAGGTCCATGAGTTTGGACCTACCTGGGAATTATAACATCTTTATTTTCATTAACCTCTAACTTACATTTAACTTCCCTTCTGTTATGAATTATAATATCCCTATAGTATATCATAGATAGTATTAGCAAAACCTGTGACTGTCGCCAGAATGTGTTCACATGTCATTTCTACTATTATACATGCCGTCTAGTGTCATGTATGTTCACCTCTGTTTCAAAATTATGTTCATTATTAGACCTACTAAGGGATTCATGGCACCACCCCACCCCTCTACAAAAAAAAAGAACGCAAAAAACAAAGCCGGGCGCAGTGGCTCATGCCTGTAATCCTAGCATTTTGGGAGATCGAGGCGAAAGGATCGCTTGAGCTCAGGAGTTTGAGGGCAGCTTGGGCAACGTAGTGAGGCCTCATCCCTACAAAAAGTTAAAAAACTAGCTGGGCTTGGTGACACCTGCCTGTAGACCCATCTACTTGGGTAACTGAGGTGGGAGAATCACTTGAGCCCGGGAGGTCAAGGCTACAGTGAGCTACGATCGTGCCACTGCACTCCAGCCTGGGTGACAGCGCGAGACCCTGTCTCAAAACAACAGCAAGAACAACAAAAAAGAAAAAACAGCGAATATGAATCCATAGTACTAGTTAAGAACCTGGTGGCTGGGATTCAAATCCTGGCTTTGCCACCAGTAAGCTGTATGCAGTTTACCTCCCTGTGCCTTTGTGTTCTCTGCCTTAAGATGGGGGATTCTGTATTTCCCTCATGGGACTGTGAGGGTTAAATGAGTTAAAACAGTAAAGCCTGGGGCGTAGTAGAGACTGAGGAAATATTTGCTGTTATTATTCTGTCATGGTGGAAAAAGGGAAAAGAAACATAAGTGGACCAGCTGCCACAGTGTCCTTCTTAATAATCTGAACAAAATCAGGATGCTGTCAGTGAGGCGTGGTTGCCACGGCTGCCATTATTGATCTTCCCCTAGTGCTAGGGTGTCCTTGTGGAATGTCATTTTGTACTCAAGACAACCCTCTGAGGGTAGGTATTCTCATCATCCCCACTTCACAGATGAGAAAATTGAGGCTCAGAAAGGTACAAGGATTGCCCAAGATTCCACAGCTAATATGTAAGCACTGTAGCCTTGAACCTGGACTTTGCAGCCCTGTAATACCACCCTAGGCCACCTTTCTCAAGCGTTGATGCTGCTGTCTGCCTGAAGAAACACTTTTAATGAAACCAAAAGCAGAATCCGAAAGAACAGCAGTGGGAGGAAGGGGACTCTGTGCCACGGGAGAGCAGCCTGATTGTCATGGGCCCACCTCTTGGGCATCCCCAGCTTCAAGTTGGGGTTCCCACGACCCCCTCTTTGGGTTTGATTAATTTGCTGGAGCGGCTCACAGAACTCAGGAAACACTTAGGTTTACCAGTTTATTATAAAGAATATTGCAAAGGATACAGATGAGGAGATACATAGGGTAAGCTATGGGGGAAGGGACGGGGAGCTTTCATACCATCCCTGGAAATGCCACCCTCCAAGAATCTGCGTGTTCCGCTATTGGGAAGCTCTCTGAATCCTATCCTCTTTGGTTTTTATGGAAGCTTTGTCATATAGACATTTTTGCCTAAATGACAGCATGATGTTGAAATTGAGTCAGGCTGCCCGGCTTCGTTGCTTTCCAGTAAGTGACAGCCTCGTCTCTGAGCATCAGTATCCTCACCAGTGAAGTGGGTATGCTACTAACAATACATACCTCGGAGCAGTTAGGAGGCTTCAATGTGTTAAATCATCCATGTCAATCACTTGGAATGCTGCCAAGCATGTAGCAAACAGTAAATGTTTGTTGCTAAGGTTCTGACATTTACGCTTGTGATTATTAATTGTGATTATTCCCTGTACCATCTCATTGTCCTCAGGACTGCTGCTCACCTATGTGGCCCTAGCCCATGTGTATATTTCCCCATAGCTCAGCTGAGAGAATAACACACAGATCAACTTGGAGAAAACAGAGAGGAAAGAAAGAGACAACTAGGTCAATACTCCCCACAGTATTTTATTTTATTTTAATTAATTAATTAATTTTTTCGTGGTTTTTTTTTTTTTTTTTTTTTTTTTTGAGACGGAGTCTCGCTCTGTCGCCCAGGCTGGAGTGCAGTGGCCAGATCTCAGCTCACTGCAAGCTCCGTCTCCCGGGTTCACGCCATTCTCCTGCCTCAGCCTCCCGAGTAGCTGGGACTACAGGCGCCCGCCATCTCGCTCGGCTAGTTTTTTGTATTTTAGTAGAGATGGGGTTTCACCGTGTTAGCCAGGATGGTCTCGATCTCCTGACCTTGTGATCCGCCCGTCTCGGCCTCCCAAAGTGCTGGGATTACAGGCTTGAGCCACCGCGCCCGGCCTATTTTTTCATGTTTTTGAGACGGAGTCTTGCTCTGTCTCCCAGGCTGGAGTGCAGTGGTGTGATCTCTGCTCACTGCAAGCTCCGCCTCCCGGGTTCACACCGTTCTCCTGCCTCAGCCTCCCCGGTAGCTGGGATTACAGGCGTGCACCACCACGCCCAACTAATTTCTTTTTGTATTTATGGTAGACACAGGGTTTCACCGTGTTAGCCAGGATGGTCTCAATCTCATGACCTCGAGATCCGCCTGTCTCGGCCTCCCAAATTGCTGGGATTACAGGCGTGAGCCACCATGTCCAGCCTCCCCATGGTATTTTATTATGAAAGTTTTCAGACTTGCATAACGTTGGAAGACTAATACAAGGGTCAACAGACTACAATCCATGGGCCAAATTCAGCCCAATGTCTGCTTTTGCAAATAAAGTTATTGGAACATAGCTATGCCTGTTTGCTTCTCTAGTTCTGGTTCTATGGTTGCTTTCAGTGCCACACAGGCAGAGTTCAGTAGTTAGGTTTGCAAAGCTGAAAATAATTACTTTCTGGGAATGTATAGAATAAGTTTTGCTGACTTTTAGCCTAGTGCAGTGAGCACCTCTATACTTAGACACCCCAGGTCAGTGATTGTTAGTGTTTGCCATATTAGTTGTTTATCTTTCTATAGGTCTGTCTCTATATACGTTTTATTTTTTAGCTGAAAATCAGTGGCAAGTTTTGTAGTACTCTATCCCGAGGTCCGTTTAATGCCAGGATGGTAAGTTTTGGACCACCTGTATGAAAGATTAACTGTGTGCATTTTTCTGAGGAGAGACCATCACAGCACTTCATCAGATGCTCGTTGTCTGTGATCCCAAAGATATTCTTCAACTGCTGGACTGGAGAACCCCTCATGCAGGATGTTAGTCACTTGTAGACCTCGTCTCAGTTACGTGGGGCCTCCGAACAGAGCAGAACAGACTAAGGGAGGTCCTGCTCCTCAACCTCGCCCTGTCCCTACCTGTTCTGCCTCTATCCAGGAAGAAAGGTCCCCTATGGGACCATTAGTCACTCTCCCACTCGCGAAAGCATTTCCTCCCACTCCTACACACATGAGCTCATTCCATTCTTGTGACAGTGCTGGGAGCTATTAATAATAGAGGCATCGTGGTGGAGATGAAGAAATGAGGGGAGAGTTCCACAGTCTGGCCTGCAGTCAGAGCCGCTGGCTTTGGATCCCACACTCCCTTGGTGCTGGCTTTGGCAGGTGTCTTTACCTCTCTGAGCCTCACTTTCCGAAGTGGTGAAAAGAGGACATTAGCCATGCTTTTCTTCTAGGATCTAGAGGATCAAATGAGGTCCCAACATGTAAATGCTTGGCGTGAGATCTATTTTGTTTGTTAGCCAAATAAAATAGTTCTCTAGGACTGCCACAGCAAATCACCACGAACTGAGTAGCTTAACACAAGTTTTGGAGGCCAGAAGTCTGAAATCAAGGTCTTAGCAGGATTGGTTCCTTTGGAGGCTCTGAGGGAGACCCATTCCATGCCTTTCTGGAAGTTAGGACTTGCGGTGGTGCCAGCAATTCCTTGTGTTCCCTGGCTTGTGGATGCATCACCTGGTCTCTCCACCCATCTTCACATATTTGCCTTCCCCTCTGTGTATCTGTCTTCCTTTCTGTCTCTTAGAAGGACACTGTCATTGGATTTAAGGCTAACCCTCCATTTAGAATGATCTGGACACACTTAACTACGTCTGCAAAGACTCTGTTTTGACGTGCTCATCACTGGGACATAACTCTTTGAGGCTGCCGTTCAGCCTCCTATACTGGTGGTTTTATTACTACTGCTAATGCCACTCTTGTTTTTGTCGTCATTTTATTGTAATATTGTTTGTTCTTTATTTTTTTTGAGACAGAGTCTCACTCTGTTGCCCAGGCTGGAGTGTTGTTTGTTCTTTTATAATCACTTAGCCAGCAATCCTGGCTTTAAATCCTGCTCCATGTGATCTTAACTCTGTGACCCTGAGAAGGGCTTTTGTTCCCTGAGCCTGTTTCCCTGTCTGTGAAATGGGACTCCAGCTAGTAGTGACGGGTGCAGGTGTGTGGATGTGTTTAGCCGAGGACCTGGCACAGAGGAAGCATGTTATAAAGTGGCTGCTGCTGTTAAAGTACAGTGTATTAACATGTTATGTGGTACTAAGTACAGGAGAAGGTGAGGAAGACAGAGGAGGAGAGGGAGTGCAGTTTTCAACAGAGTGGTCTTGGAAAGTGCAACTGAGGGGGTGTTGCTTCCATAAGAACCAAGGGATGTTCTTTTGCATTTGTTGCTGCTGCCACTACTATTGTTGTTATTTAATGATTAGCTGGAGGTCACAGGGTCTCTTGCTGGGTGTTTGCCAAATTACTGTTGAGCATCTTCACACGTAACCAAGCAAGGCTTCCAGGGGCTGACTGGGTTCAGAGCTGTCCGAACTCATGTGTGTCTGGAATGTCTAACATTCTCCCCTCCTCTTCTTATTCTCTCATTAGCTTCGCCTCAACAGCATCAAGAAGCTGTCCACCATCGCCTTGGCCCTTGGGGTCGAAAGGACCCGAAGTGAGCTTCTGCCTTTCCTTACAGGTAATGAAGGGGACCCCTGGGACCCAGATGTGGGGACTCTTGGGAGGTGGTTTTCACTAGATAAGAGAAGACTTGAGGATTTAACATATGGTTTGTGAATGTCTGCCCTGTGCTAGACATTAAGGAGTGGGAAAAGGGATTCGGAGAAGTGCAGTTTTGCTCTAAAAGAATGGTCTAGAATGCTGGAGGCAGACATTGGTGAGAGGGATCTAGAGGCAGATAGAACCAGGTTTGAGTTGCAGCTCCAACAATTGGAAGCTGGTGACTTTAGACAAGTTCGTTTATCTGTTTCTTACATTTTTCATCTGTAGATTGGGATAATCATCTATGTGCCATAGTGTTGATCTGAACATTCAATGTTAATAACAATTGCTAATACTTATGATATGCTTACTATATGCCAGGTGGTGTTCTACACTGTATCTTGTGAGAATTGAGTTCATATGAAGTGTTTAGAAAGCTGCCTGTACTCAGTAAACATACATCGCCATCCTTTCACCCAGTTAATCTCACAGCAGTGCCTTAAGCAGGTAATATTACTGTCGCCATTTTATAGATGAAGAAACTAAGGTGTAGAGAGGTAAAGTGATTCATTTGCCCAAGGTCGTGCAGTTAGGAGGTAACTGAGAAGGGATATTTATGTAGTCATTCTGGCCTTTAACTTGGCAGCATTGGTTAATGGCTGATTTCAAATCCGAGCTCTACCACTTTCTCGGTGTGTGACTTCGGGCAAGATATTTTACATCTGCCTGCTTCAGATTCTTCACAGGTGAAATGGGCATAATTATGTAACCTAACACGAAGACTAAATAAGATACTGTAAGGTGCTTGTGACACTGTGCAGTACGTGCTGCCAAAGTGTTAGCTGCCAGGCTGTTACTACGCACTGCTGTCTGTGAGGATGTAGGGAAAGCACTTAGTACACTGTCTGACACAAACTGGACTACCAATTAATAGTAAATCCTCTGTTATCATTATTCCCATTACTACTTCATGCTTTATACTTCATACCAGCGGAAATCACTGCTGAAGGTTTAGAATGCTTTGTCACTAATTAAACTCTTGTGTATGGGATCGTCTTAGTTGGACCTAGTGATGATCCTGGGGAGGAAGGAGCTTGAGGTTGTAACTCCTCCCCGCACTGGACACATGGGGTATTGGAGCCTAAAGAGGTGCAGTGACTCGCCTGCAGTGGCACTTCTAGTGACTGAGGGGTGCAGGTGTGTCTGACTGAACGCTACATGAAGAGTCTGCTCATATGATACTGAACAAATGGCCCCAAACCAGGTGGCTTCTATTGGTGAACTGTTGGGGAGACTTGAAAACTTTAGAATGCTGAGGCATGGCAGGATAATAAAGTGGTGAAGAAGTTGTAGAGGAAAAATACTGGAGCGACCTGGGTTTGAAACAAGCAGCTGTGCTGCCGACTTGCTAGGAAACCTGAGTAGGTCACTCCACCTTTCTTAGCCTCATTTGCCTTACCTATAAAGGAGTCTAATGAGAGCAGTACCCAACAGTCGGGTGTGTAAGGAAAACTCTGCGTCTTTCCTCTACTTTCACACCAGAGCAATCATAACACAGAACATGACTTCTGTGACCATATGTCTGGGGTTTTTGCCCCAAACTGAGCAGTGGACAGCAGCTGGTTGTCCTCTCATTCAGTTCCGACACTGTCTATGCAGAGATAGGGTCAGATCCCACAGATTGATGGCTCAGTCCCCAAGACTGTCCCAAACCCTGCCCACCAGTTGCAAGTCCTTTGGAACTTCTGACCAATCAGCTTCAAGTTGGGGTTCCCACGACCCCCTCTTTGGGTTTGATTAGGCTCACAGAACTCAGGGAAACACTTATGTTTACCGGTGTATTATAAAGGATATCGTAAAGGATACAGATGAAGAGATGCATAGAGTGAGGTATGGGGGGAAGGGCCTGGAGCTTCCTTGCCTTCCCTAAGCCCACCACCCTGTTTCACCATCTGGAAGCTCTCTGAAGCCTCTGGGTTTCTTTTTTTTTTTTTTGAGGCGGAGTCTCGCTCTGTCGCCCGGACTGGAGTGCAGTGTTCGGATCTCAGCTCACTGCAAGCTCTGCCTCCCGGGTTTCTGCCATTCTCCTGCCTCAGCCTCCGGAGTAGCTGGGACTACAGGCGCCCGCCACCTCGCCCGGCTAGTTTTTTTTGTATTTTTAGTAGAGACGGGGTTTCACCGTGTTAGCCAGGATGGTCTCGATCTCCTGACCTCGTGATCCGCCCGTCTCGGCCTCCCAAAGTGCTGGGATTACAGGCTTGAGCCACCGCGCCCGGCCAGCCTCTGGGTTTCTATGGAAGCTTAATGGGAGAGGGTCCTGAGTGGAGCGGAGGCACCAGCCACGTGGGACTCTGTGGGAAGAGCACTTCAGGCTGTGAGGAGAGGCAGATGTGTGCTCAGCGTGTTGGAAGAATAGCAGTGAGGTAGCCATGAGCTGAGTAAGATTGTTAAGGGAGAGTGAGACTAGGACGTGAGGTTGGAGAAGAACAGTGGCCACAGCATGTGAGATCAGGTTTCTTTGAAACTATTGGCAGATTGAAATCAAAGAGTGTCAGGATTTCTTTTACACCTGAAAGAGTCACTCTGGGTTCTGGGAGATCCAGATGGTGTAGGGGCAAAGGTGGAAGCAGGAAAACCAGGTAAGAAGCTGTTGCAGTCTCCCAGCTGACAGATGGTGATGATCAGAGTGACCTTAGGTTGGAAGGGTTGACAGACTTGGCTCAGAAGGAGCTGCCAACCCTTCCAAGGAGGATAGTTCTGTGTGGGTTGGTGGACAGACAGGTTGCTGGCAGCTCCCAGGTGTTTGGCCTTCAGCAGCATTGCTTGGCTATAAGGTCTAGACTGGAGATAGAGATGGATAAGAATTGAGTCTGTGGATATGTGTAAGGTCTTCAGGGGACAAAGAAAACAGTGAGGGTGGTTTTAACTGTGTGCAGAGGGAGCCAGGGAAACTGAGGCTGGGAACGAGCCTAAGAACAGTGTAGCCAGAGTCATATTGGCGAGAATTTATTTATTGAAGGAAGAGGCAGAGATGCTAACCCTCCTACTGGGCCCGGTGCTGAGCTCTTCACTGAAAGCATTTATTTCTCTTTGGTCTCAGAACAACCCTATGAAGTGAGAACAGCCCATTGTGATTTGGGGGATGAGAAAGGCTCAGAGAGATGAAGTGAGTTGCTGTGTAAGCACCCAACAGTAAAGCAGGATTTGAACCCTTCATAAAATGGGGATGATGATAATGACTACTTAAATGAGACGGTTGTGATAAGGAGGTGCGGCCGCAGAGGTTGAACCCACCACTTACACTCACATCCCATTGGCCAGAGCAAGGTCACATGGCCTTGCCAACTGCAAGGGCGTCTGGGAAATGTAGTCTGTTGCTGGATTGCCAATACCCAGCTTAAATGCAGGAGGTTTAAGTGGTAATAGATGCCAGGCATATTAACATCTTGTGCTATGCAGGGATTAGCAGTTCCCACTGCCTCAGGGATGAGAGGATGGAGCTTAAGAGAGAGGCCTTTGGATGTGGGCATTAGGGACAGAACAGATTTTCCCTTCACGTATTCATTTTTTCAGCAAACCTGAATTGCTGTCTGTCTGGGCTCAGCTCTGGCAGGAACTGGGGCATAGAGAGGAGCCAGTCCTGGGCTCGCTGCTCATAGCCTATGTTAAGGGTGTGGTAAAGGTGCCATGGAAGGAGAGGGAGACTGAGCCCAGAGGAGGTGTCCAGCGGACATCCTAGCTGTCTTCCAAGAAGGGGTAGCTAAACTGAATCTCCAAAGATACAAAGAAACTTCTGGCAGAGAGAACAGTGCTGAGGGGAGAAGCTGGAGCCCAAAAAAGCTCTCGTTGACGTTGCTCCGTGCTTGATACACCTGGTCGTGTTTGCTCCTCACTGTAACCCTCACTGCGAGGGAGGGATGGTGAACACCATTTTACAGACGCAGAAGCTGGGACTCAGAGAGGTGGAGTCACTCAGGCAGTGTTCTGCACCTGCTAGAGGGTAGAAGCAGGACTTAGGGCTCTCTCATCCCAGCCAAGCCTGTGCCGTGATCTCTGTGTCAGCCCAGGTGGAGAGTGGGGAGCAAGTGGGCGGATGGGGAAACTGAGTGCTGACAGCCTGAGGAAGCAGAATGGAGTCCGTGAGTTCTGAGCTTGGGCTGGGCTCAGAGTTGAGGTGGGATAGTCACGAAGTCTGTCTTGGTTCCACAGATACCATCTATGATGAAGACGAGGTCCTCCTGGCCCTGGCAGAACAGCTGGGAACCTTCACCACCCTGGTGGGAGGCCCAGAGTACGTGCACTGCCTGCTGGTGAGTGGAAGGCAGCAAGTCCTCCTGCCCACCCCTTAGGGTCAGGCCCGTGGCCCTGCCGACCTAGGGCAGGGAGGGCAGCATGTTGGAGAGCGTGGGGATCACGTCAGAACAGCTAGGCCATGGACATCTGCTTTAATCCAACAAGTCAGTAGTGGCTTTTAATATTGTGAACTCGGTGCAGTTGTCATCCTTTCTATTTAGTGGTCGGGTAGGTGCCCAGTGCCAGGCCTCACCTGGGATTCTACATACAGGGCTGTGGGTTTGGAGTCAGGCTGGGTTCTACCACTTATTTGCTGTATGACTTGTAAGAGAATTACTTAACCTATCTGTGCTGTACCTCTCTCATCTGCAAAATGGGATTATGAAAACCTTTTAAAATTATCTTGGCCGGGCGCGGTGGCTCAAGCCTGTAATCCCAGCACTTTGGGAGGCCGAGACGGGCGGATCACGAGGTCAGGGAATCGAGACCATCCTGGCTAACACGGTGAAACCCCGTCTCTACTAAAAAAAATACAAAAAACTAGCCGGGCGAGGTGGCGGCGCCTGTAGTCCCAGCTACTCGGGAGGCTGAGGCAGGAGAATGCTGTGAACTTCTGAGCAGTGAATTCATAGCTTTCAGTAGCTTCTCAGAGGACTTAGGAGCAGAAGACATCGTTTTTATGAAACCCCAAGGCTTCAACAAGGACCCCCAGCGTCTGCAACTGAGCTTGGGACTCAAGCTTGCTGTGGAGCTGGGCTGGGACCCAGGGATCCTTCTCTTACCTGGCCAGGGTCTCCCAACAGAACATTCTCAGTGAGGAAAGTCCCAGTCAACCCACGCTTCCATTTGGGAAGCAGTTCCCTGTGACCGATGCGTATGACGTTCGTGTCAGCCAGCAGACATCCTGGGGCTCTCTGGACCAGGCAGTGCTGGAAACCAGAGAAGAGTCAGATCAGAATAGCTTGTGCTTGCTCGTTGCCTGCAGTGCACATCCCAAGAGGCTTACACAATTGTGCACTGATGTTAGCTCTGTTGCTCAGATGAGGAAACTGAGGCACAGGCTGGTTTAAGTGAATTGCCCGAGCTGGGAAGAGGCAGAGTCCTGATTCGATCCCAGTCCCCTAATTCTTAGCCACTCTTATGTACTATCCTCAGAGGGCTCCTGGTTGCTTTCAGAGCTGTAAACAGGGGAGGCAGGGGGCCCCTTAAAACCCAGAGTAGATACCTAACCTGCTTAGGTGGGATGGGGAGTTGTCAGGGAAGGCTTCCTGGAGGAGGTGGCTGTTAACCTGGATTTTGACAGGTTATAGGAAATAGAAAATGGCTTTGTGTAGTTTCTTCATTCCACAAACATTGAGCAAAGTCTCTAGGCTGTGGAAACCCAGAGATGTGTCAGACCCACTCTGAGCCCTCGCTCTCAGCAGTGGTGAAATGGAATTAATTACAGCGACTCCTGTAGCTGCAGTGTGAGGATTGTTTTTTTTTTTTCCTTTGTTTGTTTTGTTTTTTTCCTGAGATGGAGTTTCACTCTTGTTATACAGACTGGAGTACAATGGCGTGATCTTGCCTCACTGCAACCTCTGCCTCCCAGGTTCAGGCGATTCTCCTGCCTCAGCCTCCCCAGTAGCTGGGATTGCAGGCGTGCGCCACCACACCCAGCTGTATTTTTTGTAGAGACGGGGTTTCACCTTGTTGGTCAGACTGGTCTCAGAATCCTGACCTCAGGTGATCCACCCACCCCGGCCTCCCGAAGTGCTGAGATTACAGGTGTGAGCCACCGCGCCTGGGTGTGAGGGTTGTTTCTGTGTCAGCAGCTCTTTTTCTTTTTCTTTTATTTTTTCTTTGAAACAGAGTCTCGCTCTGTCACCCAGGCTGGAGTGCAGTGTTGCGATCTCAGCTCACTGCAGCCTCTGCCTCCTGGGTTCAAGCGATTCTCAAGCCTCAGCCTCCCAAGTAGCTGGGATTATAGGCACCCATCACCACGCCCGGCTAGTTTTTGTATTTTTAGTAGAGACAGGATTTCACTATGTTGGTCAGGCTGGTCTGGAACTCCTGGCCTCAAGTGATCACCTGTGTTGGCCTCCCAAAGTTCTGGGATTACAGGCGTGAGCCACTGCATCCGGCCAGCAGCTCCTAACTCTTTTGGAATTGTGGATCCCTTTGAGAATCTGTTAAATTCCGGACCCTCTTCTTATAAAAGTACACAGGATTTTACGTGGTTCACACTCTTCCCTACCTTGTGTGGTCTCCAGGTTTGAGAACCCTTGCCCCCAGACTTCACAGAGAGGCTTCACAGTCGTGAGTCTTCACTGTGCAAAGGCATCAGTTGTAGTTTTTTCAATGTGTACCTTCCTGGGCCCTGCCTCCAGATACTCTGATTGTTTTGGTCCACGCTGGGATAGGCCTCCTGGGTGATTCTGCTGCAGGGTGGTCAGGGATCATACTTTGAGAACTACTTCCTGCAGTAACCTACTGGAGAAGAGAACCTTGGCTTACATAATTACTGCTCAACCTCTGTCCCTAGGCCTCCTTATAACAGATTACCATAAGCTCCACCTCTAGTCACTTGGCAGGTGTTGATTGAGTGTCTTCTCTGTGCCAGCCCACGTGATGGGAGAGCTGAGGTGAACGAGAGGAACTCTGTCCCTGCAATATCCCAGTCACACCACACCTATGGTCACGCTCCCATGAGACCATCCTGAACCTGAGACCTCACGATAGCACGAGGACCTGTGACCGTGACATTACGCTGGCTTGCTTAGTATTACATTTTTCCTTTGAATCATTCATTGTAACTATTTTTTTTTTTCTTTTTTTTTTTTTTTTTTGAGACGGAGTCTCGCTCTGTCACCCCGGCTGGAGTGCAGTGGCCGGATCTCAGCTCACTGCAAGCTCTGCCGCCTGGGTTTACGCCATTCTCCTGCCTCAGCCTCCCAAGTAGCTGGGACTACAGGCGCCGCCACCTCGCCCGGCTAGTTTTTTTGTATTTTTTAGTAGAGACGGGGTTTCACCGTGTTAGCCAGGATGGTCTCGATCTCCTGACCTCGTGATCCGCCCGTCTCGGCCTCCCAAAGTGCTGGGATTACAGGCTTGAGCCACCGCGCCCGGCCGTAACTATTTTTAAACATTTGTTTTTTGTTCTTAATAGTTTCACTGTAAAAATATATGTAGAATGTGCTATTTTAATTATTATTATTATTTTTTTTTTTTGAGACGGAGTCTTGCTCTGCCGCCCAGGCTGGAGTGCAGTGGCCAGATCTCAGCTCACTGCAAGCTCCGCTTCCCAGGTTTACGCCATTCTCCTGCCTCAGCCTCCCGAGTAGCTGGGACTACAGGCGCCCGCCACCTCGCCCGGCTAGTTTTTTGTATTTTTTTAGTAGAGACGGGGTTTCACCGTGTTCGCCAGGATGGTCTCGATCTCCTGACCTCGTGATCCGCCCGTCTCGGCCTCCCAAAGTGCTGGGGTTACAGGCTTGAGCCACCACGCCCGGCTGTTTTAATTATTTTAAAGTGTGTAGCTCTGTGGCAGTAAGTTTATTCACATTGTGCAGCCGTTATCACCATCCATCGCCAGAATTGTTCGTCTCCCCAAACTGAAATTGCAGACCTATGGAATATGAACTCGCCATTTCCTCCCCCCGAGCCCCTGGCAGCCACCATTCTCCTTTATGAGTTTGACCGTTCTAGATTCCTCATGTAAGTGGAGTCAGAAAATATTTGTCCTTCTGACTTTTAGCTGATTTCCCTTAGCATAATGTCTTCAAGGTTCATCCGTGTTGTGGCATGTGTTCCATGAGACTTCTCACATACTAAACTCCTGAGTGTTTTTGAGGACTGCATTTGGAAAACCAGATTTGCTTATTGCCAGCTGCATCCTCCCACAGTGACAGTCCCTGGAGCTGGGGAGCACCTGCCCTCCCTGGACTATATGCTCTCCGAGGTGCCCCAGTGCCTGCCTCTTCGTGTTCACGCCCCCTGCCACCTCCGCCTGTCACCTTGACTGATAGCTTCATTCTGTTACTTGACTGGGCCTTGGAGACATTTCCATGTATGATTTTCTTTTTCCTGCCTTAAATGTCTGTCAGCCCAAGTTGAATTTCAAACCAGAGACCTCCACCTTTATTTGAACATGTTGGGAGAAGTTGAGTCTCCCTTCAGTAGGTCACTAATTAAGAGTTCCTGTCTTGTGCTAAGAGTGCTGCTGGGCTCTGGGGATACAGTGGAGAGCCAGTCATACATATCTGAAGGACACAGTCTTTCTAGGCCCACAGTAACAACCAGCGAGCAGTCCCGAGCCCCCTAGTCCCCCAGAAACATGAGATCCCAATTCAGTCACCAGAGTTGTGTGAGACAGCACAACTGTACCTGTTCCTGGGAAACTCAGGTCAGGTTTTCGATCCTGACCTGTAGCTATTACTAGCTTGGGCAAGCCAGACCGTACCTCAGTTTTCTCTTCTCTAAAATCAGGACTTGCTTTATAGAATTCAGTGAGGAAGAACAAACACCCCTGGTACAACACGGTGGTCCTGCCTAGGACACACAGTGAACGGATGTTCTACGCAGTGTCAGTGATGATCATTGCACTTTGAGAGGCTAAGAACTTTCTCCTCAGAAAGTGACGTGTGTAATTTTCAGATTCATGGACCCTAGTGAAACTCCTTCAAGGACTCCTAAATAAGAACGTTTGTGGAAGGCACGCTGGCAGAGACCTTCTGCTGGCTGGCATAATATTACGTTTTTCCTTTGAATCATTCACTGCAACCATTTAAAAATGCTATTTTAATGAAGGCTGGGATGGGTAATAGGGAAGGTTTCTCTGAGGAGATGAGCCCATGAGGGGGTTGCAGGGTGGGGCTCCAGGGCCGGGGATGGTAGAGAGGGAGCTGTCCAGTGACTTCATATTCTCACCACAGCCACCTCTGGAGTCGCTGGCCACAGTGGAGGAGACAGTGGTGCGGGACAAAGCAGTGGAGTCCTTACGGGCCATCTCACACGAGCACTCGCCCTCTGACCTGGAGGCACACTTTGTGCCGCTGGTGAAGCGGCTGGCGGGCGGCGACTGGTTCACCTCCCGCACCTCGGCCTGTGGCCTCTTCTCCGTCTGCTACCCCCGAGTGTCCAGTGCTGTCAAGGCGGAGCTGCGACAGTGAGTCTCTCCCCCCTTGGAAGCTCCAAGCTCCCCCCTCAGCTTGGTCCCCTTCTCTAAAGCCTCAGCCTCCTTACGGTCTACCTGGGGCCCACACGCCCCTGGACGCTCTCCACTACCACTCCTGCTTATCACATGATAGGCCACGTCCTCGAGAGTTGGTCTCTGGACACGGCCGGGTGTCAGTTCACCACCTCTGCTCCCTTGCTCACTTAGGAACTGAGATGATGACAGGTCCTCCTTCCCACTGATTAATGTGAGGATTTAAAAGAATTATCACATATAGGCCAGGCACGGTGGCTCACACCGGTAATCCCAGCACTTTGGGAGGCCAAGGCAGGTGGATCATGAGGTCAGAAGTTTGAAACCAGCCTGGCCAAGATGGTGAAACCCCATCTCTACTAAACATACAAAAATTAGCCGGGCATGGTGGCGCACGCCTATAGTCCCAGCTACTCGGGAGCCTGAGGCAGGAGAGTCGCTTGAACCCAGGAGGCAGAGGTTGTGGTGAGCCGAGATCATGCCATTGCACTCCAGCCTGGGCGACACCAGCGAAACTCCGTCTAAAAAGAAAAAAGGAATTATCACATATAAAGTACTTAGGGCAAAATCTGGAACATAAAAACTTTCAGCACATCACATCTGATGGTGTCTCCAGCCTGTCCCAGGTCCAGTGCCTTTGGCAGATAAACCACCTCAGTTTTCAGCCTCCTGCTCCTCTACTTTGCAAACAGTTGACCATCATGCCCAGGTTTGAGCCGTGGCTCACTCCAGAACTCTGGTTTACGACTGCACAGATGCTTAGATACTTACACTGGCCCTGACCATCTTTGACCGAAGCAATTGCTGCTGTAAAATAAAGCCTTTCTGTGGCTCTAGACCAGTCTCTTAGTTAAGCAGTTTTTCGTTTGTTTTTGAGATAGGATCTTGCTCTGTCATCCAGGCTGAAGTGCACTGGCAGAATCATAGCCCACTGCAGCCTCAACCTGTTGGGCTCAAGCATTCCTCCTGCCTTAGCCTCTCAAATAGCTGGGACCACAGGTGTGCACCACCACGCTGGGCTCAGTTTTTATTTTTGGCAGAGATGGGGTCTCGCTATGTTGCTCAGGCTGGTCTTGAACTCCTGGGCTCAAGCAGTCCTCCTGCCTTGGTCTTCCAGAGTGTTCAGATTATAGGTATGAGCCACTGTGCCTGGCCCATTGGTTAAGCAATTTTTATGGTCATGATAATGTAATTGTCAGCACTTACCATTGACTGGATTTATTATGTGCAATCTGCGAAGTGTCCCACACACGTTATTTCATTGAAACCTCATGCAGACCTGTAGGGTAGGTACTGTTACTATCAGCTCCTTTTCATAGGGCTGGGAAGACAGAGAGGGGGTCATCACTTGCCCAAGGTCATTCAGCTAAA
This sequence comes from Piliocolobus tephrosceles, assembly GCF_002776525.5. Classification (NCBI taxonomy): domain Eukaryota; kingdom Metazoa; phylum Chordata; class Mammalia; order Primates; family Cercopithecidae; genus Piliocolobus; species Piliocolobus tephrosceles. Next base: position 6,119,155 of record NC_045454.1, on the reverse strand, counting down.
GCCCCGACCCACACAACTGCAGAGTCTGTGCTTGCTCCTCTCTGCTGTACTGCCTGCTGCCTCAGGATCCCCATCCCCGACTCCCAGGTACTTCCGGAACCTGTGCTCAGATGACACCCCCATGGTGCGGCGGGCCGCAGCCTCCAAGCTGGGGGAGTTTGCCAAGGTGCTGGAGCTGGACAACGTCAAGAGTGAGATCATCCCCATGTTCTCCAACCTGGCCTCTGACGAGCAGGTGAGTTTTGCTCCCTGGACCTCTCTGCTCTCCCCTCCTTCTGGTGGTCCCTGCCCGTGAAAGAGAATCCCAGAGTTCAACAAGGCCTCTGCTGCCCTCCTGCATTCCTCTCCTCTCGCCAGGACTCGGTGCGGCTGCTGGCGGTGGAGGCGTGCGTGAACATTGCCCAGCTCCTGCCCCAGGAGGATCTGGAAGCCCTGGTGATGCCCACTCTGCGCCAGGCCGCTGAAGACAAGTCGTGGCGCGTCCGCTACATGGTGGCTGACAAGTTCACAGAGGTAGGTGAGCGACCGTTGACATTGTCCTATTGGTGGGGGACACTGACATATAGGGAAAAGTGTCCTCAGAAGGGAAGCATGTAGGAGCTGAGGTTTACCATTAGGCCAATGGAATCACTGGGCGTTTGAGCAATAAGATCTCTGTGATCATCTGACTTCATCTCACTTCATATGCCAGTCCTGGTTGATTGACATGTGGCATCTTGAAGTGCTGCCTTGAGAAGGATTCTGAGGCTAAGCTAAGGCTTCGTGGAGGAAAGTGCCACAGGAGCAGAAAGGTCCAGGCCCAGCTGGAGTGTGGTGGCGCAATCTTGGCTCACTGCAACCTCCCTCCCGGGTTCAGGCAATTCTCCTGCCTCAGTCTCCTGAGGGACTAAGATTACAGATGCCCACCATGACGCCCGGCTAGTTTTTGTATTTTTAGTAGAGACGGGGTTTCACCATGTTAGCCAGGCTTGTCTCGAACTCCTGACCTCAAGTGATCCGCCTGACTTGGTCTCCCAGTGTGCTGGGATTACAGGTGTTAGCCACCGTGCCCGGCCCCAGAAAGTTTAATTAACTGATCAGAGTGACACTACCAGCCACGCAGAAAGGGGGCAAGACTCCAGCTCTGTGACTCCCAGGACAGTGCTCCTTCTGCAGGGATCCAGATTGCCTCATCCCACAAACATGTTTGCTGAGCACTACCTATTTGCTGGGCCAGTGAATTCGGCACATTCCTGGCCTTCACAGAGCCAGGCAGTCTGAAGGGAAAGATTGACTAGGGGGAAATTTGATTATAAAGTGTCACAGGTGTGGGACAGACAGACAGATGTGGGGCTTTGGAAGCATTGAGGAGAGGAGGTGGTGTTGCAGCTGGTTCTAGAAGATGAGTTGGTGAGAGCTAAGATAGGAACTTTGTTCCAGCAAGAGGACAAAGAACCCTGGGAGGCGAGAGCAAGTGCAAGCAAGAACATTCAGGCCTGATCTTGACGGCCTAGCCTGAGAGAAAGCAGGAGAGAGGGCAGGGTGGGATCAGAGAGACCTCGAGTGCCACTCCACCCTGGGGCGCCCTTTGCCTGTAATTATGCTGGTTCCCACTGGCATTTGTGGGAAGGACTCAGAGCCTCAGAATAGCATACCATCACCACATTTAGGGAAGGTTCTTCCCATCATGGTCTCCTGAGGTACATAAACTGTGTCATGCTGGGTCTTCGAGTAAAAATTCCATGAGGACAGGAATTTTAGGCTGTTAAACCAGTTCTTGGCACACAGTAGACATTACTTCAGTAAGTATTTGCAAGATGAATAAAAGGCAATATTTTCCCAAGAGGTCCTTCGAGGTTTTTTTTTTTTTTCTTTTTTTCTTTTTTTGAGATGGAGTCTCACTCTGTCACCCAGGCTGGAGTGCAGTGGCCAGATCTCAGCTCACTGCAAGCTCCGCCGCCCGGGTTTACGCCATTCTCCTGCCTCAGCCTCCCGAGTAGCTGGGACTACAGGCGCCCGCCACCTCGCCCGGCTAGTTTTTTTGTATTTTTTAGTAGAGACGAGGTTTCACTGTATTAGCCAGGATGGTCTCGATCTCCTGACCTCGTGATCCGCCCGTCTCGGCCTCCCAAAGTGCTGGGATTACAGGCTTGAGCCACCACGCCCGGCCCCTTCGAGGTTTTTTACTTGTTCATTCCCTTCCTCATAATGAACTGTCCTGCTTCCTACCAGGTCTTCAGGAACCAGCTTTGCAGCAGGAGCCATGTGTCTTTCCATGCCTCATGCCATGAAACAGGCAGAGGCCAAGTGTGCCTTTTTTTTTTTTTTTTTTTTTTTTTTTTTTAAGGGGGTCTCCCTCTTTTGCCCAGGCTAGAGTACAGTGGCACAATCTCAGCTCACTGCAACCTCCGTCTCCCAGACTCAAGTGATTCTTGTGCCTCAGCCTCCCAAGTAGCTGGAATTACAGATATGCGCCACCATACCCAGCTAATTTTTGTATTTTTAGTAGAGATGGGGTTTCACCATGTTGGCTAGACTGGTCTCGAATTCCTGGCCTCAAGTGATCCACCCACCTCAGTCTCCCAAAGTGCTGGGATTACAGGTGTAAGCCACTGCCCCCGGCCCCAGAGTGCCTTCTTCCTTGTCAATCTTTATTGTTTTATTTTTATTTTGAGGCAGGGTCTCACACCATCACCCAGGCTGCTGCCACCCAATGGCACAGTCATGTCATGGCTCACTGCAGTCTTGACCTCCTGGGCTCAGGTGATCCTCCTACCTCAGCCTCCTGAGTAGCTAGGACTACAGGTGCCCGCCCCCACACTGGCTAATTGTTATTTTTTTTTTAGAGTCAGGGTTTCACTGTGTTGCCCGGGCTGGTCTTGATCTCTTGGACTCAAGCAGTCTGCCCACCTTGGCTTCCCAAAGTGCTGGGATTATAGGCATAAGCCACCGTGCTTGGCCTATTGTTTTTTTTCATTACAAAAGTAATTCATGCTTCTGGTAACAGATCTTTAAGAAATACAACCATATATAAATCAAAAAGTTGCAGTCCCTGTATCATTTGAATGTTTTTGGATCATGTAACAGAAAACTTAATCCCAGAAGCCTGAACAATATGGAAATCTGTTATTTTTAATGCTGACAACACTGTGAGGTAGGTGCCCTTGCAGTCCTCAGTTTTCTTCAGAAGCAAAAGAGGCTCAGCGAGGTGAAGAGCCTTTCTCCGGGGCCAGACTTGGCGCTCGGATTAGATCTTAGCACTGCTTCCAAGGCCCATGCTCTGGCCCCTAATTCCGGTGCCTTCTCTTTGATTTTGGCTTCCTTAGCCCAGAGTACCTGCCAGGCCCTCTCACTCTCCCCCTCCTCTTTCCTGTCTACAGCTCCAGAAAGCAGTGGGGCCTGAGATCACCAAGACAGACCTGGTCCCCGCTTTCCAGAATCTGATGAAAGACTGTGAGGCCGAGGTGAGGGCCGCAGCCTCCCACAAGGTCAAAGGTCGGTGCTGGCAGCCAGAACATAGCAAGTGGGGTGGGTGTCCGAGGGGCTGGAAGTGGAACTCAAACGTTGGGTCTCACTTCCCTTTGCCTCCCTCTCCCTGCCCACAGAATTCTGTGAAAACCTCTCAGCTGACTGTCGGGAGAATGTGATCATGTCCCAGATCTTGCCCTGCATCAAGGTAACAAGAGAGTTTGATGGGAGGAACCAAGTGGATCTGAGCCTGCCAAAAAGAGGGGCTGGAGACAAGGCTTTGGGGATCGTCAGCTGCAAACTAGATTCCCAGCCCTCTGGGACCAGGCAGCTCCTGGGTTTCAAGCAGTTAGGGTCCTGACTGCAGCTTGAGGCTGACCTTAGAGGTGGAAATAGTTTCTAGAAAACTCAGAGGTCACTGAGTCCTCTCATTCACAGGGTTTTGGGGTTGGAGTGGGGGCTGCTGAGAGCAGGGGTCATTGAACTGTAAGTGGGTGGTACGCATAAGGAACAGTGATTTCCCCTGTATCCTAAGCCATCCCATGCTCCATGAATGAGAGGGGCAGAAGCAGGTTATTGTCTCTTAGGAGTTGGCATCTGCTTGGTCACTGCTGATGCAGGGGTTGCCCTGATCCCTGTGCCTACCCTTTCTCTTTCCCAGGAGCTGGTGTCCGACGCCAACCAACATGTCAAGTCCGCCCTGGCCTCGGTCATCATGGGCCTCTCTCCCATCTTGGGCAAAGACAACACCATCGAGCACCTCTTGCCCCTCTTCCTGGCTCAGCTGAAGGATGAGGTGAGGATGCCAGGATCTCAGCTCTGGGTTTGTGGAGGGGACAGGTTACCTAGATTGACCAGGAATCTCCTGATCTCAACAGACATCCAGATCTTTACTGAGTTGCCTGTTTGTGGGCATAGCTGTGTGTTCATGCGTTCATTACTCCTGGCAATCTGCATGAGTCCTTTCCTGGGTGTTAAGGATATGAATAATAGAGCAGAAATTTTAAAAAGTTTTTATTGATGGCTGGGTGCGGTGGCTCACACCTGTAATCCCAGCACTTTGGGAGGCTGAGGTGGGTGGATCACCTGAGGTTAGGAGTTTGAGACCAGCCTGGCCAACATGGTGAAAACCGTCTCTACTGAAAATGCAAAAATTAGCCAGGCATGGTGGTGTGTGCCTGTAATCTCAGCTACTCGGGAAGCTGAGGCAGGAGGATCACTTGAACTCAGGAGGCAGAGGTTGCAGTGAGCCAAGATCGCACCACTGCACTCCAGCCTGGACAACAGAGCGAGACTGTCTCAAAAAAAAAAAAAATTATTTATTTATGTTTTGAGATAGGGTCTTGCTCTGTTGCCCACACTGCAGTACAGTGGTGTGATCATGGTCCACTGCAGCCTCTACCTTCTAGGCTCATGTGATCCCACCGTAGCCTCCCAAGTAGCTGGGACTACAGGTAAGAGCCTAGGTTGTCCAGGTTGGTCTTGAACTCCTGGTTTTAAGTGATCCTTCTGCCTTGGCCTCCAAAGGCCTGGGATTATAGGTGTGAGCTGCTGCACCCAGCCTAGAATAAGACAGTTTTGATCCTCAAAAGCCTTCAGAGACTGACAGTGGAGAGAGACAAGCAGCCCCATAATGCCATTAAGGTGTTACAGGTGCTGTTAAGGACGAGTTCATGTTTTTTAGGGTTTAGGCTAAGGTGCTGTAATAGAGACCCTAGAATACATTCTGGCTTAAAGTAGATGGAGGATTTTTTTTTCTCTCTCTCATAACAGTAACTGGGGAGTTAGCCCTGCTGACCTCAACTGTCTCTGAGTCTCAGGCAACTTCTCCAATTTCAGCATCTCTTAGCCGGCATGGAGGGGTCAGGCACAGACCACAGCAGGCCCAGTCCTCTGAAGGACAAGATTCTTCACATGTGCTTGCACCCCGTACACCCATTGGCCAGGGAGGGTCACATGACCACACCCAGCAGTTCAGGTTGCCTGGATTACAGAGGATGAGAGGCAGTGCTGGGTGATGACTGTAGAGATCATCAGGGTGACCATGGGGAAGGAGCTTGGACTTGACTGTGGGCAAGTGGAAGAGCCAGAATAGAGTTGGTATTAGAAGGCGCCCTGGGCTTATGTGAAGGAAAGATTGAAGTGAGGTGGCCAGCAGAAGTGTAGGAAGACCTAACGAGGCTGCTGTGGGAGTCTGGAAGGCTGAGGATAGACTAAGTGGTATGTAGAGATGAGGCTGCAGTGATATGGAAGGATTCAAGATTGTTCAGGAGGCGGAAGGGACCACGTGGTGGTTTTTGCCTTGGTAGTGAAGAACTGGGCAGATTGTTTGCTGGTGTGTGACATCTTTGTTCCCAAAGGCCTCAGTCTTTCTTCCCATCCCTTTCTTTCTTATACACAGGCACACACACTGTGTAGTTGGAGGAAGTACTGCAACAGAAAGTATTACATCACATTTCAGTCCCACATGTCACTAAAAGTTACGTTACTCAATTCCGCTACAGTGGAGTACTATCTCTTAGCTGCAGAATTACAGTCAATTTTTTTAATACATTGAAAAGAGTGCGCTATTTTTAATATATTTTTTATTATTTTTGTTTTTCCCTATTAGTGGGTGATTAACTGTACTATTTTAAATCAGTTATTTACATCAGTTGCTAAAAGTTTGAATCATCATTAATGTTCATGACACATTTTATGATTTAAGTAATTTATCTGAGTTATGCTTCACTTGCACATATTTTCTTTTATAATCATGTTTTATAGATACTGTAACTGTAATTTGTGTTTTTGATGCTTTAATGGGCATAATTTGGCAGGTGAGAGCCCCTCAACTGGTCTGCTATGTCATTTCACACCTTTCCAGAGTTTTGGAGAGCATTTTGCCTCTGGCATCAGGGAGGGATCCAGGCTCAGCCCAGTGTGAAGGCAAGCCCATACATGCTGCAAGTGTGCTTGCAGCGCGTACTAGGACTAGAGCATTTTTTGCTCCAGTTTCACCTTCAGCAAGCACTATATGGTAATCGTGTGCTGGCAGCCAGCCTGTCTCAGGGCGGCTTCTCTTAAAAAGAAGAGAAGAGCCAGCGTGGTTTTCTTGGTGTGAGGAATTAATCTGACTTATATTTGGGATTTCCATTTTAGATGTATAAAATTTATATTTCACATTTTGACTCTCCCCAGAATTTATAAGCTTGTCTAAATGAAAAAGACTACCTTTTTGGTGCACCAAAAAGGTAGTCTTTTTTTTTTTTTTTGAGGCGGAGTCTTGCTCTGTCGCCCGGACTGGAGTGCAGGGGCCAGATCTCAGCTCACTGCAAGCTCCGCCTCCCGGGTCTACGCCATTCTCCTGCCTCAGCCTCCCGAGTAGCTGAGACCACAGGCGCCCGCCACCTCGCCCAGCTAGTTTTTGTATTTTTATTAGAGACGGGGTTTCACCGTGTTAGCCAGGATGGTCTCGATCTCCTGACCTCGTGATCCGCCCGTCTCGGCCTCCCAAAGTGCTGGGATTACAGGCTTGAGCCACCGCGCCCGGCCAAAGAAGTCTTTTTAAATGGGTAAGGTATGTAGTCTCTGAGCCTTCTCTTCTCGTGCATTCAGCACCTTGAGGCTCACACACCAAGGGCTGGAGCTGGGCAAGGGCCAGTCCTATCTTTGGAATGTGCAGGGTTTCAACAGCCCAGGCCTGCCAGGCTTGTTCACTTGGTTTATTGATTCATTTCAGTGCTCCTTTATTTATTTATTTATTTTAGACTAGAGTAGCTTTAGTAAGGAAATAGTTTTCTTCCTTCCCCTGTCTCATGTTGTGGATTGATGTCCAGAGAGGAACGCATGTTAGCAAACAGCAGAGCTAGAATTAGAAGAATTATGTCTCCTATTTTTTCCAGGGGGCTGTCTTTTCCTACTGTGATTCTTAAAAGTCCTTTCAAAATGGTTAAACATTTCTTGTGATACTATTGTAAGGTTTAAGAATCTGCTTAACTTAGTGGTCCATGCTGCCTGCTTTTTGTGTGCCTTTAATGTGCCCCCGGGACTGGGAGCTGGGTTTGGGCAGGAGTAGGGCCTTGGGAGATGTCCATTATACAAAGTTGATGCAGCTGAGCTTTTTCCATCCTGGGATTCTGTGTGCGTTACATTCTCTCAGAATCCTTCTTTCCTCTCCTCAGTGCCCTGAGGTACGGCTGAACATCATCTCCAACCTGGACTGTGTGAATGAGGTGATTGGCATCCGGCAGCTGTCCCAGTCCCTGCTTCCTGCCATTGTGGAGCTGGCTGAGGATGCCAAGTGGCGGGTGCGGCTGGCCATCATTGAGTACATGCCCCTGCTGGCTGGACAGCTGGTGAGTGAGGAGGCCTGGGGGCCAGGCAGTGTTGCCTCAGGGGAGGTACAGTATGTCCAGGTCTTTAATGGGGAAATGGGGGGCTTTGGAGGCTTAGTGGAGGCTGTGACAACTGCCTGGGGAGTCAAAGGAAGGGACCCAGGAAATAGGGCCTTAAAAGATGCACTGGATCCAATAAGAGAGAAGAGGTAAAGGAGCACCTCAGACAAAGTTGAGAAGTACCTGGTCTTTCTGGGGTGGGTGTAGGTTCCATGAGGTGTGGCTAGCAGCTCCCTCTGTCTGCTCTCCCTGGAACCCTTACCGTGGAACCCTTGGTTTCTCCTGTAGGGAGTGGAGTTCTTTGATGAGAAACTTAACTCCTTGTGCATGGCCTGGCTTGTGGATCATGGTGAGTACCTCCACAGGAGCAGCAAGAGGAGATGGAAGCTCCGGAAAGGAAGGATGGATTGGCTGGGGCTGTGGCGGGCAGTGGAGGAGGCTGGAGTCACTCCCCGTGCCACTGGATGCTCATATGGACCAGCTCACGTGCTCTTTAGAGTCCTAGAGAAGTGTTGAGTGGGAGGAGGACGAAAGAGATCTCCCAGGGGTTGCCTGGTATAGTGGAAAGCCAGAGACCGGGGTTCTGACAGCTCCAAGGTCAGGATTCAAATCTAAAACAAGTCACCTGCTGTCTTTGAATGAGCCCCACACTCATTCTTTGTAACTTCTTATTCCAGTCCCTTGGGGCCATTATGAGAATTGCTCATTGTTTACACTAAGAGAAATAAAAAATAAAAGGTAATGTTTATCTCTGTGAAGCCCTGTTTGAAGTAATAAGTGCCACATAATTTAGGCAAATCACTTGTTGGAGCCTTAGTTTGCCCATCTGTAAAATGAGGCCAATAGTGGAATCTACCTCTTGGAGTGGTTGAAAGATACTGTATTAAAAAACAGTTACGGCCAGGCGCGGTGGCTCAAGCCTGTAATCCCAGCACTTTGGGAGGCCAAGACGGGCGGATCACGAGGTCAGGAGATCAAGACCATCCTGGCTAACATGGCGAAACCCCGTCTCTACTAAAAATACAAAAAACTAGCCGGGCGACGTGGCGGGTGCCTGTAGTCCCAGCTACTCGGGAGGCTGAGGCAGGAGAATGGCGTGAACCCAGGAGTCGGAGCTTGCAGTGAGCTGAGATCCGGCCACTGCACTCCAGCCTGGGTGGCAGAGCGAGACTCCGTCTCAAAAAAAAAATAAATAAATAAAAAATAAAAAACAGTTACTAGATACAGCACACAGTAAGCCCTTTTTTCTCTCTGGCTCACATGCAGCCTGGCACCTCGGGGCTGCTTTGTAAGCCATGGTGAGTGTGACCTACATCTTGCCCACATCAGTTCTTCACCTCCAAATCCTTGTTTCTCTCACCCTCACCCTTCTGCAGTATATGCCATCCGCGAAGCAGCCACCAGCAACCTGAAGAAGCTAGTGGAAAAGTTTGGGAAGGAGTGGGCCCATGCCACGATCATTCCCAAGGTCTTGGCCATGTCCGGAGACCCTAACTACCTGCACCGCATGACCACGCTCTTCTGCATCAATGTGAGCCCCCACCTGCCTGCTGGCCCATCTCGAGGGAACTGGAGTGCCTGGGAGAGGAAGGATGGTAGAGGGTTCCCCAAGGGAGACACCTGGCTTGGGAATGGAGACATGGAGGAGATCTTCTATTCAGGGATGAGTCCTTGGGGAACTGCAGGCAAGGGGGTGGGGCTCCCAGGGTCAGGGTCATAGGGCCTGTGGGACTGGGCACTTGGATGGTGAGGGACCCAGGGCCTGGGAGACTTGACCTCTTGGAGCAGTGATCTCAAGCTTTATGAGCACCCCTCTCCTTCCCTGAAGAATGTGTGTCTCTATCTGTGGTGGGTGAGTGTACAGGCTCTAGGTCAGACCTAGTTTTTAATTCTGGCAGGGCCATACTTTAGCTATGGACCTTGGATAGTTACCCCTTGATGCTTTGGTCTTCTCATTTGTAAAGGATTCATACTGGTAATCACAGCCTGGTGAGTGTAAAGATTAATCAGGTCATACATGCACAGGGCTTACAACAGTTAGGCCACAGATAGGAAGTGCTCCTGTCTGTTCTCTTTTCCTACGATTATAATTATCTCACGTACTAATTTATGTGTAAACCATGCACAGAGCTAGAAATGAAAGGATGGGATTTAAAAATAAACACAAGTAAGTGTTCTGATCATTTCTTCCCACGCCACACTCTGGAGGTCACTGCTGTAAGGATCCTAGGGTGATCATCATTTGTAAAGGACCCCTCCTTACCTTAATTAAGGTCCATCTCCAGAGTAATTAAAGGAAGCCAGAGGATAGAGAAACTGGAACATCACAGAATGGAGACATCACAGAATGGTATTAGGATGGTGTTAGTGGAGTTGGGAGATCCACTCCTCTAACACTGAACTGAGTCCCCGTGTTGCTCAGCCTCTGTCGGGCCTGATAGTCACCAGAGTGGCCTGGTCAGAGGCAGTGGGAGATGAGAGTTAACCAGGAGCTTTGCACTCACCCCTGCTACTCACTGGCCCCCAGGTGCTGTCTGAGGTCTGTGGGCAAGACATCACCACCAAGCACATGCTGCCCACAGTTCTGCGTATGGCTGGGGACCCGGTTGCCAATGTCCGCTTCAACGTGGCCAAGTCTCTACAGAAGATAGGGCCCATCCTGGACAACAGGTGAGGTCTGGATACTCCCCCACACACTGGCAAGGGCTTGTGGGCACCTTAATCTTTGACCTTTGAAGGTAGAGCCCAGGGTCAGAGGCCCAGCACCGCTCCTTGCTTGCTGTGTGACCTTGGCTCCCTTCCCTTCTCAAGGTCTGTTTTCTCAACTGTAAAATGAACATCACAGAATGAAGTAGAAAGAGGGGGTGATGGGATGGCAGTCCTATATACTAGCAACAAGTCAGTAGAAAATGAAATCACCTAATGTATATGTAAGTATTTGTATAATTTATAATTGCACCAAAAATATCAAATAGCCAGGAATAAATTCAGTGAAAGATGTGTAACACCTCTAGTGTAAACTGTAAAACTACTGTGAGAAATTGAAGCAGACCTGACAAAGGTGGGCGGATCAGTTGCGGTCAGGAGTTCACGACCAGCCTGGTCAACATGGCGAAACCCCGTCTCTGCTAAAAATACAAAAAATTAGCCATTTTGTGGTAGCACACGCCTGTAATCCTGGCTGTTTGGGAGCCTGAAGGCAAGAGAACCACTTGAATCCAGGAGGCGGAGGTTGCAGTGAGCTGAGATCACGGCACTGCACTCCAGCCTGGGCGATAGAGTGAGACTCTGTCTCAAAAAAAATTAAAACAGACCTACATAATATTCGTGTATGGGACAGTTCCCTGAACTCATCTTTAGATTCAGTATAAGCCCATTAAATCTCAACAGGTTCTTTAGTGGAAAATTGACACTTCTAATGAACAAAGTTGGATGATTTATACTACCAGAGACCAAGACTTATGACACCACAGTAATTAAAATAGATGTGAATACAAGAATATTTAAATCACCCGATAGGATGGAATCAAGGGCACGGAAACAGTCCCCCGTGTGTTTAACAGCAGGCACCTCTGTAGTTCAGTGGAGAAATACATATTTTTTAGAAAACATAGCTGGGTCGATTTGATACCCATGTAGGAATAAAAGAAGCCTCGCCTCAATGCATAAACAAATTAATTTGAGATGACAGACCAGAACCAGAAAGATTTTAAAAATAAAACATCTAGAAGAAAATGTAGGAAAATATGTTCATGAGTTAGCGTAGGCACAGCAAACAGAGGAAGTGATGGGTAAGGTGACCTTCTGTAAAATCTGGCACTATTTCTCAAAAGACAGCATTTTTGAGAGTAAAATGCAAGCCCCTGACTGGAGGAAGATGTCTGCAATATGTTTCTGAGAAAGGACTCATCCACAATACCTGTCTACAAATCAGGCAGGGCAAGAAAGAGATGGGAAAAAAGACTTGAATTGGCACTTGAAAAAGGATCTCCAAATAGCTTGTAAGCATGACAAGGTGTTCAGCATCATCAGCCTTCAGGAAAATGCAAATTAAAGCTCAGTGACCTATCACTACACACCTCCCAGAACAACCAATATTAAAAAAGACTCAATGGTGCAAATGTTGAAGACATAGAGCTGGAACTCTCATCCATTGCACGTGAGGCTGTATATTTAGGGTTTGATCACTCTGAAAACGGGAGTGGAACTGGAGTGGAATTTGGTGAAGCTTGTTACACAAACACCCTGTGAAACAGCCCTTCCACTCCTGGGTCTCTATCCAGGAGAAACGAGTGCTGTTTCTGTCAGAAGAATGTTCATGGTAGCTTTATTCATAGTAGCCATAACAACGGAAACAACCTCCCTGTTTGCCCACAGTAGAGCAGATAAACTTCAGTTCATTCATACAGTGGAAAACTATTCAGCAGTGAAAAACCAAATGCCTGCTGTAGGCGGCAACACAGGTGGCTCTCACAGATAGCATGCTGAGTGAGGAGCCAAACCCAAGAAAACACACCATTTATGTCAAGTTCAGAAACAGGCGGAATGAAAGAATCGAGATGATGGAAGTAAGAATAGTGGTTGTTTGGGGAGAACAGGGAGCTGTCAAGTGAAAGTGGGGGACCCACAAAGCCTGCACTTTTGATTTCTGTCTGTATCTATTCCAGGACACAACCTCAGCTTTAGTTTCTCTCCGAAGTCCTCCTCCATTTCCCAAAACAGTTGACTCAGTGCAGGCGGAGTTCCCTGGGCCCCATAGATGAGAGTGGATGCCTCCTCTGGGCTCCTGGAGGACCAGGAACTTCCCCTTGGGGCCTCTTACCACTCCCCTCTTACGTACCAGTTTGGTCTCTGTCTTCCTCCTGGCCCGGATGCCTCATGGCAAGAAACAAGAGTGATTTAGCTCCGTATTCATTCCATATACATCGTAGGCCTCAGTGAATATGTGTGAAATCAATGAAAGATACCCATTTGCTGGGCCTCAGAGACTTCGGGGTTCTGTGATTCTCTTCCACTTTCCCAGCCTGCTCTGATCTCCCTGTCTGGGGCCCCAGAGAAGTCTGTCGTCGTTTGTCATACTTCTGACCTTTAAAGTAATTGGTTGGCTGGTTGGTTGGTTGGTTTTTTTGCAGTTTGTTTGGTTTTCCTGTGAGACAGAATCTTGCTCTGTCGCCCAGGCTGGAGTGCAGTGGTGCAATCTCGGCTCACTGCAACGTCTGCCTCCTGGGTTCAGGCACTTTTTGTGCCTCAGCCTCTTAAGTTGCTGGGATTACAGGTGTGCACCACCATGCTTGGCTAATTTTTGTACTTCCAGTAGAGACGGGGGTTTTGCCATGTTGTCCAGGCTAGTCTTGAACTCCTGGCCTCAAGTAGTCTGCCCACCTTGGCCTCCCAAAGTGCTAGGATTACAGGCATGAGCCACCGTGCCTGGCCTTGATTTTACTTTTTTTTTTTTTTTTTTGAGACGGAGTTTCGCTCTTGTTGCCCAGGCTGGAGTGCAATGATGCAATCTTGGCTCACCACAACCTCCGTCTCCCAGGTTCCAGCGATTTTCCTGCCTCAGTCTCCCAAGTAACTAGGATCACAGGCGTGCACCACCACGCCCTACTAATTTTGTATTTTTAGTAGAGACAGGGTTTTTCCATGTTGGCCAGGCTGGTCTCAAACTCCCGACCTCAGATGATCCACCCACCTTGGGCTCCCAAAGTGCTGGGATTAGATGTGAGCCACCATGCCCGGCCTGATTTTACTTTTAATAGACACATAATTATACATATTTATGGGGGTATAGTAGTGTTTCGATAATGTGTGTAAATGTGTAATGATCAAATTAGGATAATTAGCGTATCTGTCACCTTAAACGTTTACCGTTTCTTTGTGATGAGAACATTCAAAATCTTCTCTTATAGCTGTTTTGAAATATGCAAAATATTATTGTTAACTATGGTCACCGTCCTGTGCAGTGAGCAGAGATTTCTAATTCCTGTGTGTGTCCTGGATTCTTGAGACTCCTCCCACCTTGGGTTTGGTGTGTCCATGTCTGTGTATACCCTCTTGCTCAGGAGCCCTGTGCCCACCTGTTGCCCCAGTCCAGCCTGGCTCACCCTCCCTTTCCCTGTCTCCTTTTGCTTTCCAGCACCCTGCAGAGTGAAGTCAAGCCCATCCTAGAGAAGCTGACCCAGGACCAGGATGTGGACGTCAAATACTTTGCCCAGGAGGCTCTCACTGGTAAGACCTAGAAAGCAGGGAGCCCTAGCGGGAGGGTGGACTTTTGAGGACAGGCACTAGGCTGTCCTTTGAGAACAAGGTAGCAGCTTCTGGGAGGGGGAGGTACCATGGCATTGTGGGCAGTGAGAGGGCTGTGGTTCTGATTCTTGCCTATTCCTGTTTTCCTAGTTCTGTCTCTCGCCTGATGCTGGAAGAGGAGCAAACACTGGCCTCTAGTGTCCACCCTCCAACCCCCACAAGTTCCTCTTTGGAGAGACACTGGGGGGCCTTTGGCTGTCACTCCCTGTGCATGGTCTGACCCCAGGCCCCTTCCCCCAGCACGGTTCCTCCTCTCCCCAGCCTGGGAAGATGTCTCACTGTCCACCTCCCAACGGGCTGGGGGAGCACGGGGTTGGACAGGACAGCGACCCTGGGAGGAAGGGGCTACTCTGCCCACGTCGGGGAGAGATGTGAGCATCCCGGGTCACTGGATCCTGCTGCTGTAATGGGAACCCCTCCCCCATTTACTTCTCCACCTCCCGTCCTCCCCCTCATTGGTTTTTTTTTGTGTGTCAACTGTGCCATTTTTATTTTATTCCTTTTATTTCCCCCCTTTTCACAGAGAAATAAAGGTCTAGAAGTAGTCGGTCCTCTGGCCTTAGTCATCAGCATGGAGGAGGGGACACCACCCCAGAGTCATAACATCTGCCCTTTTCTCTAGAGAAGATCTTGTGACAGGACCCATTACACCCCTATGTCCCGAGAGAATTCTCTGGGGATCCCCCCAGGAGTGCTGCTGGCCTGTGGAGCAGAGGGTCCACGGGGTGCTCTGACTGCTGTCCTGTAGTGCGGTTCAGTTCCTTAGATGTTGGCCGAGTATTTTGGGGGTTAAGAGCAGGTGCCTTGGAACCAGACTGCCTGGCTCCTTCAGTTAATAGACGTGTGACTAGGAGTAGCTTGTTAAGTCTTTATGAGCTCAGTTTTGTATTGTGTAAAATGAGAGTGACAGTAGTACCTAGATTGCAGGGTGGGTGGCGAGGACCAAGTGAATTAGTACCTGGTAAGTGTGTAACAGTTTCAACATGAGAAGTAGAGTTAGCTGTACATGCCAGAGAACCCCCTATGGGCCATTTCCTGTGTTCGTGAAGAAGACTTGGGCTCTGACCCTGTCTCCAGGAGGTCTCAGAGTAATCAGGATTGTACTAGAGAGAGAACTATGGCAAGATAGACCAGTTGTCTCTCAGTATCTATACGCCCCTTCCTAATATAGAAGCTCTGATTTTTAGCTGGGCACATGACTATATGGATTCCAGGTATTTTCCTAGTGTCTCTTGAAATTAGGTGTGGTGCTGTGACCAAATTCTAGTCAAAAAGATGTTGAACAAAAGTGGTATGTGCAGCTTCTAGGAAGTGTTCTTAAGGGTGAAGGCATGATCCCCCACCTTTCCTCCTTCCTGCACTTCCTGCAACAAGAGTGCAGTGGACCAGCAGCCTATGCATTCTCAGGAACTTGTTAGAAATGCAGAACTTCTCGCCCCTTGCCCAGACCTGCTCATTCAGAGCCTTCATTTTAACAAGATGCCCAGGTTCATCTGCACACTGAAGTTTGAGAAGTCCGGCCTTAAACACTTTAACCCAGTTTTTTTCTCTTGAGAGTGAGGTTAATGCTGCCTGGGTCTAGGGCTGAGGATGCGCTGTGGCTCAGAGGTAGGGTCTAGAATTGGGCATGCATATGTAGGACAAAGCTCAGGGATGTGTTGAGACTACAAGATTTGGCGACTGATGGAATGGGATCGTTACAGGAGGTGGAGGTGCAACGGATACCCTGGATGGGCTGGGTAATGAGGTGATACTCAGCGACCACAGGAGTGAGTGTGAGAGACAAGGGTGAAGGACACCCTGAGTTATTGAACCCCGGCAGAGTCCTGAGTTAACCAGGAGTTGCCTGGTGTCTTCGGTCACGTGCTCTAGAAGCACAGCACAAGTGGAGACTCGTTCAAGTGTCTTACTTAGAGAGTGCTCTCAGGCAAAGGAGACTGAGGTTAACTCAACTTCTATGAACTTTGAGTTGGGAGAATCCAATCAGGTGATGAATGTGGTGGTGTTAGGAGCAGTTCCTAATCTCCCAGGCTGCAGGCTTTGTTTGCTCCATACACCTGGCCCTCTCTGTAGCAGCTGAAGTTGGCCCCTCGAAGCCTTTGATGCTGGAGCTGGGTCAGGGTGGAGAGACTGCCTGGAGCCAGGACGCACAGCACTGGCCTGTCTCTCCCCCTCGCTAGGCCTAAATCCCAGCAGTTACGTTGGCTGTCTCTCATGGTTCCTTCCACAGCACTGTTCTCCAGAGCCCACACAAATTTTGTCTCCTTCTGTGATGACTGCACTTCTTTGGCTGTTTTCGCCAACATTCTCTTCACTGACCCCTTCCTTCCACTGCTTTGACCCCGACATCTGGATGCGGATGAGGTTGCTGAGTCATTTGGTTTCTTTGGCTAACACATAGGGGCACGAGTAGAGCTCTAGAATCACTGTGCCCTTGACTCAAGGTGCAGAATCTGCCTGTGGTGCTTGAGCTGTGGTTGTCGCTGGAGGAAAATTAACCATGGCTACCCTGGGCAGATGAGGATCACGAGGTAGTGCCTCAGACCCTAGAAGCGAACTGCAGGGAATGAACAAGATCCTGCATATGGCCGTCAGGACTGGAGGGAAGGAGGACACGAGGTTCATCTACCCAAGCAGGTGGCATCAGGCATAAAAATAAAAAAATAAAAAATAGGGCGGAAGCGGTGGCTCACGCCTGTAATCCCAACACTTTGGGAAGCCGAGGTGGGTGGATCACCTGAGGTCAGGAGTTTGAGACCAGCCTGACCAATGTGGTGAAACCTTGCCTCTACTAAAAATATGAAAAAATTAACTGGGCATGCCGGAGAGCGCCTGTAATCCCAGCTACTCAGGAGGCTAAGGCAGGAAGATTGCTTGAATCTGGGAAACAGAGGTTGCAGTGAGCCAAGATCACGCCATTGTACTCAAGCCTGGGCAACAGAACGAGACTCCATCTGGAAAAAAAAAAAAGTCAGGAACTTGTAAAAAAGAGAAAATCCAATAAAGATTCGGTGCCAGGTCCTGACTCCCAGACTGGAGGAGTGAAGGGAAACCTGAGACCCTAAGTCTTCCTGGGGAATCACTGCGCTCTGTCCCCAAGCACATGCCTTTCCTGAAAAAAAGCTGAGGAGCGGGAATCTGCTCCCCACCCACCCCTTAGCTTGGGCTTAGCCTTAGCCGCTGCTCTGCTGTTCCTCTACCCTGTGCATACTCTAGAGCAGTAGAGAGAATGGACCTTCCCTAATGCTGCAAATAAGAACAAAGGGCTAGAACTCCAATCCCACTCTTTCTCTAGGCAAATGGCAGATGATGGTGATTCATGAATACTCTGGCTTTCTACGTGGAGTTAATTCAGGGCTGTATTCTTTGCTGTTACTCCTCTTTTTTCATGTATTTTGTACAGACACTAAGCTTTGTTTTTTGTTCATTTTTTGAGATGGAGTCTCACTGTATTGCCTAGGCTGGAGTGCAGTGGTGCGATCTCCGCTCGCTGCAACCTCTGCCTCCTGGGTTGAAGTGATTCTCCTGTCTCGGCCTCCTGAGTAGCTACTGTTACTCTTTTTTTTTTTTTTTTTTTTTTTTTTGTGACGGAGTCTCGCTCTGTCGCCCAGGCTGGAGTGCAGTGGCCGGATCTCAGCTCACTGCAAGCTCCGCCTTCCGGGTTCCCGCCATTCTCCTGCCTCAGCCTCCTGAGTAGCTGGGACTACAGGCACCCGCCACCTCGCCCGGCTAGTTTTTTGTACTTTTTAGTAGAGACGGGGTTTCACCGTGTTAGCCAGGATGGTCTCGATCTCCTGACCTTGTGATCCGCCCATCTCGGCCTCCCAAAGTGCTGGGATTACAGGCTTGAGCCACCGCGCCTGGCGTACTGTTACTCTTAACATGGGTAAAAATACTTTTTTTCTTTTCTTCTTTGGGAAACTAAAAGATTTGCGATTCTCAATTGACTATTCACCCTTTGGTCGTGTACTGAGGAAGGGTACAGCATCTCACCTCCAGGAGTGTGGAGCTTTAGATGGGATCCTGCTTCCTGAGGCTGGAGCTTACTCTGCTGTGTGATCAGAGGCTTTCACAGCATCCACATTGGTCTCCAGATCAGCCCTATCACGGAGGCCTGGTCCAGAGACCTTCACATGAAAAGGGAAATGATAAGTGTCTGGGAGACACCATTCTGCAGGGATCCTGCCCTCTTTTTTTTTTTTTTTTTTTTTTTTTTTTT
>NC_045454.1:6062474-6100707 GCF_002776525.5 Piliocolobus tephrosceles | reverse complement strand
TTTTTAGTAGAGACGGGGTTTCACCGTGTTAGCCAGGATGGTCTCGATCTCCTGACCTCGTGATCCGCCCGTCTCGGCCTCCCAAAGTGCTGGGATTACAGGCTTGAGCCACCACGCCCGGCAAGATCCTGCCCTCTTAATAATCTCCATGGCCACAGAAATAACCTTGGGGTTTTCCCAGGAGCTAGCCACCACACACAGATTATGAACTTTGGACAAAAGCCCCAGCCCTAGCCCTCATTCTGATACCTGTCATGCCCAAACTGCTCTCAAGGGCTCATGTGCTGTTACCTCCTGAGAGTCTGTGTATCAGTATGTCTCTGTGCTGATGTAATTGATTGAGTAAAGTGGGAAGAACAACAGGCAGAGGGCAGGATAGTGGAAGCTGGGTATAGGGTCCCCTTACCTGATTTATGTTGCTGATTTTCCCAAATATTGATAAAAATGAAGTGATCTCTAGGTGGAAAACAGGAGGAACCCCAGACTACATAGTAAGTAGAAAATGAAATAAATGCTGCATGTCATTTAGATAGAGCTCAGCCCTGAGTCATGAAGTCTTTTCAGAACAAAGGAATAGTTGTCCCTTATCTGAAGCTCACTGTGGCCTTGGGAAGCCTGGCATTGAGAATTCTCTGTGTGTTCACTCGAGTTCTGTGCCTGCATCACACAGCAATGGAACCGTCCCAAAGGATTCTTTTTTTTTTTTTTTTTTTTTTTTTGAGACGGAGTCTCGCTCTGTCGCCCGGGCTGGAGTGCAGTGACCGGATCTCAGCTCACTGCAAGCTCCGCCTCCCGGGTTTACGCTATTCTCCTGCCTCAGCCTCCTGAATAGCTGGGACTACAGACGCCCGCCACCTCGCCCGGCTAGTTTTTTGTATTTTTTAGTAGAGACGGGGTTTCACCGTGTTAGCCAGGATGGTCTCGATCTCCTGACCTCGTGATCCGCCCGTCTCGGCCTCCCAAAGTGCTGGGATTACAGGCTTGAGCCACCGCGCCCGGCCCCGTCCCAAAGGATTCTTAAGGGTGGGGAAAGGCACTAAGAGAAGATGAACCTGTAGCCCCATTATACCTTCTGGCCTAATTGATACTGCTGTTATCAAGCAAAAGGAGCTGTCTCCCTGAGGCACTGGAAGCCAATATTTTGACACCAGGTTTTTGAGAAAGAAAAACTTTTTATTTTAAGTTGACTCACAAGATGAGTCAAACTCAAATCTGTCTCCCTGTGCTGGCTTTAAGGCAGTAATTATAAAATGTTTAGGAGGTGGATTCTGGGGTTCTCAGATGAGGGTAGAAGGAAAGGAGAAGTCTGGAAAGTCTTCTGGCATTCACGGTTCTCTTCATGTCTCCTCATGCATCATATGCAAATTTAGGGGGAGGTAGTTTGAAACACGGTGTGGAAATTCAGGCTGTGACATCAGCACGCTTGGTCTGTGCCAACTCCATTTGGCCATATTGGTTTCAACCAATTTTGACCAGTCTTGTAGATGGCGTTTGAGCATTTCAGAAAGTTATTTCTTACCTGCTGTTCTGTAAATTAATAATTTGTGTTAGTTACTGGTTTATTTAACTCTTTGGGCATGGGTTCACTACCACCTGTCCTAACCCCACTTGATGTTTCCTGGGCCTCCGTACTTTCCACCTTCATTCTCTCATCATACTTTATGGACACTAATAACTCCCCTGCTATTCTGTATGTAACCCAAATATCAGCTGTACTGCCTCATCTCTTAGATATCTATATATACTCT
Organism: Piliocolobus tephrosceles; assembly: GCF_002776525.5. NCBI lineage: Eukaryota > Metazoa > Chordata > Mammalia > Primates > Cercopithecidae > Piliocolobus > Piliocolobus tephrosceles. The sequence continues at coordinate 6,098,959 of NC_045454.1, read as the reverse complement.
GACCTAATCAAAACCAGAAATTGTGGAGCTGAAAAAGCCAGTGTGTGAAATGAGAAAAGCAATTGAGAGGGGTAACAACAGTATTGAACAAGCAGAAGAAAGAATTTGTGAACTTGAAGATGGGTGTTGGGGACCAGTCTCTGTAGGGTCCAGTTCCACAGGGTCGGTGGGTTTTTCTCCCCGTGTGTGGAGACGAGAGATTGTAGGAATAGAGACACAAGACAGAGATAAAAGACAAGACAGCTGGGCCTGGGGGACCACTACTACCAAGACACGGAGACCAGTAGTGGCCCCGAATGCCAGGCTGCGCTGATATCTATTGGATACAAGACAAAGGGGCAGGGTAAGGAGTGTGGGCCATCCTCTTTGATAGGTAAGGTCATGTGGGTCACGTGTCCACTGGACGGGGGGCCCTTCCCTGCCTGGCAGCCGAGGCAGAGAGAGGAGAGACAGAGAGACAGCTTATGCCATTATTTCTGCGTATCAGAGACTTTTAGTACTTTCACTAATTTGCTACTATCATCTAAAAGGCAGAGCCAGGTGTACAGGATGGAACAGGAAGGCGGACTAGGAGCGTGACCACTGAAGCACAGCATCACAGGGAGACGGTTAGGCCTTCGGATAACTGTGGGCGGGCCTGAGAGGCCCTCCACAAGAGGTGGAGGACTAGAGTCTTCTCTGAACTCCTCTGGGGAAAGGCAGACTCCCTTTCCCTATCTGCTAAGTAGCGGGTGTTTTTCCTTGACACTGACGCTACCGCTAGACTGCAGTCCGCTTGGCAACGGGCATCTTCCCAGGCGCTGGCATTACCGCTAGACCAAGGAGCCCTCTGGTGGCCCTGCCCGGGCATAACAGAAGGCTCACACTCTTGTCTTCTGGTCACTTCTATGTCCCCTCAGCTCCTATCTCTGTATGGCCTGGTTGTTCCTAGGTTATAATTGTAGAGCAAGGATTATTATAATATTGAAATAAAGAGTAATTGCTACAAACTAATGATTAATGATACTCATATATAATATCTATTATCTGTATCTAGTGTAACTATTCTTACTTTATATGTTTTATTATACTGGAACAGCTCGTGCCCTCGGTCTCCTGCCTCGGCACCTAGGTGGCTTGCCGCCCACAGTCTTAACACTACCTGTAGGGTATCCGAAGGCCAGTGGCGACAAAGGATTGAGAAGAGACAGGTTAAAGGTGGGAGCCAGGGGTCCAGTGACAAATTGGAGGTTGCAAAAGGCCCCGAGCTGTGGTCTCCACACTATTTATTGAGTACAATCACTTAGATCTAAGAAGCAGATGTTCAGGGAGAAACAGTGAAAGGGAGGCAGTAAGTCCTAGGCGTAATCTGTAGCAATAGCAGTTTAAATGAATCTCCTTTGTGCTCAAACAGTGTATCTTTAACTTATTGGAGAGTGGCTAGTGGGAGTGGGCTTAACTGGGAGCCTGCACATCTGTTCACATTCCAGTGTTTCAAAGGAGTGTCTTTCTCCTTGAACACAGTGTTTAAATATAAGAGAGCAGGTCTCGCTCTGAGCATGGGAACATGATGACAATTAGGAGGCTTTCCTCCTCAGAGGCCTCTTGTGGCTTTCCACAACTTATTGTCCCATTTTTTTATGGCCAGTTTATGCAGGCACCCCACAAGCTCTTTTCCCACAAGCCTTTACCGAACAATAGGTTGTTTGAAAATACATGCTCAGAGGAGAAGAAAGAAAAAACAATATATATGTAAAAAAATAAAGTCATCAGGATGTATGGGACAGCATCAAAAGAGCTAAGTTCACATTACAGGATTTCAAGAAGGAAAGGAGAAAGAAGGCTATATAGAAAGTTTATTTAAAGATAGTAGCCAAAAATGTCTCTATTTGGGAAAAGATATAAATGTCTAGGTGTAGGAAGCTTAAAGGTCTCCAGTTAGTTTTAATTCAAATAAAACTTCAGCAAGACATGTTATAATAAACTGTCAAAAGTCAAAGACAAAAGAAGAAGGGTTTTTGGTTTTTGTTGTTTTGAGCCAGAATCTTGCTCTGTTACCCAGACTGGAGTGCAGTGGCGCCATCTTGGCTCATTACAACCTTCACCTCCCAGGTTCAACCGATTTTCATGTCTGAGCCTCCCAAGTAGCTGGACTACAGGTGTTCTCCACCGCACCCGGCTAATTTTTGTATTTTTTAGTAGAGACAGGGTTTCACCATGTTGGCCAGGCTGGTCTCAAACTCCTGGCCTCAAATGATCTACTGCCTTGGCCTCCCAAAGTGCTGGGATTACAGGCATGAGCCACTGCTCCCGGCCCAAAGACAGAGTTTTAAAGGCACAAAAGAAGACTCATCATTTGCAATGGAACTCTATAAAGCTATCAGCAGTCTTCTCAGTAAAAACTCTATAGGCCAGAAGGAGAGTAGGATGATATTATTAAATCACAGAAAAAAAAAAAACCTGGCAGCTAGGAATAATTTACCTAGCAAGCTGTCCTTTAGAAATGAAGGGCAGGCCGGGCATGGTGGCTCACGCCTGTAATCACAGCACTTTGGGAGGCCGAGGCAGGCGGATCATGAGGTCAGGAGATCGAGACCATCCTGGCGAACATGGTGAAACCCCGTCTCTACTAAAAACACAAAAAAATTAACCAGGCGTGGTGGTGGGTGCCTGTAGCCCCAGCTACTGGGGAGGCTGAGGCAGGAGAATGGCGTGAACCCGGGAGGTGGAGCTTGCAGTGAGCCGAGATCGCGCCACTGCACTCCAGCCTGGGCGACAGAGTGAGACTCCGTCTCAAAAAAAAAAAAAAAAAAATGAAGGGCAGTATAAGGACTTTCCCATACAAGCAAAATGTGAGTGAGTTTATCACTTCTAGGTCTGTCTTATGAAAATGATAAAGGGAGTTTTTTAAATATAAAAAAAGAACATTAAGTAGTAACATGGAAACATGTAAAAGGATAGAGCTCTGATAAAAGTAAATGCTGAATCAAATCTCAGGATACTCTAACACTAATGGAATTATGATAATCACATATATTCAGTATAAAGTCTGAAAGGCAAAACTTATAATAGGTATATTATCTTGTTTAGTGATATACAATATAAAAGATAAATCTAATATCAAAAATATAAAACGTGAGTGGAAGAATAAAAGTGTAGTGTTTTCTATGTGATAGAAGTTAACTTTTTATCAGGTTAAAATAGCCTTTTATAAGTAAAATATGTTATATGTAAGACTTATGCTAATCATGAAGCAAAAAAACCTATAGTAAGTATTCAAAAGATAAAAAGCAAGAAATCTAAACATACCAGTTCATAAATGCATCTAATAACAAAGACAGCAAGTGAGCAGGAAGAAACAAAATCTACAAAACAATGAGGAAATAATAACATGAAAAGAGTAAGTTCTTAACTATCAATAATCACCTTGAATGAGGCCAGGCGTGGCCCAAGCCTGTAGTTCCAGCACTTTTGGAGGCCGAGGCGGGCGGATCACCTGAGGTCAGGAGTTCAAGACGAGCCTGGCCAACATGGTGAAACCCTGTCTCTACTAAAAATACAAAAATTAGCTGGGCATGGTGGCAGGTGCCTGTAATCCCAGCTACTACACAGGAAGCTGAGGCAGTGAGCCCAGATAGCGCCTTTGCACTCCAGCCTGGGTGGCAGAATGAGACTCCATCTTAAAAAAATAAATAAATAAATAAAAGCAACACATTAAAGGATTATTTACCATAATGGTAGGTTATCCCTGGAAGAAGGATGGGTCAACCTATGCAAATCTGTGAATGTGATGCACCACATACAAAGAATAAAGACATAATCCATATGAGCATCTCAACAGATTCACTGAATGCTTTGGACAAAATTCAATATTCTTCCATGATGAAAACTCTCATCAAATTAGGTGTAGAAGGAATGTACCTCAGCACAACAGAGGCTGCATATGACCAACCCACAGCTAATACTATGCCCAAAGATGAACAGTTGAAAGCCTTGCCTCTATGATCAGGAACAAGACAAGGATGCACACTCTCACCACTTTTATTTAACATAGCGGTGAATGTTCTTGCCAGAGCAATTAGGCAAGAAAAAGTAATATAAAGCATTCAAATAAAAAAGAAAGAAGTGAAATTATTCTTGTTTGGTAATGACCTTATACACAGAAAACTCAAGACTAAACAAAAATACTGTTAGAAATAATAAGTGATAATAAATGAACTTTCAGTTTGAAGATATGAAATTGGTGAGCAAAATTAGTTGCATTTTTATATACTAACAATGAACTCTCTGTAAAAGAAATCAAAACAATCTTATTTCCAATAACCAGCAAAACAATAAAATACATGGAAGTGATTTTATCTAAAGAGGTGAATAATCTGTAAACAGAAAATTATGAAATATTGATAAAACAATGAAGAATATACAAAAAAATGAAAAGATATGTCGTGATTGGGATTTGGAAGAATTAATAGTGTTAAAATGTTCATACTAACCAAAGCATACTAATCAATCTGCAGATTTAGTGCAATCCCTATCAAAATTCTAATGACATTATTCACAGTAATAGAAAAAACAGGCCAGGCGCGGTGGCTCAAGCCTGTAATCCCAGCACTTTGGGAGGCCGAGACGGGCGGATCACGAGGTCAGGAGATCGAGACCATCGTGGCTAACACTGTGAAACCCCGTCTCTACTAAAAAATACAAAAAACTAGCCGGGCGAGGTGGCAGGTGCCTGTAGTCCCAGCTACTCGGGAGGCTGAGGCAGGAGAATGGCTTGAACCCGGGAGGCGGAGCTTGCAGTGAGCTGAGATCCGCGACAGAGCAAGACTCCGCCTCAAAAAAAAAAAAAAAAATCTTGAAATTCATATGAAACCCAAAACCCCCCAATTTTTCCAAAGTAATCTTGGGTAAAGCAAACAAAGCTGGAGTTGTAACACTTCGTGATTTCAACATCTAATCTGAAGCTCTACTAATCAAAACACATGATAGGGGCATAAAAACAGACACATGGACCAATGGGATGGAATAGAGAGCTCAGCAATAAACCCTTGCGTTCATGGTCAACTGACTTCAACAACAGTGCCAAGAACACATGATGTGGAAGGATGCATTTGGATATCTACATAGAAAAACAATAACTTTTTTTTAATCCGAGTTTTATTCAAATATTGCCTCAAAATGCATTAACAACTTAAACATAAAGTCTGAAACTATAAAACTACTAGAATAATTCATAGGAGAAGAGCTACATCATATTTGTCCAAGCAATGATTTTTGGATATGACCCCAAAAGTACAGTCAATGAAAACAAAAATAGACAATTGGGATTATGTAAAAAACTGTACAGCAAAAAGTTGGGGTGGCGGTTGTGAAGAAATTTTGATTAGTATGAAGATATGGTTAGAATGAATAAGTTCTGTTAGCACCATAGAGATTATTGTTAACAATAATTTATTGTACATTTCAAAACAGCTAAGAGACGATCTAAAATGTTCTCAACGCAAAGAAATGATAAGCATTTAATATAATGGGTATCCTAAATTCCTTGATTAGTTCATTTTTTGCTTCAATAAATGGGATCTTGCTCTGCCACCCAGTGGCGATCATGGCTCACTGCAGCCTTGAACTCGGCTCAAGGGATTTTTCCACCTCAGCCTCCAGAAGTGCTCAGATTACAGCTTAAGCCACCTTGCTCAGCCAAAAGGGGCCAAAGGGTGGATCACTGAAAGGTATTATGTGAGAAATTTTGTGCTGCTACCCAAATCCAAATGTTGAAGTGCCCCAAATCTCCAGTACCTTAGAATGTGACTGTATTTTGAAATAGAACATTTGAAGGGCGATTACATTAAAATGAGGGTGTAGAGTGGGATCCAATCAATCTGACTGATGCTCCTATAGAAAGGGAAAGTATGGACACAGAGAGAGACACCAGAGTGTCGTGCACATAAAGACTTTGAGGACACTTCATAATGGTGACCATCTGCACGCCAAGGAGAAAACAACAAGCCTGCCTTCACCTCAATCTTCAACTTCCAGTCTCCACAACATTAAGAAAATTAATTTCTGTTGTTTACACTACCCGGTCAATGGCATTTTGTTATGGCATCCTGAGTGGATTAATACACAAGGTAAGAATCTGCCTTTTCTTTTTTCTTTTCTTATTTTATTTTATTTTATTTATTTTTTTGAGACAGGCTCTCGCTCTATCGTCCAGGCTGGAGTGCAGTGGCACCATCTCGGCTCACTGCAACCTCTGCCTCCTGGGTTCAAGTGATTGTCCTGCCTCAGCCTCCCCAGTAGCTGGGGACCCGCCACCACGCCTGGCTATTTGTATTACAGGTACCCGCCACCACGCCTGGCTATTTCTATTTTTAATAGAGACAGAGTTTTGCCATGTTGCCCAGGGTGGTCTCAAACCCCTGACCTCAAGTGATCCACACGCCTCAGCCTCCTGAAGTCCTGGGATTACAGGTGTGAGCCACTGCACCTAGCAGCATCTCCCTTTTCTTTTTCTTTTTTTTTTTTTTGAGACGGAGTCTGGCTCTGTCGCCCAGGCTGGAGTGCAGTGGCCAGATCTCAGCTCACTGCAAGCTCCGCCTCCTGGGTTTACGCCATTCTCCTGCCTCAGCCTCCCGAGTAGCTGGGACTACAGGCGCCCGCCACCTCGCCCGGCTAGTTTTTTTGTATTTTTTAGTAGAGACGGGGTTTCACCGTGTTAGCCAGGATGGTCTCAATCTCCTGACCTCGTGATCTGCCCGTCTCGGCCTCCCAAAGTGCTGGGATTACAGGCTTGAGCCACCGCACCCGGCCTGCATCTCCCTTTTCAATGCTGATACCTCTATGAGTTTCTCATAATATCTCCTTCTCATGAGTTCCAGGTTCCCAGTCTCTGAGGATGTCGGTTCTTACAGCTTGAGCCTCTTAGGAGAGGCTTCACAGGGAGGCATAAAGAAAACAGAACCTGGGGATACATCTCCCATTATATTGTTTGCCCATTTTCAGGAATTAAAGGATAACAAAGTCAGCAAGGGGTCTTCTCCATTAGAGGGAAACTATTGAGATGCAGCGTGAAGAGTATTGATTGGTTTTAGAGGCAGAACTTCCTGTTACTGACTTTGGACAAATGGTAACTTTTCTAAGTCTGAATCTTCCAGTGATATAGCACGTTGTTGGCATTCCTCGCAGGGATATTGTGAGTCTCCCAGGGCATTCTGCACGTGAAAGGAGGTGGTAAATATAAATCACTGCATGTGTGTGAGGCTTCATATTATAGTCATAGATGTTTTCATCTTCTTCCTGATTTCTGATGCTCACAGAATCTAAAATTACAGGATTTAACCAAAACGGGCATTTTTCTCAACCTTCTGTAAAATCCCTTTGTTCTTAATTTTCACCACATCAGAAGCAGCCTTCTATCTTCTAGCTCTGACATTATTCAGTGTATGGGTCTTAATTTAGAAAAGTGACCGAGCGATGACACAGAGAGGCCAATGGAATTTTTAAAGGAAAGGCAGGGCAGAGCAGGGTACACGGTTTAGGACTGGCCAGATTGCAGCATTTCTGAGGGCCTTGGGGAAAGGGGCTGTTCCTAGTTCTCTAGTAGCTGGCTTTGTGTTGACTTAGGACAGCAGGATATTGGCTTGGTGTCTGAGAGTTTGACAAGGAGAGGGTTGGGGCATGGGCTCTGGGTGGGTAAATTTTCATAGGAAAGGCTGGCTTCAGGAAACCCACTTCTACCTCTAAGAATTTGCTAGCCCCAAGATGGGCAGTCTCTGCCCGGTCAGGGGTGACACAGTCACAGCACCAAGAACACAGAAAATAAGGAAATATAATAAATATAATTAGTCCTGTGATGGACAGGTGCCAAACAGACAAATACAAAATCTAAAGAAACGGATTTAAAACAGAGTTTGTCACAAAAAGAAAGAGAAATCCTGTTTTTTTTTTTTTTTCCCAAAAAACTTCACTCTAGTCTTTTTTTTTGAGACGAAGTCTCACTCTTGTCCCCCAGGCTAGAGTGCAATGGCGTGACCTTGGCTCACTACAACCTCCACCTCCCAGATTCAAGCTATTCTCCTGCCCCAGCCTCCCGAGTAGCTGGGATTACAGGCACCTGCCCCCACGCCCAGCTAATTTTTGTATTTTTAGGAGAGACAGGGTTTCACCATGTTGACCAGGCTGGTCTTGAATTCCTGACTTCAGATGATCTGCCTGCCTCGGCCTCCCAAAATGCTGGGATTACAGGCGTGAGCCACCACACCCAGCCCACTTCTCTTTTTTAAATTTCCTTATCTTTTTTTTGTTTTTTTTTTGAGGCGGAGTCTTGCTCTGTCGCCCGGACTGGAGTGCAGTGGCCGGATCTCAGCTCACTGCAAGCTCCGCCTCCCGGGTTCACGCCATTCTCCTGACTCAGCCTCCCGAGTAGCTGGGACTACAGGCGCCCGCCAACACGCCCGGCTAATTTTTTGTATTTTAGTAGAGACGGGGTTTCACCGTGTTAGCCAGGATGGTCTCGATCTCCTGACCTCGTGATCCGCCCGTCTCGGCCTCCCAAAGTGCTGGGATTACAGGCTTGAGCCACCGCGCCCGGCCCTCTTTTTTAAATTTCTATTTCTAAACAAGTCTTTGCAATTTCAGTCTCCAGTGAAGTCTTGGGTTGACATTACAGGAAGAGGGGAGGAACCTGTAGGGAAGAGAAGGATCTCAGAGGTGGCTATTTGGATGCAGGACTCATAACTGCCTCTGTTCAAGGTAGGAGAAAATGCTGTAGTCACAGGAGTGTCTGTCCATGGCTCTGCCTGGGCGTGGGTTTCTTCCTCTGTTGACTCTCCTCTATCTTAACAGTGCTTGTGGAAACCCTAGTCTCTTCTTTGGTATTCAGCCAATGAATGTCTTATCATCTTGAGTTACAGTGACTCTAGAGTTCATCTAGAAAGCTCTAATATTACATGGATTTAAATATTGTCTGAGGATGAAACTGATTTGCCTATTTCGCAGGGCAATTTTCAGTTATTCTTTTGTTCCTGGGTTGAAGAAACGGATGCATAATGTGTCTTGGAGTTTAACTTTTTTTTTTTTTTTTGAGACAGAGTCTCGCTCTGTTGCTCAGGCTGGAGTGCAAAGGTGCGATCTCGGCTCACTCCAACCTCCACCTCCCAGACTCAAGCAATTCTCCTGCCTCAGCCTCCCAAGTAGCTGGGATAACAGGTGCAATTTGCTCTGGACTTTCTTTTCATGAACATTTACACTAATAAGGCGTCTTGAATGATAGAGATAGTGTCACCTTTTTGGGGTACAGGACAGATGTGTTTGCTGCACAGAGTAATAAGAGACTCCACTTTGGGAGGCCGAGACGGGCGGATCACAAGGTCAGGAGATCGAGACCATCCTGGCTAACACGGTGAAACCCCGTCTCTACTAAAAATACAAAAAACTAGCCGGGCGAGGTGGCAGGCGCCTGTAGTCCCAGCTACTCCGGAGGCTGAGGCAGGAGAATGGCGTAAACCCGGGAGGCAGAGCTTGCAGTGAGCTGAGATCCGGCCACTGCACTCCAGCCCGGGTGACAGAGCAAGACTCCGTCTCCAAAAAAAAAAAAAGAGACTCCAGCCAAGAAACAGCAATATCCCCAGGAGTCAAGAATTTTGGAGCTCCAGGGAAAAAATTAAGCCTGAGAAGTCTCCTGATCCTCAACCCATATCAAGAAAAGCCCTCAGGCTGGGCGTGGTGGCTCATGCCTGTAATCCCAGGATTTTGGGAGGCCGAAGTGGGTGGATCACCTGAGGTCAGGAGTTCAAGACCAGCCTGGCCAACATGGTGAAACCCTGTTTCTACTAAAAAAAAAAAAAAAAAAAAAAAAAAAAATTTAGCTGGGCGTGGTGGTGGGCGTCCATAATCCCAGCTACTTGGGAGGCTGAGGCAGGAGAATTGCTTGAACCTGGGAAGGCAGAGGTTGCAGTGAGCCAAGATTGTGCCACTGCACTCCAGCCTGGGTGACAACAGTGAAACTCTTTGCTTCAGATCATAGAAGTCAATGCTAAAAGTTGTTTTGTGGCAACATAGCTATTTAGCAATATTGCATAATACAGATATCTATCTTGTACAGATCCCAAAATCTATCCTAGATACTGCATCTTCAAAAAATAATGCTGGCCGGGCGTGGTGGCTCAAGCTTGTAATCCCAGCACTTTGGGAGGCCCAGGTGGGCGGATCATGAGGTCAGGAGATCAAGACCATCCTGGCTAATAGGGTGAAACCCTGTCTCTACTAAAAATACAAAAAATTAGCTGGGCATGGTGGCGGGCGCCTGTAGTCCCAGCTACTCGGGAGGCTGAGGCAGGAGAATGGCGTAAACCCAGGAGGAGGAGCTTGCAGTGAGCCAGGATCGCACCACTGCACTCCAGCCTGGGCGACAGTGGGAGACTCCATCTCAAAAAAAAAAAAAAAAAAAAAAATGCTGACTTAGGGCACCGTGGAGTGTGCCTGGAGTTCCAGCTACTTAAGAGGCTGAGGCAAGAGGATTTCTTGAGCTCAGGAGTTCATATGCAGTCTGGAAATCACAGTGCGACCCTGCCTCTAAGAAAAAATAATAATCGAAGTAAAATATGCCGATATGGGTCGGGTGCAGTGGCTCACGCATGTAATCCCTTTGGGAGGCCTTTGGGAGGCCAATGCGGGCAGATCACAAGGTCAGAGGTTGCAGACCAGCCTGGCCAATATGGTGAAACTGCATCTCTACTAAAAATACAAAAAATTAGCTGGGCGTGGTGGCAGGTGCCTGTAATCTCAGCTACTCGGGAAGCTAAGGCAGGAGAATCACTTGAATCCGAGAGGCAGAGGTTGCAGTGAGCAGAGGTCACGTCGCAGCCCTCCAGCCTGGGCAACAGCGCGAGACTCCGTCTGAAAAAAATTTTTAAAAATGCTGATATGTCATCTCGTATCCATCACTATATCCTTCTCATTTTAACCTGCTAATATTTTAAATATGTTCATTTTCATATCTAAACATGATCATACTTCAAGATGGATGAAGGGATCCAAAAGTATGGATATAAGGCTGGGTGCAGAGGCTCACGCCTGTAATCTCAGCACTCTGCAGGCCAAGGTGGGCAGATGATCACCTGAGGTCAGGAGTTCGAGACCAGACTGGTCAACATGGCAAAACCCCATCTCTACTAAAAATACAAAAATTAGCCAGGCGTGGTGGCATGCACCTGTAATCCTAGCTACTCGAGAGGCTGAGGCAGGAGAATTGCTTGAATCCAGGAGGTGGAGGTTGCAGTGAGCTGAGATGGTGCCACTGTACTCCAGCTCGGGTGACAGAGTGAGGCTCTGTCTTAAGAAAAAAAAAAGTTGGGGGGGGTGAGATATGACAGAAAAACATACTTATTAGTACCTGTTAATTCAAAAATATTGCCATAAAATTATTGCCGGGAGACGTAAGGCTATTTAAAATTTGATAATCTATTTTTACTTCTTTTTTGTTTGTTTGTTTGAGATGGAGTCTCGCTCTGTCGCCCAGACTGGAGTGCAGTGGCCGGATCTCAGCTCACTGCAAGCTCCGCCTCCGGGGTTTACGCCATTCTCCTGCCTCAGCCTCCCGAGTAGCTGGGACTACAGGCGCCCGCTACCTCGCCCGGCTAGTTTTTTGTATTTTTTTTAGTAGAGACGGGGTTTCACCGTGTTGGCGAGGATGGTCTCGATCTCCTGACCTCGTGATCCGCCCGTCTCGGCCTCCCAAAGTGCTGGGATTACCAGCTTGAGCCACCGCGCCCGGCCTTAAGGGTTTTTCAATTACATTTCTAAATTTTAATTGAATTCCTTAATTTTAATTGTGAGAACTTTCCTGGATCCAAACAACAGACGCTGACCCTCCTAGTGAGATCCCAGGTCACAAACCGTGGAGCGGCTCCATCCTGACTGGCAAGTGTTGCTTGCAAAATCCGGAAAACCGAGACACGCCCAGAGATAGGAGGAGGGAAGCGCAGGCCCCGCCCATAAGCATTCAGGCCCCGCCCACCACCTCGCTGGCCCCGCCCAGGCCTGGCCTCTCAGTCCGCGCGCAGTCGCCTGCAGACCCGGAAGTGGATGGCGTGGAGAGATGGCGCAACTGCGGCGCGTGAGTTTTCCTTTGTTTAGATTAAGTGTTCGTTTAGCGGTGCCCTCACGCTTCTGTACCCGGGATGTGGGGGGCGGTACAGACCTTGAAATCCCCGCACCGCTCCCTCCACCCCGAGTAAATTCACGCGTGCCGTCAGAATACCGGGGTTCGCTTCCCAGTGTGTTAAAATCGCCCTAGGGTTGGTTCTGTCTCCGGTCGTTCTGCTGTAGGGCCGCGTAGGCAGCTGCTTTCGCGTCGTTTTCCTGCCTAAAACTCTTCCGTGACCCCTCCGCCAGCCCCGCGCCACGTAAAGTCCCCACCTGCGAGCCCGATCCACGCCCTCCGGGTCCCAAGCCTCGCCCTTATCGGCCCCTGGGGCGCAGCGCCACAGCCGCAAATCGGGAGGGGCCGCGTCCTCTGCCTGTCCTGGAGATTCTGCAGACCCCACCCCGATCTGCCTGCCGCCGTAGACCTCCTTGGGCTGGACCCTTCTGTCCCCAGGCCTCTTCGCAGTCACGGCTTCTCCTGATCCTGTGGTCGGGGAGGTGGCCGGGACCTATCGTAGGGCACCCAGTGTTCTTCTGTCCCAATTCCTTCCGTTGGAAATTGTGCTCTTGAGGAGGTTGGCATTTTATTCCAGTCCCCTCCCTGTGAATGTGTAGTGAACGAGATGGAGAGCGAGGTAGAGGAAACAGAAAAATTTAGAGAGAAAATAATGAAGGAGATCCATATCAAGACGGCAACGTAGAGGGACGGTGAGAGATTTGCAAAGTGAAAGCAGCACCCCAGGAAGTAGCAGGGAGAGAAAAGCAACTGGAGAAATGTAGAGAAAAGTTGTATTTCTAGACAGATGAAGGACTGCAAGGTAGGGAGAGGGGCTGCAAAGCTGGAGGGTCCTCAGACAAATTTGGGGAGAGGAGGAGGGATTTGGAGCCAGGGCAGACTGAGCAGCGTGGTGCAGGGACAGCAAGAGGGGGCAGCAGGTGACAAGGAGAGCAGAGGGAGAACCACCCCAGGGATCTGGGGTTGCCAGACCGTGGGGAGAAGGGGGCATAACAGAGAAGAGGGAATTTAGCAGGAGGAGCACAGATGGGAGAAGAAAGAGGCAGAAATACATGGAGATTGGAGACAATCAAAAGATTGGAGAGAAAGAGCAACAAAAGGAAAAAAATTGCAAGATGGAGCAGATCAGGTGGAAAAGAAGGAATAGAGGGAAGAAGGGGAGAAACTGTGGGAGAGGAGAGGGGCTCAAAATCTGGGCTCACTGCAACCTTAGCCTACTGAGTTCAAGCGATTCTCCTGCCTCAGCCTCCCGAGTAGCTGGGATTACAGGTGCCCGCCACCATGCCTGGCTAATTTTGTAGTTTTAGTAGAGACAGGGTTTCACCATGTTGGCCTGACTGGTCCTGAACTCCTGAGACCTCAGGTGATCTGCCCACCTCGGCCTCCCAAAGTGCTGGGATTACAGGCTTGAGCCACCTTGGCCGGCCTCCTCACATTAATTTGGTAGAATGGTTCCCAGAACTCAGAGAAAATTTTACTTAGGTTTACTATTGGTTATGAAAGTTATGACAAAGGATATAGATGGAAGAGCTGTCCTAGCAAATCAAAACAGAGTAGTGGGTTTTGGAAACCGTGAATTTTATCCTTACCTGAAGTGAGGGGCAGTCATGTGGGACTGAGTCCTTAACTGGGATCTGATTCTATCTCCAGGTAGATACTATCCAAATTGAGTTAAATTGTAGGTCATCCAGCTGGGAGTGTGCCAGAGAACTGTTCAGCAGGGGAAAAAACACGTGTACATTTCCACCTCAAACAGTAAAAGGAAGAGATCTCCAACCGGCCCACCCACCTGTCTCGGCCTGCAATCTCTACTCTGTAGTAACTGGAAATTGTCTGTCCCTCCCCCTGGCTGTTGCTGACCCTGCGATTGTGCACCATGTGCCAGCCCTACTCACAATCTCAGGACAGTGTGGCATCCTTTCTCTGTGGCATCACCGATATTTACTTCAAGGGATTACTTTGGTTAGTGTACCCACATGGAGGTATTGTCCATTAAAACACACACAGACATGCTGGCTGGGTGCGGTAGCTCATGCCTGTAATCTCAGCACTTTAGGAGGCCAAGGTGGGCAGATCACTTACGTCTAGGACTTCCAGACCAGCCTGGCCAACACGTTGAAACCCCACCTCTAGTAAAAATACAAAAATTGAAAATACAAAAATTAGCTGGGCGTGGTGACGCGCACCTGTATTCCCAGCTAGTCGGGAGGCTGAGATAGGAGAATCACTTGAACCCCAGAGGTGGAGGTTGCAATGAGCTGATGTCGCACCACTGCACTCCAGCCTGGGTGGCAAGAGTGAGACTCTGTCTCAACAAAAAAAAAAAGGCACAGAATGAAGTCTTTATTTCTTGCTACTCCTCCATGATTAAAACAAAAAATATTCTATTAATTACATTTCTCCCTGTAGTTAGTACCCCTCTTCAGTGCTCCATTTGAGAACACAGTACACTAAAATCTTGTTTATATTCTCTGTCTCCAGTCTTGCCTCAAGTTCGTGATTTACCCCCTTCCAATTAAGCTTCCACCTCCACCATTCCTTTGATCCTTTTTTTTCCAGACTGCACCAGTGACCTCTGTGTTTCGAAGTCCAATTTTGAATTTCCTATCCTCATCTTTTGGAGTTAGCAACATGTTGCACAGCTGATCATTCCCTGTTCTTTTTTCTTAGCTCTAAATTTATTTGGTTACTTTGTTTCAGATTTTTGTCTTACCAGTTTCCTCTGCTGGTATCTCCTGAAGCTGTCTTCTCTGAAGGTGGGAGTGTTCCGTGATTTAGATCTTTTTCGTTTTTGTTCTTGTTTTTAAGATAGAGTCTCACCCTGTCACCCTGACTGGAGTGCCGTGGTGCAATCATAACTTCCTGCAGCCTCGAACTCCTGGCCTCAGGAGGTCCTCCTGCCCCAGCCTCCCAAGTAGCTGGGACTCTAGGTGCACATCACCACACCCAAGTAATTTTTTTATTTTTTAGTACAGACTGGGTTTCCCTATGTTGAATAGGCTTAGATCTCAAAACTCTTCTCATCTCTGTCCACACACACTACCATTCCTTATCATCTCATCTCATGGCTTTGAACCGCATCTGCCTGTCTCCATGTCCCCTGCAGACCTCTGGCCTGAGGTCTAGAAACCTGTGTTCAGCTGTCCCCTCACTTCTCTGCTGGGACACCTCTAACAGGCATCTCCACCTCGTATGTGCCACTTTCTGAGCTCCCCCAAATGCATTCCCCGGCAGTCCTGCACATCTCAGATGAGGGTGACCCTGTACTTCCTGGGGCTTAGCTTAACTTCTTGTCATATATTCAAAATATGTAAGATATTACATTGTAAGTACATTAGTTTTTTTTTTTTTTGAGATGGAGTCTTGCTGTGTCATCAAGCTGGAGTACAGTGGCACGATCTTGGCTCAGAGTAACCTCCACCTCCCAGGTTCAAGCAATTCTCCTGTCTCAGCCTCCCGAGTAGCTGGGACTACAGGCATGCACCACCACGCCTGGCTAGTTGTATTTTTAGTAGAGACGAGGTTTCACCATGCTGGCCAGGATGGTCTCGATCTCTTGACTTTGTGATCCGCCCGCCTTGGCCTCCCAAAGTGCTGGGATTACAGGCATGAGGTACCACGCCCAGCCTGTAAGTACATTAATTTAACATAAATAATTACATATTTACTAAAACAGGTGATGAAATTTGTTGTTTCTGAAATTCCTTTGAGGTATGGGAGAAAATGTTTGCGGCCTTGTCCCTGTGTGATCTGTGCCCCAGGACCTCTCTGAGCTCATCTCCTGCCTGTGTCCTCCTCGTTCCCTCTGCTGCAGCCACACAGGCCTCTTTCCTGGAGCCAGGGTTGCTCCTGACTCAGGGCTTCCACCTGGGCTGTCCCTCTGCCTGGACATCTCTAGCCTGTCAGCTGCAGGTACAAACACCATTTCTTCCCCAAGTCTTTGTTCTGATATTACCTTCTTCATGGAGGCTTCTGTGTTTCTCTCCACCCCACATTGAACACTCCAGCTACACCCTCACCCCTGCTGTGGTCCACATTGCCTGCTCTGGATATTTCTTTCTGCTCTTTTGCTGTCCACTACCTAAATCCTGGTAACAAGACCCAAGGATAGAGCAGAGCCAGAAGGTGGGGGTGTGCTGGACTTGTGCCATCTGAGTGGAGCTCACCCCTTGCTTCACATTGGAGTGCAGATACACGTCTTATGCCTCCAGTCTCTTACCTGAGATTCCCATTCACATACTCAGGTTGGGCTCAGCATTAATATTTGAAGTTGATTCTACAGTAGTTGCTCTTTATCTTCCAGTGTACTTTCTGAGGTTCCAGTTACTCATGGTCAACCACAGTTTTAGTAGTCCAAGGATATTACATGGAAAGTTCCAGAAATGAAGAATTCATAGTGTTAAATTTCTCACTCTTCTTGGTAGGGTGATGTAGTCTCTCACTGTCCCACTCTGTTTTGTCCAGGACTTGAATCATCTCTTTGTCCAGTATGTCCCCCTGTGCAGTCATCCCTCGGTATCACATAGGATTTGCTTCCAAGATCCCCCCCCAAGATTACCCAAATCAGATGATCGTCAAGGCCCTTATATAAAATTGCATAATACGGTCACGTGCCACATAGGGACATTTTGGTCCACAACAGACCACGCCTATGATGGTGGTTCCATAAGATTACACTGGAGCAGGCCGGGCGTGGTGGCTCAAGCCTGTAATCCCAGCACTTTGGGAGGCCGAGACGGGCGGATCACGAGGTCAGGAGATCGAGACCGTCCTGGCTAACCCGGTGAAACCCCCTCTCTACTAAAAAATACAAAAAAAAATTAGCTGGGTGAGGTGGCAGGCGCCTGTAGTCCCAGCTACTCGGGAGGCTGAGGCAGGAGAATGGCGTAAACCCGGGAGGCGGAGCTTGCAGTGAGCTGAGATCCGGCCACTGCACTCCAGCCTGGGTGACAGAGCAAGACTCCGTCTCAAAAAAAAAAAAAAAAAGATTACACTGGAGCTGAAAAATTCCTGTTGCCTGGCTACCTTAGAGCAGTCATGACATCACAGTGCAGTGTTGGTGGTGATGCTGGGGGAAACAAACCTAGTGCGTTATCAGACAGCTTTAACTGGATGTGGAGGAGGATGACATTGAGAATCTCTTAGAGGTGGTTCATGAGGAATGGGTTAATGAGTCATTGGAACTGATACAGGAACGCATAGCTGAAGAAGAGGCAAGAGAATAGGGAACTGGCTGGGTGCGGTGGCACACATCTGTGATCCCTGTACTTTGGGAGGCCGAGGCAGGTAGATCACTTGAGGTCAGTAGTGTCAGGAGTGGTGGCACATACCTGTGGTCCCAGCTACTTGGGAAGCTGAGGTAGGAGAATCACTTGAACCCAGGAGGCGGAGGTTGCAGTGAGCCAAGGTCGTGCCACTGCACCACTCCAGCCTGAGCGACAGAGTGAGACTCTATCTCAAAAAAAAAAAAAAAAAAAAAGAGAGAGAGAATGAGCCAATAGGAAACTGAAGAAAAAGAGAACTCTCAAGGCAATTCACAGTTAAATATATAGCAGAAACTTTTGCAGACCTTGACAAGCTCCTTAAGAGGTTTGAAAACATAGGCACCAACACCTAAAGATTTCCATTAATAGAAAGGAACATCCCTGATGCATTATCTGCTCATAAGAACATTTAGGAAGACAAAAGAAACAAAGCAAGCAAACTACCATGGACTATTCTGAAAGGAGAGCTTCAGGCAAGAGCTTCAGGAAGCTCTGGGAGAAAGCATTGTTACCATAGGAGGACTTTCTGGTGGGACAAGATGTGGCACTGGAAGACAGTGACACTGCTGGTCCTGACCCTGTGCAGGCGTAGGATGTGTGTGTTTGTGTCTTAGTTGCTGACAAAAATGTTTAAAAAGGTTAAAAAATTGAAAACAAGAAAAAGTTTAGAGAATTAAGGTAAAAAGATAAAATATTTTTGTATAGCTGTACAACATGTTTGTGTTTTAAGCTGTTGTTGCAAAAGGGTCAAAAAGTTAAATTTAAAAGTTTGTACGGTACAACAGTTGCAGTAAGTAAGCTTGGTTTATTACTGAAGAAAAAAGTATTTTTCTGTGAAGTTAGCGTAGCCTAAATGTGCAGAGTTTATAAAGCCTGTAGTAGTGTACAGTCACGTCCTAGGCCTTCGCATTCATTCATCACTCACTGACTCACCCAGAGCAATTTCCAGTCCTGCGAGCTCCATTCATGGTAAGTGCCTTAGACAAGTGTACCGTTTTTTAAACTCTTATATCAAATGACTACTGTATTTTTTTTTTTTTAATTTTTTTTTCTTTTTGGAGACAGAGTCTCACTCTGTCACTCAGGCTGGATTGCAGTGGTGTAATCTTAGCTCACTGCAACCTCTGCCTCCTGGGTTCAAGTGATTCTCCTGCCTCAGCCTCCCGAGTAGCTGGGATTACAGGCACCCACCATCATGCCCGGCTAATTTTTGTGTTTTTATTAGAAACGGGGTTTCCCCATGTTGGCCAGGCTGGTCTCAAACTCCCTACCTCAGATGATCCACCTGCCTTGGTCTCCCAAAGTGTTGAGATTACAGGCATGAGCCACCGTGCCTGGCCTTACTGTACCTTTTCTATATTTAGATATGTTTTGACTTACGAGTACTTAGCATTGTTACAGTTGACTATAGTATTCAGGACATAGCATGCTCTACAGGTTTTTAGCAGTAAGCTATATTATATATACCAGATGTGTAGTAGACTACGCTATCTTGGTTTGTGTAAGTTCACTCTGTAATGAAATGGTCTGAAAATGTGTTTCTCAGAACACGTCCCTGTTATTAAGCAATGTGTGACTGTATTTGCATATAACCTATGCGCATCCTCTGTATCCTCCCATATGCTGTAAACCGAAGGGGGCCAGCCCCTCCACACCTGTGGGCGTTTCTCATCAGGTGGAAGGAGAGACTTGAGAAAAGAAAGAGACACAGAGACAAAGTACAGAGAAAGAAAAGTGGGCCCAGGGGACCGGCCCTCAGCATATGGAGGACCAGCACCGGCACTGGTCTCTGAGTTCCCTCAGTATTTATTGATCATTATCTCTACCGTCTCGGAGAGGGGGATGTGGCAGGACAATAGGGTAATAGTGGGGAGAGGGTCAGCAGGAGAACATGAGAACAGATGTCTCTGTGTCATAAACAATCTTAAGAAAAAGGTGCTGTGCTTTGATGTGCACATACGGTGCATTAAAGAGCGGCATTGCCACTAGCAAGTCTCACCTCCAGCCCTAAGGTGGTTTTCTCCTATCTCAGTAAATAGAACATACACTGAGTCATTCCATTGCCCAGGGAGGAGCAGGAGACAGATGCCTTCCTCTTATCTCAACTGCAAAGAGGCCTTCCTCTTTCACTCATCCTCCTCAGCACAGACCCTTTGAGGGTGTCAGGCTGGGGGGCGGGTGTCAGGCTGGAGGGCGGTCAGGTCTTTCCCTTCCCACGAGGTCATGTTTCAGACTCTCACGTGAGGAGAAACCTTGGACAATACCTGGCTTTCCTAGGCAGAGCAGTGTTTGTGTCCCTGGGTACTTGAGATTAGAGAATAGCAATGACTTTCAAACAATTGTTCAACAAAGCACATCCTGCATAGCCCTAAATCCATTAAGCCTTGAGTAAACACAGCACATGTCTCTGCAAGCACAGGGTTGGGGCTAGGGTTACAGATTAACAGCATCTCAAGGCAGAAACATTTTTTTAGTACAGAACAAAATCGAGTCTCTTATGTCTACTTTTTTCTACATAGACACAGTAACAGTCTGATTTCTCTTTCTTTTCCCCACAGTAAACCATCTGATTACTTGTAATACCTAATTAAGTATAAATACTATGTAAATACTTGTTATACTGGCTGGTTTTCTTGTATTATTTTTATTTTACATTTTTCTTTTATTGCTGTTTTATATTGGTATGTTGCTCCCTTTTTTTTTTTTAATTATTTAAGTCTATAATTGGTTGAATCCTTGGATACAGACCCCATGCACTGTATACTCTGCCCATCAATCCGTTGATAGTCTTCTTTTTTGTTTTGTTTTGTTTTTAATAGCAGTCTTTTTGATCAGATCCAATCTTTGGTATCTGAGTGGTTTTGTTTAAATAATCCTTATTTTATTTAACATGCCCCCAAGCACATGAGCATTGATGTTGGCAATTTGGATATGCCAGTGAGCATCTGTCATGTGCATCCTTTACATGGAGTAGATAGGGTTTAGTACTGTTCCAAGTTCCATTCATTCAGGGTGTTGCAACGTATCCCCTTGGATAAAGGGATTTTACTGTATTCTGTATCCAGCATTGAGCACCGAAGCCGTGTCCTCATTTCAGAAGGCTGAGCTCAGCTTCTGATTCACAAAGAGGTGAGGGGTCCTGAGCTCTGCATGGGGTTTGGTCAGAGCCAGGTCTGTGCCCTGAAGGGAATCTTAGTCCAGCCCAGCTCCCCACTGCTGCAGTGTGTGTGCTCAGGCTTCTCCAGGAGGGAAGCGGGTTCTGAAGAAAGGGGCCAAAAACTCACTTGTTCTTCCCGTAGGAGTTTATTGTCCCGGCATCAGCTCTGTTGCAGTGGGCAGCAGAGGACTGTATTTCCACAGGGTGAGGTCTCCCCTCTGTGTGTGCTTGTGGCACAGGAAGAAAGTATGTTGATTCTAAACCCTAAACAGCATGTTTTTGACATTCAGGATTGACTTCTAAAGAGTCATGTTATGTGAAGGAGAAGCGCCGAAGAGGACAGCAAAGGAGTCAGGGATGCCACTTACTCAGGTAAAGTGATATTCTCAGTTGATTGTTCTGTTTCGTATTTCTTCCTGAAATGCCGAGTACCGGAGTTGAGAATCTTCTGAGTCTCAAGTGTCCTTCCTGACAGGTTTGCTTGCACTCACCCGTGCCTTCCCTCAGTCCCTCTCATCTCACTTAGATTCCATCCCTCATGACCCAGTGACATGAACTTGGGAAGAGGCGGCCCTGGGCATGGTCCTGGGAAGGGCTCACACCAGACATGGATGGAGACGGGGTGAGGGTCCCGTGGTGTCAGTGCTGTTGGGCAGCAGGGATTGTTCAGGGGCCACATCTGGATGCACTGTCAGCTCTCTGTGGACCAGGAGTAGAGCAGCTGCCCACAGAAGTCACGTATTAATGTGCACAAGTACCTGGTAAATTGTGCAATAAAAAATCAGGAAATCTTTTGTGCCTTTTTTTTTTTTTTTTTTTAGATAAGAGTCTCGCTCTGTTGTCCAAGCTGGTGTACAGTGGTGCAATCTCGGCTCACTGCAACCTCTACCTCCCAGGCTCAAGCGATCCTCCCACCTCAGCCTCTTGAGTAGCTGGGACCACAAATGCCTACCACTATGCCCGGCAATTTTTTGAGTTTTTGGTAGAGATGCGGTTTCACCATCTCCACCCACCTCAGCCTCCCAAAGTGCTGGAATTACAGGCGTGATCACGCCTGGCCTTTTTTGACTTTTAGTAGTAGCCATTCTGACTAATGAGATGGTATCTCATTGTGGTTTTGATTTGCATTTCTCTAATGATCAGTGATAATGAGCTTTTTTTCCATATGCTGGTTGGCTACATGTATGTCTTCTTTCGCTAGGTGTCTGTTCATGTCCCTTGCCCACTTTTTTCGTTTGTTTGTTTGAGACGGAATTTCGCTCTTGTCGCCCATGAGGGAGTGCAGTGGTGCGATCTCAGCTCACTGCAACTTCTGCCTCCCAATTTCAAGCGATTCTCCTGCCTCTCAGCCTCCTGAGTAGCTGGGATTACAGGCTCCTGCCAGCACACTCAACTAATCTTTGTATTTTTAGTAGAGACGGGGTTTCACCATGGTGGCCAGGCTGGTCTCGCAACTTCTGACCTCAGGTGATCCACCTGCCTCGGCGTCCCAAAGTGCTGGGATTATAAGCATGAGTCACTGCACCTGGCCCTTTGCCCACTTTTTAATGGGGTTGTTTTTGTCTTGTAAATTTGTTTAAGTTCGTATAGATGCTGGATAGTAGACCTTTGTTAGATGCATAGTTTGCAAAAATTTTCTCCCATTCTGTAGGTTGTCTGCTTACTCTGTTGATTAGTTTGTTTTGCTGGTCAGAAGCTCTTAAAGTTAATTGGATACCGCTTGTCAATTGTTTTTGTTACGATTGCTTTTGGTGTCTTTGTCGTGAAATCTTTGCCCATTCCTGTGTCCAGGATGGTATCATCTGAGTTGTCTTCCAAGGTTTTTATAGTTTTGGGTTTTACATTGAAGTCTTTAATCCATCTTGAGTTGATTTTTGTATATCGTGTAAGGATGGCATTCAGCTTCCATCTTCTGCATGTGGCTAGCCGGTTATCCAGCACCATTTATGAAATAGGGAGTCTTTTCCCCGTTGCTTGTTTTTGTCAGCTTTGTCAAAGATCAGATGGTCATAGATGTGTGGCCTTATTTCTGAGCTGACTATTCTGTTCCATTGGTCTTTGTGCCTGTTTTTGTACCAGTACCATATTGTTTTGGTTACTGCAGCCTTGTGGTATAGTTTGAAGTTGGATAACTTGATGCCTCCAGCTTTGTTCTTTTTGCTTAGGATTGCCTTGGCTATTCAGGCTCTTTTTTGGTTGCATATGAATTTTAAAATAGTTTTTTCTAGTTCTGCAAAGAACGTCGTTAGGATTAGCATTCAGTCTGTAAATTCTTTGGGCAGTATGATCATTTTAATTATATTGATTCTTCTTATCCATGAGCATGGGATATTTTTCCGTTTGTGTCTTCTCTGATTTCAATTTGAGCAGTGGTTTGTAATTCTCACTGTAGAGAATAATCTAAATTTTAATGGACAAAGCAATGGGTTAGTGTTGTAGTATAAGCCTGTAATTGAGCTTCTTGAGCTTCTTGGGAGGCTGAGATGGGAAGATCTCTTAAGTTTGAGACCTCTCTGGACAATACAGTGAGATCTCACATAAATTTTAAAACATATTATATTTATATTTTTGAAAATTGGTATTTGTGACTGGAGTTCAAGTTTCTATGTTTTTTTCATGATCTCCTTTTTTTTTTCTGAGATGGAGTCTCACTCTTTTGTCTAGGCTGGAGTGCAGTGATGTGATCTTGGCTCGGTGCAACCTCCATCTCCTGGGTTCAAACAATTCTCCTACCTCAGCTTCCCGAGTAGCTGGGATTACAGGCGCCCGCCATCAGGCCTAGCTAATTTTTGCATTTTTAGTAGAGACGGAGTTTCACCATATTGGCCAGGCTGGTCTCAAACTCCTGACCTCAGGTGATCTGCCCGCCTCAGCCTCCCAAAGTGTTGGGATTACAGGCGTGAGTCACCGCGCCCAGTCAGTCTACTTTTTTTTTAATAGCTTAATATACAGTAATGTTTATAAAGTAAACTGAGTACTATTTATACATTTTTATTGTTGCAAACATGCTGAAATATACGTTAGCAAAAATAATAATGACTGCCAGGCCGTATGTGCACCATTAGTCCCAGTTTCTTAGGAGGCTGAGGAGGGAGGATCATTTGAGATCAGGAGTTCAACGCTGTACTGTGCTGTGATTATTCACTGCACCCCAACCTGAACAACATAGCAAGACCTGGTCTCTAAGAATTTTTTTTTAAAAAAGATGACAAGTGTCATCTAAAAAATAGTCATTGAGAGACAACTCTTTATTTCATTTGATATGTAAAGTGCATATATTTATTACTTTATAAGCTAAGTGTGTGTGTGTACCTGTGATGTGTTTGCATGAGTGCATGGATAAGCAAGCCTATAGTTAAGGTACAACATCATTTTGTAAGAATTTTTTAATTTTAATTTTAATTTTATTTTTTATTTTCTTAAAACAGAGTCTCTCTCTGTCGCCCAGACTGAAGTGCAGTGGCGTGATCACGGCTCACTGCAGCCTCCGCCTCCCGGGTTCAAGTGATTCTCCTGCCTCAGCCTCCTGAGTAGCTGGGACTACAGGCGTGCGCCGCCACACCCAGCTAATTATTATATTTTTAGTAGAGATGGGGTTTCACCATGTTGGCCAGGATGGTCTTGGTCTCTTGACCTCGTGATCCATCCGCCTCGGCCTCCCAAAGTGGTGGGATTACAGGTGTGAGCCAATACTTTTGGCCATGCGTGTTGGCTCACGCCTGTAATCCCAGCACTTTGGGAGGCTGAGGTGGGCATATCACCTGAGGTCGGGAGTTGGAGACCAACCTGACCAGTGGAGAAATGCTGTCTCTACTAAAAATACAAGATTAGCTGGGCGTGGTGGCACATGGCTGTAATCCTAGCTACTCGGGAGGCTAGGCAGGAGAATCCCTTGAACCTGGCAGGCAGAGGTTGTGTTGAACTGAGATCACACCATCGCACTTGAGCCTGGGCAGCAAGAGCAAAACTCCATCTCAAAACCAAAAAATTTATATTTTTGAACAGTTGAAATTACATCTGAAATACTTCCCATGACCTTATAAGTGTTCTACACTATTGGGCCGGGCACGGGGCTCACGCCTGTAATCCCAGTGTTTTGGGAGGCCGAGAAGGGTGGCTCGCATGAGGTCAGGAGTTCAAGACCAGCCTGGCCAACCAGGGTTTGGTGAAACCCTGTCTCTACTAAAAATATAAAAATTAGCCAGGTATGGTAGTACATGCCTGTAATCCTAGCTGCTTGGGAGGCTGAGGCAGGAGAATTACTTGAATCTGGGAGGCAGAGCTTGCAGTGAGCGGAGATCGCGCCACTGCACTCCAGCCTGGGTGACAGACCGGAGACTCTGTCAAAAAAAAAAAAAATGTGTTCTACACTATCACATTAATGAGTTAATGGCAGTAAAAATAGTAATGTATTACGAGGAGGATATGTGTATATGCATATATAATGACCTTTTATGCAGATTTAGGTTTTTGTTCATGAACTTTACTCAGTTAGGTAATTGTCAGTTTACTTTTGACGCTGATCTGTTACTTAACAGTTTGATTCTTTAGGTTTGATTCTAATGCCCAGACACAAAATTAACCCACAGTTATCTCTATAGAAGTGTTAGGATTATGTTCAACACACCAACTGATATGCATTATCTACCTGAGCTAGAATACAAGTAGTGGGTGTCTTCAGAGACACTTGTATTCTAGCACAGGTAGATACTGAATGGAAAATCTACACTGCTTTAAAGACTGTCATAACTTTTTGTGGAAAAGTATAATAAAACTCAATCACAGATGCATAACTAGCTCAAAAATACCTTAATGTGGATGTGTCAGAATGTTGACGTCAGCACTTCAGTTGAGTCAATCCTTACAACCCTCTTCTCATTTTGTGTGAACATAATTACTCTCTCCATACCCTGTTGGTCAAATGCATCTTTCGTTTTAGGGACACTTGACATTTAGGGACGTGGCCATAGAATTCTCTCAGGAGGAGTGGAAATGCCTGGACCCTGTGCAGAAGGCTTTATACAGGGACGTGATGTTGGAGAACTACAGGAACCTGGTCTCCCTGGGTAAGGATAATGCCCCTCGGGAGTTGGGGTCTGCCCTTAGTATCTCTGCATTTTCCCTTGTGTGCCTTTTGGGAGCCCCTGCATTGCTTGACTGAGATTGAAACCCTGTTGACTTGGCTGGGTGCAGTGGCTCACGCCTCTAATCCCAGCACTTTGGGAGGCCGAGGTGGGTGGATTGCTTGAGGTCAGGAGTTCGAGACCAATCTGACCAACATGATGAAACCCCATCTGTACTAAAAATACAAAAATTATCCAGGCATGGCGGCACATGCCTGTAATCTCAGCTACACGGGATGCTGAGGCAAGAGAATTGCTTGAACCCAGGGGGCAGAGGCTGCAGTGAGCTGAGATCATGCCACTGCACTCCAGTGTGGGCAACAGAGCAAGATTCTGTCTCAAAAAAAAAGAAAGCCTGTTGACTCAGAAATGAAAAGCTCCTGTATGCTTTCTGGACTTGAAATGCCCCCTTTCTTCAGATCTTCTGTCTCCTTCATGATGCACCTTTGGGTTGGTACCTGGGCTTAAGTGTGCGTAAAACCTTTTGACAAACTTTTAAAATATCCAGTTCCCTGTTTTCTACCCCTGTGCTTTTGATTCTGTAGTTCTTGAAAGAGAGTTCGATATCCAATTATTACAGGGTTCCCTAAGCATTCAGAAGGAGACAGTCTGTGGGTGAATTTGTGAAATGTTTTTCTTAAATTCTTGATTAGTTTTTTTCTTTTTTTTTAATTTATAGTAGAATGACTTATAATTCTTTGAGTATATACCCAGTAATGCGATTGCTGGATCAAATGGTATTTCTGGTTCTAGATCCTTGAGGAATCGCCACACTGTCTTCCACAATGGTCGAACTAATTTACACTCCCACCAACAGTGTAAAAGCATTCCTGTTTCTCCACATTATCTCCAGCATCTGTTGTTTCCTGACTTTTTAATGATCGCCATTCTAACTGGCGTAAAAGGATTAATTTTTAATATCGTCTCTCCTGCCTAAACAGAGGGCTTGGATTTTGGAGACATCACAGCACATCTTGATTCTTTCTTTTATAAACAGGGATATGTCTTCCTGATCTGAGTATTATCTCCATGATGAAGCAAAGGACAGAGCCCTGGACTGTGGAGAATGAAATGAAAGTAGCAAAAAATCTGGTTAGGTGGGAAGGTATCAAAGATATCAACACAGGTAAGAGCTCAGATGGACAGAGTGGAAGCCACACTTTTTTTTTGACACAGTCTCTGTCCCCCACGCTGGAGTGCAGTGGCCATGATGGCTCACTGCAGCCTTGAACTCCTGGGCTTGAACTCCTGGGCTTGAACTCCTGAGCAATCCTCCTGCTTTGGCCTCCCAAAATGATGTGATTATAGGTATGTGCCCCATGCCTACCAGAGCCACACTATTATGAACAACTCTCTGTAAGTGGGAGAATTGTGTGGAGAAATAGGAGTTTAAATCCTGTGAGTTCTTTTTTTTTTTGAGACGGAGTCTCGCTCTGTCGCCCAGGCTGGAGTGCAGTGGCCGGATCTCAGCTCACTGCAAGCTCCGCCTCCCGGGTTTACGCCATTCTCCTGCCTCAGCCTCCCAAGTAGCTGGGACTACAGGCGCCTGCCACCTCGCCCGGCTAGTTTTTTGTATTTTTAGTAGAGACGGTGTTTCACCGTGTTAGCCAGGATGGTCTCAATCTCCTGACCTCGTGATCCGCCCGTCTCGGCCTCCCAAAGTGCTGGGATTACAGGCTTGAGCCACCGCGCCCGGCCTTAAATCCTGTGAGTTCTTAAGAGAAATCTTTCTTTACCCGCACCTGTCACCATGTCCTTTATTTATTTGTTTGCTTATTTATTTATTCAGAAACAGAGTCTCACTCTGTCTCCAGGCTGGAGTGCAGTGGTGTGATCTCAGCTCACTGCAACCTCTGCCTCCCGGGTTCAAGTGATTCCCCTGCCTCAGCCTCCCGAGTAGCTGGGATTATAGGTGCGCGCCACCATGCCCAGCTAATTTTTGTATTTTTAGTAGAGACGGGATTTCACCTTGTTAGCCAGGATGGTCTCCATCTCTTTACCTCATGAGCTGCCCACCTCGGCCTCCCAAAGTGCTGGGATTATGGTGTCAGCCACTGCGCCTAGCCCACCCTTTCGTTTAGATGTGTAATAGTTTTATGGTTTTTTTTTTTTTTTTGAGACGGAGTCTCGCTCTGTCACCTGGGCTGGAGTGCAGTGGCCGGATCTCAGCTCACTGCAAGCTCTGCCTCCCGGGTTTACGCCATTCTCCTGCGGAGTAGCTGGGACTACAGGTGCCCGCAACCTCGCCCGGCTAGTTTTTTGTATTTTTTAGTAGAGGCGGGGTTTCACCGTGTTAGCCCGGATGGTCTCGATCTCCTGACCTCCTGATCCACCCGTCTCGGCCTCCCAAAGTGCTGGGATTACAGGCTTGAGCCACCGCACCCGGCCTAGTTTTATGGTTTTGCTCTCCAGTATTACTGCAGCCCAAACAGAAGCAAAAGCAAAGTCTTTTATCATGATGGACAATATCCTGTCATGTGACTTCTGTCAACTCTTTAGTTCCTTGGTTCTGAGGGGCAAAGAGAGTGCCATGTCAAAGGAGTCTCTTTCCCCTGTGGTCTCTTTCTGTGTGGGATTTTATCTGTTGCTCAGTTCTCTGTCCTTATACATCAGAGCTGAGGTCTGCATAGACCTGCCTCCTTGACCTATTCATGATCCGCCCATTTCCTGTACTGGGAAGACCTGATGGGGAGATGGGAAAACATAGGTGGTTGTCTTTTGCTTCCGGGGCCTGGAAACTGCATAGAGCTGTTTCAAGCCCTCTTTGCCTGTTCAGGTCTGTTTGAGGTGGGAAAAAGTCAGTGATTTTCCTACTCTCACGTGCTACTTGGCACAGAATGCTTCATTTCTGATCACCAAAATGTGTGGAGATTTCTCCCCACCAAAAACCAGTTTTGGGGTTTCCTGCAATTCATTCGTGACACTGTCTACCTGAGTTAGAGTCGCATCCCTTAGTTTAGGCTAAGGGTTGAGTTCCCAAGCCTGTCCCCCACCTAAGCCACCAGTTGCTAGTAGTGGGTAGTCACCTTTCCACCTGACCAGCCACAAGTCAGGGTTCCCTCGACCCCCTTCTTCTGTTTGGTTACTTTGCTAGGGTGGCTCACAAAACTCCGTGAAACACTTCGTTACGTTCATTGCTTCATGATGAAGGATGTTTCCAGGGATACAGATGGACAGTCAGATGAGGAGGTTCACAGGGCAGGCACGTGGGGAGATTCACCGGCTGTGCCATCCTCCAGTCCCACTGCACGTGTTCAGCATTTGAAAGCTCTCAGGAATTTTTATGGAGGCTTCATTACATAGGCATGATTGATATTAACTCAATCTCCAGCCCCTGTACCCTTCCTGGAGGATGGTGGTTGGTGCTGACAGTTCCACGCTTCTAACCATGACCTGGTCTTTCTGGCCTTTCTGTATCTGCAGATACAGAAACCATGGATATGAAGGCCAATAGTAAGGGACTTGAGCATCACACATTTTGGTATCTCAGGGTTTTTTAGCACAAAACTCGCAAACCATGTTTTTTCTCTGCTCTCACACCACTGCAATTATCAACACAGAGGTAGCCTTCTCTGACCAAAGGTGTGGGGGTTTTTCCCCGTACACCAAGCAGCAGACAGCAGCTGGGGGTCCTCCACTCACTTCCAGCACTACCTGGAGATAGGGCCAGGTCCCACAGGTTTAGGGCTCAGTCTCCAAGACTTGCCCCACTTCCCACCAGTTGCAAGTCTGGGTCCCCAGAACTTCTGACCAACTGGCTTCCAGTCGAGGTTTCCACGATCCCCTCTTCGGGCCCAATTAATTTGTTGGAGCAGCTCACAGAACTCACAGAAACACTGACGTTTACCAGTTTATCATGAAGGATATTGCAGATGATACAAATGAAGAGACGTATGGGACAGGTATGGGGGAAGAACTGTGGAGCTTCCAGGCCCTCCCTGGGCGTGCCACTCTCCAGGAAACCGCCCTGTGTTCCGATATCCTGAAGCTCTTGGAACCTAATCCTCCTGGGTTTTGATGGAAGCTTTGTGACATCAGCATTCCTTCCCCCAGGGTATACAACAGGACCCTCTCTGGGGAGGTCTTAAGACCAGCAATCAGAAAGGTGGGGAAAGTTATAGAGTCCTGCCTTAGAGCAGGTGAAAGGAGAGAAGGTTGGAGAGGTTATTTTTCTTAAAGCCTGCAGAGAAGGCCTAAGCCAACATAACCAAAGACTGTAGCAAGGGCTGTGGGAGTTATGAGCCAGGAACTGCGGACAAAAACCAATGTATGTGTGTATCATAACACCACACAGAGGAGCCTGGGACGTGTCCTCCCTGGATACCAAGGGAGGTATTCTGAATAGAAGTAATGGATGTGCGCCCAGTCAGTAATCAACGAAAGAGAGCTAATAAGCACAAGTGGGTACCACTGCACTTAGATGACGTAAGACCAAAAAGTCCAGAAAGACCTGGATCCCAGAAGCCCTCAATTTGAAAAAAAAAAAGAAAGAATCCCAGCGGGCTTTTTTTTCCCCCCCTAATTATAAAGGAAAAGCCTTCATTCTTTCAGTATTGAGTGTGTTACCTTTCGGCTTTTCATATATGGCCTCTATTAAGTAGGTTCCTTGTATTCCTAGTGTGTGCGGCGTTGTGAGTGTTGTTTTCCTTTTCTTTTGAGGGGCTGTCTCTTGTTGTCACGATCTCGATCTCGGCTCACTGCAACCTCCACCTCCCAGGCTCAAGTGGTCCTCCCACCTCAACCTCCTGAATAGCTGTGACCACAGGCCACACGCTTGGCTGATTCCTGTATTTTTTGTAGAGGTGGAGAGTTTCGCTATGTTAGCCAGGCCGGTCTGGAATTCCTGAGCTCAAGTGATCCCCCCATCTTGGCCTTCCAAAGTATTTGGATCGTAGGCAGGAGCCGTCATGCCTGGCGAGTGTTTTTATCATCATGATTGCTGAGGTTTTTCAAATGTTTTTCTGCATCAGCTGAGATTATTGCATGGATTTCTTTTTCTTTATTCTGTTATCGTGGGGTTTTACATGGACTGATGTTCCAAAGTTGCATCCTTCTTGCAGTCCTGAAATAAATTTTGCTGGGTCATGAGGTGTGATCCATTTTACTATGCTGCTGAATTTATTTTGCTACCATTTTGTTGAGGATTTTTGCATTAGCTTAATCAGTAATATTGCTCTGCAGTTTTGTTTTGTTTTAAGATGGAGTCTCACTCTGTGGCCCAAGCTGGAGTGCAGTGGTGTGATCTCGGCCCACTGCAGCCTCCGCCTCCTGGGCTCAAGTGATTCTTCTCTCTCAACCTCCCAAGTAGCTGAGACTACAGGTATCTGCCACCATACCCGGGTAACTTTTATATTTTCAATAGAGACAGGGTTTCACTATGTTGGCCAAGCTGGTCTCGAACTCCTGACTTCAGGTGATCTGCCTGCCTCAGCCTCCCTAAGTGCTGAGATTACAGGTGTGAGCCACCGTTCCCAGCCTGCTCTGCGGTTTTCTTTAGGGCCTTCGCCTCTGCTTTCAAGGTAACACCGGCCTCACTGAATGAGTGTAGAAGTGGTTCTCCTCGTCAACCTTATGGCACGTTTTGAGGAGGATTGGTGTTAAATCTTTTTCAGTATTTGATAGAATTTTACACTGAAGTCATCTGGTCCATTGCTGTTTTAGTTGGTAGGTATCTGATAACTGATTCAGTTTTCTTATTTGTTACTGGTGTGTTTAGATTTTCTACTTCTTCATCGTTAAGTCTTGGTAAGTGGTGTCTATCTACAAGTTTATCCATTTTTTTCTTGGTTATCATATTTTTTGTTATGTAATTGTTGAGTCTCATTTAACTTCCATTTTTATTTGTATAGACTTGTTTGTAATGTCCTCTTTTACCTTTCTAATTGTAGTTTTTTCGGTCATATACTTCATGTTTCTTTTTTCTAGTTTATCTAGGTAAGGGTTTGTCAGTCTTATTCAAAGTGTGACCTCTTGCTTTCCTGACTTTCTCTAGTGCTTCTCTGCTGTTTCCTTTGTTTTCTAACCTTTATTTTTTCTTTCTGCTATCTTTGAGTTCATTTTTTTCTTTTTCTTTTTCTTTTCTTTTTTTTTGAGACAGAGTCTCGCTCTGTCGCCCGGGCTGGAGTGCAGTGGCCGGGTCTCAGCTCACTGCAAGCTCCGCCTCCCGGGTTTACGCCATTCTCCTGCCTCAGCCTCCGGAGTAACTGGGACTACAGGCGCCCGCCACCTCGCCCGGCTAGTTTTTTGTATTTTTTTTTTTAGTAGAGACGGTGTTTCACCGTGTTAGCCAGGATGGTCTCGATCTCTTGACCTCATGATCTGCCCATCTCGGCCTCACCAAAGTGCTGGGATTACAGGCTTGAGCCACCGCGCCCGGCCTCTTTTTCTTTTTTTTTAGATGTCACCCAGGCTGGAGTGCAGTGGTATGGTCTCGGCTCACTGCAACCTCCGCCTCTTAGGTTCAAGCAATTCTCCTGCCTCAACCTCCCAAGTAGCTGGGACTACGGGCGCATGCCACCGTGCCCGGCTAATTTTTTACATTTTAGTAGAGATGAGGCTACATCGTGTTGCTCAGGCTAGTCGCGAAATCCTGAGTTCAGGCGTCCGCCCGCCTCGGCCTCCCAAAGTGCTGGGATTATAGGCATAAGCCACTGCGCCCAGCCATGTTCATGTTTTTCTTTGTTGAGGTATAAAGTTAGGTGTTTCTATATGTTATTTTATTCTAGTTTAGTTATTTATTTTTTAAGAGATAGGGTCTCACTGTGTCACTTAGGCTTGAGTGCGGCGGCATGATTATAGATCCTGGGATCCAGTGATGATCTCCCTTTAGCCTCCCGAGTAGTTGGGACTACAAGCACACGACACTGTGCCTCACTCATTAAAACAGGAATGTATTTTATTTTATTTATTTTGTTTAAAGATAGGGGGTCTCACTTTGTTGCCTAGGCTGGTCTGCACCTCCTGTCTTCAAGAGATCCTCCCACCTCAGCCTCCCAAAGTGCTGGGATTACAGATGTGAGCCACCCAGCCATTTGTTTATTTCTCATGTATGCATACATCATTACAATATCCCTTCCAGCACTATTTTTGTTGCATTTCATGAGTTCTGCTGTGTTATATTTATATTTTCTTTTCAAGATATTTTCTAATTTTCCATTTATTTATTTATTTATTCATTCATTCATTCTGAGATGGAGTCTCACTCTGTCACCAAGGTGGAGTGCAGTGTGCAGTGGCATGATCTCGGCTCACTGCAACCTCCGCCTGCCGGGTTCAAGTGATTCTTCTCCTGCCTCAGACTGCTGAGTAGCTGGGATTACAGGCACACACACCATCATCACACCTGGCTAATTTTTTTTTTTTTTTGTATTTTTAGTAGAGTCAGGGTTTCATCATGTTGGTCAGGCTGGTCTTGAACTCCTGACCTCATGATCCACCTGCCTCGGCCCCTCAAAGTGCTGTGATTATAGGTGTGAGCCACCGCACCCGGTTTTTTTGTTTTTTGGAAACGTAATCTCATTCTGTCACTCAGGCTGGAGTGCAGTGGCACAGTCTCAGCCCACCGCAACCTCTACCTCCCAGGTTCAAGCAGTTCTCCTGCCTCAGCTTCCTGAGTAGCTGGGATTACAGGCACACACCACCATACCTGGCTAATTTTTGTATTTTTAGGTGGAGACGGGATTTCACCATGTTGGCCAGGCTGGTCTTGATCTCCTGACCTCAAGTGATCCACCCACCTCGCCCTTCCAAAGTGCTGGGATTACAGCCACCGCAGCTGGCCTATGCAGCTGCTCTTAAGTGTCTTATTTTCCCTGAGAGGCTCATCCTGCTTTTTCTTAGAAGCTTTCAATTTCTGTTGTATTTTTCTGCTCGTAATCCCTCTCAAACTCACCTGACTCCTGCAGATTCCCCACTGCTCAGTGCTTCACCCCACCTTTTGGGTTTTCTCCACTGCCAGTGTGATAATACGAAGTAAGCTGATATTTCTTCCAGTGTCTTAAGTCAGATGAGGCAGATTCCAGTCCCTCTGTCAGGGTCTAAACATGCCAGAACCATGGGTTCAAATTACACTCTTTACTTGCTTTCCTAGGGAGGTGCTGTGCAGTGAGAAGCAAAGCAGGAAACAAGCCTATTACAAATCAACTTGGATTAACCTTTCAGTTACCTCTGCCAGAACTGGAGATATTTCAAGGTGAAGGGAAGATTTATGAATGTAATCAAGTTGAAAAGTTCATCAGCCACAGTTCTTCAGTTTCACCACTTCAAATAATTTATTCTGGGGTCAAACCCCACATTTTTTATAAACACAGGAATGATTTTGTTAATTTTCCATTGCTGTCACAAGAACAGAAAGCACACATTAGGAGAAAACCTTACGAATGTAATGAGCAGGGCAAAGTCTTCAGAGTGTCTTCAAGCCTTCCTAATCATCAGGTAATCCACACTGCAGATAAACCTAACAGATGTCATCAATGTGGTAAAGCCTTCAGGTACAAGTCAGGCCTTGCAGAACACTGGAGAATTCGTCCAGGAGAGAAACCTTACAAATGTAAAGAATGTGGCAAGCTCTTCAATCGAATTGCATACCTTGCACGACATGAGAAACTGCATACTGGAGAGAGTCCTCACAAATGTAATGAGTGTGGCAAGGTCTTCAGTCGTGTTACATACCTTGTACGACATCAGAAAATTCATACTGGAGAGAAACCTCATAAATGTAACGAATGTGGCAAGGTTTATAGTAGCAGTTCATACCTAGCACAACATTGGAGAATTCATACAGGAGAGAAACTTTACAAATGTAATAAATGTGGCAAAGAATTTAGTGGGCATTCAAGCCTCACCACCCATCTGTTAATCCACACTGGAGAGAAACCTTACAAATGTAAAGAATGTGACAAGGCTTTTAGGCACAAGTTCTCCCTAACAGTTCATCAGAGAAATCATAATGGAGAGAAACCTTACAAATGTCATGAATGTGGCAAAGTCTTCACTCAAGTTTCACACCTTGCACGACATCAGAAAATTCACACTGGAGAGAAACCTTACAAATGTAACGAGTGTGGCAAAGTCTTCACTCAGAATTCACACCTTGCAAATCATCAGAGAATCCATACTGGAGAGAAACCTTACAAATGCCGTGTGTGCGGTAAAGTCTTTAGGCACAGCTCATGGCTTGTACAGCATCAGAGAAGCATTCATGAGAGAGTCCTTACAAACTGAGTTTGGCAAACTCTATCATGAGTTCTAGCATTAATCAACATCCAAGAGTCCATACTAGAAAGAAATCATTTAAATATACTATCTATGGCACAGGCTGTACCAAGACCTACCACATCAGTAGACATCAAAACATTCGTCTTTGGTGAAACCACACAAATGGATGGTGTGTGCCAAGGCTAACAAGTCAAAATCTGTTGAACCTGATAATATGATGTGTATAAAGGGTGCAAGGACACGTGGAAATGGTCTGTTTTATTCGGGTTATTAAAAATGTAATTATTTGGGTTTGAAAGGCCAGGTGCAGTGGTTCATGCCTATAATCTCAGCACAATAAAAAGCCAAGACAGGAGGGTCACTTGATGCCAGGAGATCAAGATCAGCATGGGCTACGTAGCAAGGCCCATCTCTACAAAATAAAAAAGCCAAGCCCTTGGCATGTGTCTGCAGTTCCAGCTACTCGAGTGACCAAAGCAAGAGGATTGCTGAAGCCCAGGAGTTTGAGAGTTTGAGCGGTGAGCTCTGATCTTGCCATTGGTATTCCAGCTTGGGTGACAGGGCGAGTCCCTGTCTCAAAAGAAAAAAAAAAAAGGCTAGTTTTTATGACTTCAACCTGAACTTTGAAATCTCTTCATGTGCCTTCCCTACAGGCCTTTCACTGTGGTCTCTGGGAAAGAATCAGTCAGATGACAGGGCTGACTTCATTAGCTGAGGAGCGTTTCTATCCAATTTCCTGGAAGAATAAGGACACTTCTTTTCAGATTAAAGATTGTCTGATTTAGAGGCCGTGGAGATGGACAGAGAATAACAAAACCGTGATGGTAGTCATCATGCTTATTGCACTTAGCACACTCTTTTCTTGACGGGCACAGTGCTGCTGTGCTCTACAAATGACCATGAAATAGAGCATGCCATGACTTCAGGACACAGGGATTTTTATGGGAAGAGAGTCAAGTCATTAGGGACTGATTACGTAGTAGAGACAATGCAGGGGAAATGGTGGCCACCTTCTCCATTGAATAGCAATAGCTCCTGGTTAGCAAAGACTGATTACAAAGTACTCTTATTTTTGAAATGGAAGAGAGAACAGTTACATCAGAGTAGAGAGTTTAATCAAAACTACCAATGGAACATGTTCTTGAGTAGGATTCACGTTTAACTGCTGGCATAATTTGCTTCTGTTTGATTTAGAATGTCCATAGTTCTCATGTTTGGAACAATAAAGTTGAAATTTTCCAAAGTGTGAATGATTCACCTTCTTTCTACCATATTGTTTTATCCCATCTCAGGAGGATACTTTATAGCAGACAATAATGAGGCACTAGTAGCATTTTTGTTTTTATTTTTTATTATACTTAAAATTCTAGGGTACGTGTGCACAACATGCAGGTTTATTACGTAGGTATACATGTGCCATGTTGATTTGCCGCACCTATCAACTCGTCATTTACATTAGGTATTTCTCCTAATGCTATCCCTCCCCCAGCCCGCCACCTCCCGACAGGCCCCAGTGTGTGATGTTTCCCACCCTGTGTCCAGGTGTTCTCAGTGTTCAGTTGCCACCTATGAGTGAGAACATGGGG
>NC_045454.1:6018625-6052474 GCF_002776525.5 Piliocolobus tephrosceles | reverse complement strand
GCCTCCCAAAGTGCTGGGATTACAGGCTTGAGCCACCGCGCCCGGCCTATTTTGTTTTTTTAAATTACCAGAGCATGCTGGCATACACCTGTGATCCTAGCTACTCTGGAGGCGGATGTAAGAGGATCACCTGCACCCGGGGAAGTCAAGGCTGCAGTGAGCCCTGCACTCCAGTCTAGGTGACAGAGCGAGACCCTGTCTCAAAAAAAAATTAAAAAAAAAATAGAATAAAAATAAAAATTATTTGTGCTGGTGATCCTAGTTACTCAAGAGGCTAAGGTGGAGGATCTCTTGAGACTGTTCTAGGCTGCAGTGAACCCCAGTCGCACCACTGCACTCCAGCCTGGGCAACAGAGCAAGACCCTGTGATTAAAAAGAAAAAAAAAGGAACCAGGTTCAGTGGCTTCCGCCTGTAATCCCAGCACTCTGGGAGGCCGAGATGGGCAGATCACTTGAGGTCAGGAGTTCAAGACCAGCCTGGCCAACATCCATCTCTACTAAAATACAAAAAATTAGCCAGGCATGGTGGAGTGTCCCTGTAATTCCAGCTAGTGGGGAGGCTGAGGCAGGAGAATTGCTTGAACCCGGGAGGCGGAGCTTGCAGTGAGCCGAGAGCACGCCACTGCACTCCAGCCTGGGCGACAAGACGAGACTCCATCTCACCAAAAAAAAAAAAAAGAAAAGAAAATAGCAAGGGTTAAACAACTACCAGAGCACCCTCCCACCCGCCCCTTCCTCCCTGTCTCACCTTTGTTTTCCTAGGAACAACTTACTGGAAAGAACCAGCAATGAAGAATTACTCTTCCTCATAGCACTTCGTTAAGTCTAACGATCCCCACCTTGTTTACAAAAGTAAAAGCCAGACAGAGATCTTCCAAATTCCCATTCTTTGACTTATCGAGGATTACTGGATTGTTTGTCCACACTGCCAGGTACTCATGCACTGTCCCATACCTGGTCCTTTCTAGCCTTGCTCCCTGCTCCACATAAAAGAAAAACGTTTCTTTGTGGCTCTTGGTTATGTGGAGAGCTTGTGGTTGGAGTATCCTTCCTATCGTAATAATCCTTTTGAATACAATCTCTCCCAACTAAAGTATGAATTTGTGTTTTGAGAGACGTAAATATTTAAATTATGCCATCTGTGTTGGAATCTGTTCATTCTTTTGTATTTGTGTGTGGCATAGGCTATGTATACTCAACAGTTGAAAATAGTTCCTACTTTAGTAAAATATTTTGAATCCTCAGTGATTTGCATCTGTGTTATAATGATATTACAGGGTAAGCATATGTTAAGATCTCTGACTGAGGAAATATCCATTTTTACTTATTAGAGAAAAACTGTATCCATGTTGGTCTCTTGAAAATTTTATGCTAATTTTATATCCTAACAGGATCATCTTTGGGTTTTGTTTTGTTTTGTTTTTCTTAGAAGGATAGATGGAGTCTCACACTGTCACCCAGGCTGGAGTGCAGTGACCTGATCTTGGGTTACCGCAACCTCCGCCTCCCCCGGGTTCCAGCGATTCTCCTGCCTCAGTCTCCCGAGTAGCTGGGATTACAGGCGTGCACAACCACGCCCAGCTAATTTTTGCATGTTTAGTAGAGATGAGGCTTCACCATGTTGACCAGGCTGGTCTCGAATTCCTGACCTCAAGGGATCCACCGAGTCAACCTCCCAAAGTGCTAGGATTATATACCCTAAGTGCTAGGATTATATACCCTTGCCTGGCCAATATGATCATACTTCAATTAATTAACACTTCAAGATGAATGCAACCTTCCAATAATAGGGATGTGAGAGAAAAGCATACTTATTAGTGCATGCAAATTCACAAATATTGCCATAAAATTATTGCCAGTAGACCTGAGACTGTTTAAATTTTGATAATTTAGTTTTACTTTCTTCTAGGTTCACATGAAAAAGAATAACTTGCCCACCAAATAATCTTAGTATTATTGCAAAATTGTTCTTTGGTGAAAATCAGTCCAGTAGTCTTCTGAAGACTCTCTACAGGCTTTGTTATTCCCACATGAGAGAACATTAAGAAAAGAAAACACCTAAAAAAGGATCACAATTGTTAAAAGTACGCTTTCTAGTTACTTTCAGAATGCATATAAAGTGAATTTGAAATTACAGTTTACTTAGAAATTATTGATTCAAGCATATTACAATGTCAACTAAGTTTATCTGAAAGGGATTTGAGGTTCATTCATCTCAAATTGGAATAGAATAACAAATGTAAGTAAGAACTATGTAATCTACATCTATTTTTAAAAGGTTTTTTTTTTTTTTTTGTCTCTCGCTCTGTCACCCAGGCTGGAGTGCAGTGGCACGATCTTGGCTCACTGCAACCTCTGCCTCTGGGGTTCAAGCGATTCTCCTGCCTCTACCTCGAGTAGCTAGGATTACACGCATGCACCACCATGCCCGGCTAATTTTTGTATTTTTGGTAGAGACAGGGTTTCACCACTATGGCCAGGCTGGTCTCGAACTCCTGACCCCAAATGATCCACCTGCCTTGGCCTCCCAAAGTGCTGGGATTACAGGTGTGAGCCACCTTGCCTGGTCAGTTAATGCTTTTTTAAAAGCAGCAATTGGTGACCTAAATTCTCACCGGCCTTAGCCCTCCATGCCCCAGATGCTGTCACTAGGAAACTCTCTGGAACTGAGCACAGGGTTACCTCTGTCCCTCCCATAAGAACAGGGAATAGAAAAGGAGAGGATTTCTATTCTGCTTTGTGGGCCGTCAGCATGAAATTGCACATTCCACCCAGGCAGGGCTTTGCCGTTCACGTATTAACTTGCATGGCTTTTGAAGGGGGCCAGCCCCTCCACACCCGTGAGTATTTCTCCTCAGGTGGGAAGAGAGACTGAGAAAAGAAATAAGACACAGAGACAAAGTATAAAGAAAGAACAGTGGGCCCAGGGGACTGGCACTCAGCATACGGAGGACCCGCACTGGCACCAGTACTATACTGAGTTCCTCAGTATTTATTGATCATTATTTTTACTATCTTAGTGAGGGGAGTGTAGTGGGGCAACAGGTGGGGAGAAGGTCAGCAGGGAAACATGTGAGCAAAGGAATCTGTATCATGAATAAGTTCAAGGAAAGGTACTGTGCCCGGATGTGCACATAGGCTAGATTTATGTTTCTCTTTACCCAAACATCTCAGTGTAGGCACAGACCCTTTATGGGTGTCGGGCTGGGGGATGTAAGGTCTTTCCTTTCCCACGAGGCCATATCTCAGGCTGTCTTAGTGCGGGGAAACCTTGGACAATACCCAGGCTTTCTTGGGCAGAGGTCCCTGCGGCTTTCTGCAGTGCATTGTGTCCCTGGTTAATCGAGAATGGAGAATGGTGATGACTTGTACCAGGCATACTGCCTGCAAACATATTGTTAACAAGGCACATCCTGCACAGCCCTAAATCCATTAAACTTTGATTCATTACAGCACATGTTTCTGTGAGCACAGGGTTGGGGCTAAAGTTACAGGTTAACAGCATCTACAGGTTAGCAGAAAAACAGAAACAATTTTTCTTAGTACAGATCAAAATGGAGTTTCTCATATCTTCCTTTTCTATATAGACACAGTAACAATCTGATCTCTCTTTTCCCCACAGCTTTCCCAGACAATCCCAGGGCTTTTTAATTAAATTGCTAAAATTAGTTTTTTATGTATCTATTTTAGAGACTGAGTCTCTGTCGCCCAAGCTGGAGCGCAGTGGCCATTATAACTCAGTGTAAACTCGAACTCCTAGGTTCAAGCGATCCTCCCGCCTCAGTCTTCGGGGTAGCTGGTACAGGTGCCCCACCCCACGGCCGGCTTAAGATTAATAGCAGGAATTTTCCTGGATCTAATCATCAGCCGACTTTGCTCTGTCCCGGCAAGAGTACAGTGCGGAGACAGCTGAGTTGCTTTAGCATCCTTGACAGGTCTCCCGCAAAACCCGGAAAACAGAGGCGCTGGAAGCGAGGCGGAGGGAAGCGCAAGCCCCGCCCCACCCCACCCCGCCCCACCCCGCCCCGGCCCGGCCCGGCCGCCCTGCTTCGACCTCTCCGCTGCGCGCGCAGTTTCCCACAAACCCGGAAGCGGATCGCGTGGAGTGAAGGTCACGCCGCGGCGCGTGAGTTTCCCTTTGTATAAATTAAAATCTGAGCTTCCCAGCTCCCCCGCGCTTCTGTACCCGGGATCTGAGGGGCCACACAGACCTGGAAATCCTGGCACCGCTCCCTCTACCCCGACCAAATTCAGGCGTCCCTGTGAGAGTCCCGCCGTCGTTTCCCTGTGTGTTTAAATCGCTCGGCGACGGGTCCTGTCCCCCGTCTTTCTGCCACAGGGCCATGTAGTCACCTCCTATCGAGGAGTTTTCCTGCTTCAAATTCTTCTGTGATGCCTACATCCGCCCTGCACCGCGAAAAGTCCTCCCCCGCTAGGTGGATTCCGGTCTATCAGGTCCCCCAAGCCTCGCCTTTGTTGACCCTGGAGCGCAGCACTCCAATCTCAATCCAGGAGAAGCCGCGTCTTCTGCCGAGTCCTGGGATTCTGCAGACGCCACCCCTCTCTTGATCCAGACCCTCCTTGATCCGGGACCCCGCTACTCCCCAGGCCTCCTCTTCCCAGCCACCGCTTCTCCTGACCCTGGGTGTGGGGAGGTGACTTAGTCTGTCTTTTGACATCCAGTGTTCTTGCAGTGTAAATAACACCTCACTGAAAAGGTGTTCTGCATGTGGGCATCTGATCCCAATTCCTTCCATATGCATGCGTGCAGAGAGATCTGGAGAGCGAGGGAGAAGAAAGAGAAACATCTTGAAGGAGAAAGGAAGATTGAGGGAGAGCCCTAAGCAGATGGCAAAGCAGAAAGTGGATGGGGCATTTGCAGAGACAGTGAATGAAGCCGAGAAAGTAGCAGGGGGAGAAAAGCAACTGAAGAAACGCAGAGAAAAGTGCCATCTCCGGAGAGATGAAGGACTGCAAGATAGTGAGAGGGGCAGCAAAGTGGGAAGTTCCTCAGTTTGAGAGTCGGGGAGAGGAGGAGGGATTTGGAGCCAGGGCAGACAGAGCAGCGTAGTGCTGGGATAGCAAGAGGGGTCAGCTGGTGACAAGGAGAGCAGAGGGAGAACCACAGCAGGGGGAGGGCTGGGATCTCAGGGTGCCAGAGAGTGGGGACAAGGGGGTGTAACAGGAAAGAAGGGGTTTAACAGGGAGAGCAGAGGGGGAACAGAGACAGGGAAAGAGGCAGGACCGGGCACGGTGGCTCATGCCTGTAATCCCGGCAGTTTGGGAGGCCGAGGTGGGTGGATGACCTGAGGTCAGGAGTTTGAGACCAGCCTGGTCAACAGGATGAAACCCCGTCTCTAATAAAAATACAAAAATTAGCCGGGCATTGTGGCGCGCTCCTGTAATCCTAGCTACTCAGGAGGCTGAGGCAGGACAATCACTTGAGCCCCGGAGGCGGAGGTTGCAGTGAGCCAAGATCGGGCCATTGAACTCCAGCCTCGGCGACAAGAGCAAAACTCCATCACAGAAAACAACAACAACAGCAACAACAACAAAAAGTAAGAGGCAGAAATAGGTGGAGATTGGGACGATCAAAGATTGAGCAGAAAGTTTGAAAAAGGGGTGAAACAAGTTGCCAGAATGGAGCAGAACAGGTGGAAGAGAAGGAATAAGGGGAGAAACATTAGGAGAAGAGAGAGGCTCAAAGTGAGCAGAATCTTAGGGGAAAAATAAAGAGGGGGAAAAAAAGCTAGAGAAAGAAGGTGAGATTGATAGATACGTACAGAATGAGGGAGAGAAACACAGTACCGAGAATAGAGGGAACCCTGGTGCAGATGAACGGTGAGTTGATTGGATATTATGATGAAGTTGTGACATTGATTAATCTGATTATATGAAATGTGCTTTAAAAATACAGATGAAGATGAGATGTGCAAAACTCCTGTCTGTGAGGCTGGTGCATTTTATAATTCTTGGCATTAGACTTTAGCTTCCACTCACATTCCCTATTCAGGCACAGGTCGGTGACTTGAGTCATTCAGGTGTGGGTCACCCACTTTCCTTTTCCTGGGATGGGGTAGGGTGTGGGCGAATGTATAAGATAGCAGGAAAACCAGTGTTCTTCCTACTCTTGCAATCAACACAATAATGAACACTCAACACAGAATGCTTCATATCTGATGAACAAAATGTGTGGAGATTTCTTCCCACCAACAAGCAATTCATCAGACACCGCCTGGGGGTTCTGTAATTTCACTCAAGTTGACACTGTCTACCTGGAGTTAGCATCAGATCCCACAGGTTGGGGGCTCAGTTCCACAAGGCTGCCCCTACTTCATGTGCTGGTTATGAGTTCCTGGTTAGGACCTGAACTTCAACCAAACATCTAAAAATTGAGGATTCCCTTGACCCTTTGCTCAGATTTTATTAATTTGTTAGCCTGGTTCATAGAACTCAAGGAAGTATTTTGTTTAGTTTTATCCATTTGCTATGAAGAATATTGCAAAAGATACAGATGAATAGCCTGGTGGAAGAACCCTCCTAGCAAATTAATCAAAAGAAGGGGCTTTGGGATACCCTGATTTTTTTTTTTTTTCTTTTTCTTTTATTTTTTTGAGACGGAGTTTCACTCTTGTTGCCCAGGCTGGAGTGCAATGGTGTGATCTCAGCTCACCGCAACCTCCACCTCCTGGTTTCAAGCATTTCTCTTGCCTCAGCCTGCCAAGAAGCTGGGATTATAGTTGTGTGCCACCATGCCCAGCTAATTTTTGTATTTTTAGTAGAGATGAGGGTTCACCATGTTGGCCAGGGTGGTCTTGAACTCCTGACCTCAGGTGATCCACCTACCTCAGCCTCCCAAACTGTTGGGATTACAGGCGTGAGCCACCATGCCTGACTGACACTAGCAGTTTAGATATGCCAATGAGAAGCTGTCACATGCATCTTTTAAGTGGAATAAATAGAGTTCAGTACTGTTTGAAGTTCCAGGCATCCAATGGGGGACTTTGGACATGTCCCTCATGGATAAGTGGATTCCACTGTGTTCTGTATCTGGTGCCGAGCACCAAGGCTCTGTGTCCTCCATTTCAGAGTGATTACATGAGTCTGAGATCCATAGAGACGGGAGTGGGGCTGTGCTCTGCATGGGGTTTGGTCAGGGCTGGGTCTGGCCCTGAAGGGGAGCCTAGTCCAGGCCAGCTCCCCACTGCTGCAGCGTGCATGTGGGCATCTCTAGGAGGGGAGCAGATTCTGAAGAAAAGAGTGAAAAACTCACTTCTTGTTCTTTCTGTAGGAGTTTCTTGTCCCTGCATCAACTCTGGTGCAGTGGACAGCAGAGGACATTTTCCACAGGGTGAGGTCTAACCTGTGTGTGTGGTTGTGGCACAGGAAGAGGGTGTGTTGATTCTAAGCCCTAAACAGCATATTTTTGACATTTAGGATTGACTTCTAAAGAGTCATGCTGTGTGACGAAAAAGCCCAGAAGAGAAGGAAGAGGAAAGCAAAGGAGTCAGGGACGGCTCTTCCTCAGGTGAGATGATATTCTTGGTGGATTGTTCTGTCTCCTTTGTTTCAGAAACGTTGGGCCTTGGAGTTGGGAATCTTCTCTGAGTCTGACAGGTTTGCTTGCACTCATCTATGCCTTCCCTCAGTGCTGAGACTAGCTTGGTCA
Organism: Piliocolobus tephrosceles; assembly: GCF_002776525.5. Lineage (NCBI taxonomy): Eukaryota > Metazoa > Chordata > Mammalia > Primates > Cercopithecidae > Piliocolobus > Piliocolobus tephrosceles. The sequence continues at coordinate 6,044,805 of NC_045454.1, read as the reverse complement.
TGGGGACCCTAACCTACTAGCGGTAGAGGAATTAAAGACACAGACACAAGAATAGAGTGTAAAGTGGATCAGGGGCCAACAGCCTTTACAGCTGAGAGCTGTGAACAGAGTTTGACACACGTAGTTATTGACAGCAAACCATTGATAAGGATTGTTTCTATACATTATAGATTAACTAAAAGCATTCCTTACAGTAAACAAAACATTCTTAATGAGGAGTAGAGAAACAGGCTCTGGCTAATTATCTGCAGCAAAAATGTGTTGTTAAGGCACAGGCCACTCATGCTATTGTTTGTGGCTTGAGCAGTTTTCCACTCCGGGCAGGCCAGGTGTTCCTTACCCTGCTCCAGTAATCCACAAACTTGTAGCAATGTGCGTCATAGCCATCACGAGCATGTTTCATTGCTGCAAAAATCCTGTTTATGGCCAGTTTCTTTAAAGCCTGTTTATGACAGGCTTAGGGCCTGTTGCTAGCATGTCCCCCTTTCTGTTTTTGCAAAGCGATAAAGGCAAAGGCTGCTTTGTCATGGTGGGTTACTTCTCACAGGATTCGGGATCCAGATCTGCAGACTACACAAAGACAAACAACACTGATTAAAAGCACAATCATTGTTGAAATCACAGAGCCTCCAAGTGTCTCGATCCATTTTAATGGGTTAATAGCTGCTAATCCGTCTGCAGCTCTTTCAGGCTCTTTAGTTCCTGGCATTAGCATCAGATGTGCCTGAGAGATTTAAAGTACTTGTTCCTTCAGTTTTGCAATATCCAAAGATAAATTTCCAGTATGACCCTTTAAATGTCTCTTAACTCTTTCCTACTCTTGCTCTGTTTCATTATACAGATGAGGAGTAATGCAAGAATCAGAAGTATTCCAATCACATTGTAACTATATTCTATATTCTAGACTCACTACTCGATCTCCTAGCCACATTACAGTTTGTCGGAGATCATTGATTTGGTTAACTAGTTTTTGGTCTGTATTAGTTTGGGAATTCTACAGCAAAGTAGAATTTTTCTGCCAATTATTTACATAGTCTGCTGTTTGTACTGTGGAATGCAAAGTAACTCCAGCTACCGTGGCAGTAGCTATGACAGCAATCAATCCCATAATGATTAAAATTAAAGTGGCAATGAAACGCCGAGAGCACCTCAAATTCTTTTTTTTTTTTTGAGACGGAGTCTCACTCTGTCACCCAGGCTAGAGTGCAGTGGTGCGATCTCAGCTCACTGCCAGCTCTGCCTCCCAGGTTCATGCCATTCTCCTGCCTCAGCCTCCTGAGTAGCTTGGACTACAGGTGCCCACCACTATGCCCGGCTAATTTTTTGTATTTTTAGTAGAGATGGGGTTTCACCATGTTAGCTAGGATGGTCTTGATCTCCTGACCTCGTGATCAGCCTGCCTCGACCTCTGAAAGTGCTGGGATTACAGGTATGAGCCACCATGCCCGGCCGAATTCTTTTGAAGAATTTCAGTAATAATATGCACAGAAGGAGAGGCTTCCTAAGGATGGGAAAGCTTTACGGGTATCCATACTCCTTCTCGGGCTGTTACCACTAAAATAGAATGATCAATATTATACAAGGAAGAATTCACACAAGAAAACAATCTACATTCTTGACAAGTGACATGATAATTAGGGAGATCAGGTTTTAAATCACCCACTACAAACAGAAAAGGAGGCCTTATTGTCAGTCTCGACATGGCTGCAACTGGGGGGTCCTCATGTTCCTCCCAAAAATCTCTTCCTCAGCATCTGGCTCATGATAAGACTTCAGGTGTCTTGATGGTATCCAAATCGGCTGCTGGTTTTGGCCTGGAGATACACAAGCATAACTTCTACCCCAAGTTATTATTTTACCTATTTCCCAACTTTTTGTTATCGGATCTCTCCACCAAATCAGTTGTTGCACTTCCATCTGTGCAGCTGATTTCTGTAGATGCTGTTAGTTGCTGATAGCATCTGGCCTTTAGGCAGGCTCAAAAAATTTAAAGTCAATAATGCTAGATTCAATTGCATATTTTGGGTTCCATAATCACTGTTCCCCCCTTTCTGGTTTTGTAATTGCTGTTTTAGGGGGAGATTCATTCTTTCCACAATGGATTGTCCTTGTGAATTATATGGGATGCCAGTAATGTGTTTAATATTCTATATAGAGAAAAATCTAGCTAGAGCTTCACTAGTACAGCCTGGGGCATCATCTGTTTTAATAGAAGCTGGAATGCCTATCACTGCAAAGCATTGCAGAAAATGCCGTTTAACACAGGCAGAAGATTCCCTTGTTTGACAGGTAGCCTAAACAAAGTGAGAAAAGGTATCTACACATACATGCACATAAGCCAGTTTACCAAAAGAAGGAACAGAAATGACATCCATTTGCCAAAGAGAATTAGGTTCCAATCCTCGAGGATTAACTTCTCCTGTAAAAGATGAGGAATGCACTATTTGGCAAGTTGGGCATTGCTGGATAATAGCTTTAGCTTCTTCACAGGTAATGCTGTATCTGCATTTGAGACCAGAGGCATTAACATGGGTTAAATTGTGAAAGTGTCTAGAATTAGATACTGCAGTAGCAACTAGGTGATCAGCCATTTGATTCCCTACAGTTAAAAGTCTTATAAAGGGTGTATGAGTTCCAATATGAGTAATGTAAAAGGGTGCATTCTATTCCTAACTGGTTTGTAATTGGGTAAATAAAGTCATTAGTTGTTAATCTGTATGAAATCATAACTGAGCATTTTTAATTAATTGTGTGGAATGGACTACATGTGAAGAATTAGAAATTACATTGACAGGCAGCTTAAAAGCAGTCAGTAGCTTAATTACAGCTACAAGCTCTACTTTTTGAGCTGAAGTATAGGGCGTCTAGAAAACTTTAGTTTTTGATCCAGAATAAAAAGCTTTACTATTACTAGACCCATCTGTAAAAACATTTTCAGCACTTTTAATTGGTTTAAACTTAGTTATTCTAGGGAGAATCTAGTTAATTTTAAAAATTGAAATAATTTTGTTTTTGGAAAGTGATTATTAAGAACACCCACGAAATCAGCTAACTGGGTTTGCGAAGTAAGATTATTTATAAAGGCTTGTTGTATTTGTGCCTTCGTAAGAGGGTCATATCCATGCAATTTAGCAATTCCATGCAATTTAGCAATTCAAGTTCTCCTATTGCCTATCAGAGTAGCAATTTGATCCAAATAAGGACTTAGTGTCCGTGAATTAGTATGTGGAAGAAAGAGCCATTCTACCAAGTCCTGCTCTTGGACAATAACACCAGTAGGTGAATGCTGAGTTGGAAAAATCAGTAAGTCTAAAGTCTTTTCTGGATCAACTCTATTTATTTGAGCTTTATGTACTTGTTTTTCAATCAGTTGTAACTCTGCCTCAGCCTCCTTTGTTAATTGCCAAGGGCTAGTGAGACTAGGATCTCCTTTAAGGATAGAAAATAGATTACTCATTGCATAGGTAGGAATGCCTAGAGCAGGTCATATCTAATTAATGTCCCCTAGTAATTTTTGAAAGTCATTCAGTGTTTTCAATTGATCCTTACATATGATTACTTTCTGTGGCAGTATTGTAGTGTCATTTACTAAGTAGTGTCATTTACTATTGTAGTGTCATTTACTCCCTAAGTTGGAGTAAGGAGTAGTAGTCTGAATTTTGTCAGGAGCTATAATTAAACTGGCACGAGAAATCAAATTTTGTAAGTGATTGTAACATTGGAGTAATATTTCCTGGGTGGAGGCAGCACAAAGAATATCATCCCATTGTTTTCCTTTTTTGCATTTTGGATATATTCCAGGCTTAGCAGTTATCTTTTTCCCCCCAAACTGGTGGCCCAACTTGGTGATTTTTTCTACATTCTTTTTTAGTATGACCATGCTTCCCACAGTTAAAACAAGCTCCAGGAAATGGAGTATTTCCTTTACGCACTTTCATTCCTGCCATTGCCTGGGCTAGCAGAGTAGCCTTATGCAGATTACCTCCGATACCATCACAAGGTTTAATATAGTTAACCAAATGTGCTTTTCCCTCATAAGTTGCAGAGCAACTTGGCACTCAGGATTGGCATTGTCGAAAACTAATAACTGCAGTACTATGTCCTGAGCAGCTGAATCTGCGATCACCTTTTTAAGAGACTCCTGTGATTTAGTTAAAAAATCTGTGTACAGTTTTTTCAGTCCCTGCTTTACAGCACTTGAAGGATATTGTTCCCGCCTGAAGTGATTTTTTCCCAAGCTCTAATGCACAGTCCTCTAAGCTGCTCTATGGCATCATCCTGCATAAACTTCATCTGCCCACCAAGTTTTAAATTGTAAGAACTGAGCAGGAGTTAGACAAGCTCAAGTGAGTGCATCCCAATCAGTAGGAATCATTTGAATGGAGACAGCAACGTTCTTTAACAATCCCATTACAAAAGGAGAACCTGGTGCATATTGATTAATAGCTTGTTTAAATTCTTTAAGTATTTTAAAAGGAAAAGACTCAAATGTAGCCATAATATTCCCCTGTTGATCAGGTGGGTGTATTCTTTTTTTTTTTTTTTTTTTGAGACGGAGTCTCGCTCTGTCCCTCGGGCTGGAGTGCAGTGGCCGGATCTCAGCTCACTGCAAGCTCTGCCTCCCGGGTTTACGCCATTCTCCTGCCTCAGCCTCCCGAGTAGCTGGGACTACAGGCGCCAGCCACCTCGCCCGGCTAGCTTTTTTGTATTTTTTAGTAGAGACGGGGTTTCACCGTGTTAGCCAGGATGGTCTCGAACTCCTGACCTCGTGATCCGCCCGTCTCGGCCTCCCAAAGTGCTGGGATTACAGGCTTGAGCCACCGCGCCCGGCCCAGGTGGGTGTATTCTAACAGGGAACTGCCAAGCATCCATATCACCCTCTCGTCTAGCTTCCTGGATTCCTGCCTGAATAGAACCGAGAGCAGTCACTTGAGGTGCTCCTTGAACAGTCACTGGGGCAACTACTTTTCACCCAGTGTCCTCTGGAAAAGAAAGATCTGGAGGGTCAGGCCACTCTTTTTCTTCAAAATGATGAGGGGATGTAGAGGGGTACAGACAAACCTCTCCCTCCTTTGCTGCTTTAGCTGGCAAGGAAACCTGCTCTGTCACTTCTTCTGTTAGTTCGTTACATGCTCCTTCTTCCTCTGATTCCTCCTCATCATCATCTGTGTGGAAAGGCTCCAAGGTGGAATGAACCAGAGCCCACACTGACCAGACATTTACAGGAATATCCTCAGTCCCATCCTTATATGCCTTCTTTGGTGTGCTGCCTACCTTTTCTCAGACCTCTACGTTCATAGTTCCTTGGTCCGGAAACCAGGGGCAATATTTCTTTACCACACCTAAAAACCTGCATGAGTCAGCTAGTGCTAACCTTTATTCCTCCTTTTCTTAGGAGCTGCTGAAGCAGGCTCAAATAAGCCTCATGTCTGCTTGACCCTTTTCCCATTGTTACCCTGATGCTTCTGAGCTCCTCTTTTACCATGGGGATTGCTTAAGAGTACTCGGGTGTCCTCCAGCATAGTTCCATGTTCTCCAGCTCTGGTGACCCTTTGATTCGGGTTCGAGTCCCACATTGGGCGCCACTTGCAGGGACCAGCTCGGTCGTGGGGATCCTAACCTAGTGGTACTAGAGGATTTGAAGACATAGACACAAGAATAGAGTGTAAAGTAGAATCGGGGCCAAGAGCCTTCAGAGCTGAGAGCTGTGAACAGAGTTTGACCCATATATATATTGACAGCTAGCCATTGATAAGCATGGTTTCTATAGATTATAGGGTAACTAAAAGCATTCCTTATGGGAAACAAAACATTCTTAGCAAGGAGTAGAGAAACAGGCTCTGGCTAATTATCTGCAGCAAAAACATGTTGTTAAGGCACAGGCCATTCATGCTGTTGTTTGTCATTTGAGCAGTTTTCCACTCTGGGCAGGCCAGGTATTCCTTGCCTTGCTCCAGTAAACCAACAACTTATAGCAGTGTGCATCATAGCCATCACAAGCATGTTTCATTGCTGCAGAAACCCCGTTTATGGCCAGTTTCTTTAAAGCCTGTTTATGACAAGCTTAGGGCCTGTTGTCAGCACCTCAGTCCCTCTTATCTCACTTGGATTCCATCTCCCATTACCCAGTGACATGAACTGGGGATGAGGCCCCACTGGACATGGTTCTGGGAAGGGCTTACTCCCTAACATGGATGGAGATGGGGTGTGGGCCCCGTGGCATTAGAGCTGTTGGGCAGTAGGGATTGCTCAGGGGCCACATCTGAGTGCACCATCACCTCTCTGTAGACCAGAAACTGCACATGGAAGTCATGTATTATTGTGCACAAGCACCTAGTAAATTGTAGGAAAAGAGTACAGGGAGGAGAAACCTTTTCTGCCTGATTTTTGTTTCGTTTTTTTTTTTGTTTTGTTTTGTTTTTTTTGAGACTGAGTCTCTGTCATCCAGGCTGGACTGCAGTGGTGCGATCTCAGCTCACTACAACTTCTGTCTCCCTGGTTCAAGTAATTCTTGTGCCTCAGTGTCCCAAGTACCTGTGATGCCAGGTGCCCGCCACCACACTTGGCTAATTTTTGTATTTTTAGTAGAAATGGGGTTTCAACATGTTGGCCAGGCTGGTCCTGAACTCCCGACATCAGTTGATCCACCTGCCTCAGCTTCCCAAAGTGCTGGGATTATAGGTGTGAGCCACCATGCCCAGCCTTCCAGCCTGATTTTTACTACATTTGAAGCTAAACGCCTTTCCCAGTTTTTTACGTCTAGCTTGGTTCAGGGAGGACGTTCTCTCATCATCCTCAGCATGTACCTCTCCCAGAGACTGATTTTCCTTCAGGGGGTCTCAACACCAGCTATGTTAAGCAAAAAATATGGTAATTTTGCTCAGAGATTGGAGCAGATTTTTTTTTTTTTTTTTTTTTTTTGTAATTAGAGAGGAGGAAATCATATTCTTGTCCACCAATTATTATCATTTTTTTCAACATCAAGTTATATATAAATTTGTCTTACAGGAAAACTCCAAATGTACAGGTTAGGCCATCAAATACAAAGCATTCCCTGTCCTAAATGTCTAAGTGACATGTAAATAGTTGTTATGGAGGGAGTCTTCCACCCTCCCTCAGTCTCACTGGGGACCCACTGCTGTCAGCTCTGTCAGGAGTGAGAGCAAGTCCTGTAGAATTGTATTTATACAGCATTATGGTGTTTTAAGTAAAATTCTCGGTGATTGTTTTATGATACTTTATTCTGTAAGTTGTGAAAATTTGCTCCTTTACACCCTCATGTGAACGTTGTCTGAATTAAAAATCAGTCACCTCTCTGTTTTTAGTGTCTGGCTTGGTTCAGGGAGAATGCGCTGTGGTCAGCCCCGCTGGAGATTCTGGAGGTCCCGTGCCTTATCTGGGATGCGTCCTCTCTGGGCTTTGCTTGTTACCTTCTCAATGAAGGGGGTGACCAGGTTCTGCTCAGGAGCTCCCCTTTCTGCACCTGCTCTTCAGCCTGTGTGGGGCAATAGGAAGCTGGGGGTCTGCACCGCCACCTAGTGTCTGCCTGCGTTACTGCTGGCTCTGGTTTATGCTGGTGCCTTTGTTCTCAGTGGCTTCCTGACCTGGGGCCCTGTTACTTCAATGCTTATGTTAGACAAGACAGAAACTTGTCCCCTTAAGCAGTCCCCTGAAAAGTCAGAAGGTTGGAAAGACATTCCCATTGTTTTCCTCTCTCAGGAGAAATCTGGAGTTTGTGGTATCCTCTAGATGATGGCATGTCATGCCTGGGCAGGCGTTCTGGTGAGTGTGTGTCACATATTTTCACAATCAGGTCCCAGTAGATTGACTTGGTACTGGTACACCTCTGGGTGCAGCCTCCTGAGTGTCTTCTGGATTTCTCACAAAGGCAGTTGGCCCACATATTCTTGTTTAAGTTGTGTCTACATGGATTCAAAATGGTCCAGGGCTTCCTGTTCCTCTGTCTTGCTGACATTACTCTTTTAGTAGACTTGCAGATTTCTTACCCAGGTCTGGAATGTCTTCTAGTTAGGGGCCATGTATATTTTCCTAAGGGAGATGTCAGATGTATCTTTACTGTATGTGTCACTTTATAAATATTGCTGCTAAAGAAGGAAACTTTTTTTCAATATAATATATATTTTTAAATTTATTTTCTTCTTTTAATTCTTTTTTCTTTCTTTTTGAGACAGAGTCTTGCTGTGTCACCCAGACTGGAGTGCTGTGGCAAGATGACAGCTCACTGCAACTTCTGACTTTTGGGTTCAAGCAATTCTCATGCCTCAGCCTCACGAGTAGCTGTGATTACAGGTGTCAGGTGCCCACCACCACGCCCAGCTAATTGTTTGTATTTTTAGTAGAGATGGGGTTACACCATGTTGGCCAGGCTGGTCTCAAACTCCTGACCTCAAGTGATCCACCTGTGTCGGCCTCCCAAAATGCTGGGATTACAGGCATGAGCCACTGCACCAGGCTAATATATTCTTATTAGTTAATATGCTAAAATGACATTCTTTGTCTTGGTTACAATAATTTTATTAATTATATATATTTTTAAATCCAGCTTTTTCCTGCCCCCAACCCCCACTAATTTTTTTTTTTAACCTCTCCTTCTAGTCCCTGCTCAGGCATCCTGTGCAGTGGTGACTGGCTGCAGCATAGACCAGCCCCCTTTTCTCTGCCTTAAAATCAAGCAAATGTCTGCCATGTTTACTGCTGATTATCATGTTTCATGAGATGTTCTTGCTTAATGATATTGTTGTTTTTGTTTTCAAATTTTATTTTTGGCCTTGTTTTTAATTATCTAGTAATTTCTTAAGATGTATACTGCTGAGATATTTTCTTTGACTTATTTTGTTAAATTATATTAATAAATTTTCTATCATGTATTAATGTTTTATTTTATTAATGGAATATATTGATAAACCCCATTGGGCTTTTGTAAATACCTAAACACGTAAATTTTATGGACATAATTATTATATTTATGTAAGTCGGGGTCAATCACATGTGTGTACAATCCCAGCTTCTTGGGAAGCTGAGGCAGGAGGATCCCTTGAACACAGGAATTTGAGACCACCCTAGGCAATGTACTGAAACCCCATCTCAATTTTTTGAAGTATTATATATAATCATATTTTTTATATAAATAGAGATGGGATCTTTCTGTGTTGCCCAGGCTGTTCTCAAACCCCTGTCCTCAAGCAGGCCTCCCACCTTGGCCTCCCAAAGTGCTGGGATTACAGGTGGAGCTACCATGCCCAACCTGCATTTATATTTTTGAATCTGGGTATTTAATAGAGATTGGAGTTCAACTTTCTGTCTTTTTATCGTCTATAGTTTTTTAATGGCTTAATATACAACGTTTATAAACTAAATTGAGTACAGCTTTTACATTTTTGTTGCAAACATGCTGAAATGTACATAGCAAAAATAACAATGACAGGTGGATGCAGTGGTACAAATCTTTAGTTCCAGATACTTGGGAGGCTGAGGAGGGAGAAACATTTGAGCCCAGGAGTTCAAGGCTGTAGTACACTGTGAATAAGCCACCACCATGCAGCCTGGACAACGTAATGAGACCCTGTCTCTAAGAATTAAAAAATAATAGTGATGACAAATGTCATCTAAAAAATAGATTATTGACAGACAATTCCTATTTCAGTTAATGTGTGTAAGTGTATATGTGTGCTAGTGTATATGGGTCTAAGTGTACATATTTATGTGTGTACATGTGACGTGTGTCCATGGCTGCACAGATGAGCAAGCCTATGGTTTTATTAAAGACACATCATCATTTTTAGGTATTTTCTTTAACAGTTGAAATTACATCTGAAATATTTTCCATGACCTCAGAAATTGTCCTACACCATCATGTTAGTGAGTTGATGGCTGTGAATAGTAGCATATTATGGGATACATGTGTGTACTCATATATAATGACCTTTTATGAAGGTCCATGATTTTATCCCTGAACTTGTTTTAACTTTTTTCTTAGGTAATTGTCAATTTACTTTTGATGCTGATCTGTTCATTGTTTGATTCCTTTGGTTTGGTTCTAATGCCCGGACACCTGGGATGCAGTGCGTACGCTGCTGTTTTTAGTCCTTACACCTGGGGCGAGTTTCTTAGAGTATCTGTGACACAGTTGTCTTCTCGGTAAGACAGGGACAGGTGTTTCTTTCCTGGGCTTTTGTTGTTATAGCAGTTAGTACATGTAAAGCATTTAGAGTAGTGCCTGTCTCATGGGAAGTGTTCAAAAGCTTCAGTCATTGCTACTGTTATCATCACAGTTTTATACTTCTTCTTTTTTTTTTTTTTTGAGACAGAGTCTCACTCTGTAGCCTAGGCTGGAGTGCAAGTGGTGTGATGTTGGCTCATTGCAACTTCCGCCTCCTGGGTTCAAGCGATTCTCTTGCCTCAGCCTCCTGAGTAACTGGGGTTACAGACACCCACCAGTACACCCAGCTGATTTTTGTATTTTTAGTAGAGACGGGTTTTCACCACGTTGGCCAGGATGGTCTTGAACTCCTGACCTCAGGTGATCTGCTGCCGTGGCCTCCCAAAGTACTGGGATTACAGGCATGAGCCACCGTGCCTATAATTCTTTTTTTTTTTTTTTTTTTGAAGCCGCTATGGACATTGTCCTCTCCAAAGACACCACTTGCATAGTGCATAGTAGTGGTGGTGTTATTGGTAGATATTCAGATCAGGTAGATACTGAATATCACTTGGAGTGTCAAAAATAATATCTAATCCTTCTGTAGAGATAACCATGGGTTAATTTTTTATTTGTATGTCTTATATGTCCACAAAATGAAAAATCTATATTGATTTTTAAAATATAACTTAAAAATTTTTTTTTTTTTTTTTTTTTTTTTTTTTTTTGAGACGGAGTCTCGCTCTGTCGCCCAGGCTGGAGTGCAGTGGCCGGATCTCAGCTCACTGCAAGCTCCGCCTCCCGGGTTTACACCATTCTCCTGCCTCAGCCTCCTGAGTAGCTGGGACTACAGGCGCCAGCCACCTTGCCCGGCTAGCTTTTTGTATTTTTTTTAGTAGAGATGGGGTTTCACCGTGTTAGCCAGGATGCTCTTGAACTCCTGACCTCGTGATCCGCCCATCTCGGCCTCCCAAAGTGCTGGGATTACAGGCTTGAGCCACCGCGCCCGGCCTAAAAATTTTATTACACTTGGAAAAGTGTAATAGAACACAACTCACAGGCTGGGATGGTGGCTCACACCTGTAATCCCAGCACTTTGGGAGGCCCAGGCGGGTGGATCACCTGAGGTCAGGAGTTCAAGACCAGCCTGGCCAACATGGTGAAATTCTGTCTCTTCTGAAAATACAAAAATTAGCCAGTGTGATCGTGTGCACCTGTAGTCCCAGCTACTTGGGAGATTGAGGCACAAGAGTTGATTGAACCCAGGAAGTGGAGGTTGCAGTGAGCCGAGATCGCACCACTGCACTCCGAAAAAGAAAAAAACCACGTTTACAGACACATAACTACATCACAAATACCTTAATGTAGATTCGTCAGAACATTCTCTTCAATCGAGTTAATCTTTATAACTCCCTTCTCATTTTGAGTGAAGATAAATACCCTTTACATATCCTGTTGGTGAAATGTGTTTTTCATTTTAGGGACACTTGACATTCAGGGATGTGGCCATAGAATTCTCTCAGGCGGAGTGGAAATGCCTGGACCCTGCTCAGAGGGCTTTATACAAGGACGTGATGTTGGAGAACTACAGGAACCTGGTATCCCTGGGTGAGGATCGTGCCCCTGCAGAAGCCGGGATCTGCCCTTGGTTATTTCAGCATTTTCCCTTGTGTGCCTCCTGGGAGCCCCTGCATTGTTTGACTGACATTAAGCAGGAGAATCACTTGAACCTGGGAGGCAGAGGTTGCGGTGAGCCGAGATCACGTCATAGCCAGTCTGGGCAACAAGAGCAAAACTCCGTCCCCCCCAAAAAAAACAAAAAAAAAAAACAAAATAAACCTTATTGACTCAGGGTGGGACCAATGGCTCACACCTGTAATCCCAGCACTTTGGGAGGCCAAGGCAGGAGGATCACCTGAGGTCAGGAGTTCGGGACCACCCTGGCCAACATGGTGAAACCCCGTCTCAGTACTAAAAATACAAAAATTAGCCAGGCATGATGGTGGGCACCTGTAATCCCAGCTACTTGGGAGGCTGAGGCAGGAGAATCGCTTGAACCTGGGAGGCAGAGGTTGCAGTGAGCCAAGATCACACCATTGCACTCCAGCCTGGGCAACAAGAGTGAAACTCCGTCTCATAAAAAATATTAGGAAAAAAAAAAATCTAAAAATCTTGTTGACTCAGAAATGAAAAGCTCCATAGTGTTTGCTGGAGTTGAAATGTCGATTTTCTTCAGATGTTCTGTCCCTTTCATTATACATCATTGGGTGGTACCAGGGCTGAACTATGCATAAAACCCTTTCTGTTTGTTTTTGAGATTGAGTCTTGCTGTCACACAGGCTGGAGGGCACTGATAGGATCTTGGCTCACTGCAGCCTCCACCTCCTAGGCTTAAGCAATTCGCCTTAGCCTCCCTAGTAACTAGGATTACAGGCGCCTGCCACCACACCCGGCTAATTTTTGTATTTTTCAGAAATTTTTACAATGTTGGCCAGGCTGGTCTCAAACTCCTGGGCTCAAGCAATCTACCTGCCTCAGCCTCCTGAAGTTCTGGGATTACAGGCATGAGCCCCCGCACCCAGCTGCATAAAACCTTATGGCAAACTTCAGATACCCACTTGCCTGTTTTCTACTCCTGTGCTTTTTTTTATATTTTGTTTTTTTGAGACAGAGTGTTTCAGTCTTGGAGGCTGGAGTGCAATGGCGCAATCTCAGGTCACTGCAACCTCCACCTCCTGGGTTCAAGCGATTCTCCTGCCTCAGCTGCCCGAGTAGCTGGTATTACAGGCATGCCCCCCCACACTCGGTAATTTTTTTTTTTTTTTTTTTTTTTTGTATTTTTAGTAGAGACGGAGTTTCTCTATGTTGGTCAGGCTGGTCTTGAACTCCCAACTTCAGGTGATCTGCCCGCCTCAGCCTCCCAAAGTGCTGCGATTACAGGTGTGAGCCACTGCGCCCGGCTTCTACTTCTGTGCTTTATACTCAGTAGTTACTGGGAAGGGGCTCGATGTCTGCTTTTTATAATATTCTCTAAGCATTCAGAAGGAGGCAGTCTGTGGATGAACTTGTGAAACGTTATTCTTGATTCATTTGTGATATCCTTTCTCCTTCCTACACATAGGGCTTGGATTTTGGAGATGCCACAGCACATTTTGATTCTTTTTTTACAAACAGGAATCTCTCTTCCTGACCTGAATATTAACTCCATGTTGGAGCAAAGGAGGGAGGCCTGGTCTGGTGAACGTGAAGTGAAAATAGCAAAAAATTCAGATGGGAAGGAGCACATCAAAGGTATGAACACAAGTAAGAGCTCAGATGGGCAGGGTGGAAGCCATGCTGTCGTTTGGGCTTTTTGTTTTGTTTCGTCTAGTTTTGTTTTTTTGTTTTTATTTTAGTGTTTGTTTGTTTGTTTTTTTTTGAGATGGAGTTTCACTCTATTGTGAAACAGAGCCTGCGAGATGGAGCAAGACTCGGTTTCAAATAAATAAATATATGTATTTTTTGTTTATTTGACTGGAGACCCTTTTTTCCTCCCTCCCTCCATCCCTTCCTTCCTTCCTTTTTATTTATTTCAGATGGAATTTTGCTCCGTTTTCCAGGCTGGAGTGCAGTGTCGCTATCTCAGCTCACTGCAACGTCCGCCTCCCGGCTTCAAGGGATTCTGCTGCCTCAGCCTTCCAGGTATCTGTGATTACAGGCACCTGCCACCAGGCCCAGCTAATTTTTGTTTGTGTTTTTAGTAGAGACAGGGTTTCACCATGTTGTCCAGACTGGTCTCAAACTCCTGACCTTAAGTGATCTGCCCACCTCGGCCTCCCAAAGTGCTGGGATTAGAGGCGTGAGCTATTGTGCCCAGCTTCTTTTCGTTTTTCAGATACAGGGGTCTTGCTATGTTGCCTATATTGATTTTGAACACCTGGGCTCAAGCAATCCTCCTTTCTCAGCCTCCATAAGCACTCTGATTATGGGCATGAGCCACGATGCCTAGTCTTATTTTTTTTTATTTTGAATTTAGATTTAATTGATTACCAGTAATATTTAACTCATTCCTCCTACAGTTTCACTTTCTCCCCTCTCCGTTTCTGTTCTGTTTGTATGAATTTCAGTATTTTAGATGGAATCATACAGTATTTGTCTTTTTTTTTTTTTTTTTTTTTGAGACGGAGTGTTGCTCTGTCACCCGGGCTGGAGTGCGGTGGCCGGATCTCAGCTCACTGCAAGCTCCGCCTCCTGGGTTTACGCCATTCTCCTGCCTCAGCCTCCCGAGTAGCTGGGACTACAGGCACCCGCCACCTCGCCCGGCTAGTTTTTTTTTTGTATTTTTAGTAGAGACGGGGTTTCACCATGTTAGCCAGGATGGTCTCGATCTCCTGACCTCGTGATCCGCCCGTCTCGGCCTCCCAAAGTGCTGGGATTACAGGCTTGAGCCACCACGCCTGGCCAGTATTTGTCTTTTTATGACTGGCTTATCTCACTTAGCGTAGTATCTTTCAGGTTCATCTATTTTGTAGCACATCAAGAAATGTGTATATTCTTTCAGGACTGAATAATGTTTTTCTATTTGTCTGTACCACAGTTTAACTATTCATTCATTGGTGGACACCTGCATTGTGCCTACCTCTTTATTATTTTTAATAATGCTGCTATGAACATGGGTTTTTGTTGTTGTCATTGTTGTTTTTTGAGACGGAGTCTCGCTCTCTCACCCAGGCTGGAGTGCAGTGGCATGATCTTGGCTCACTGCAACCTCTCCCCCCTGGGTTCAAATGATTCTCCTGCCTCAGCGTCCCAAACAAACTGGGACTACAGGTGCCCACCACACCCAGCTAATTTTTGTATTTTTAGTAGAGACGGGGTTTCACCATATTGGCCAGGCTGGTCTCAAACTCCTGACCTTATGATCCACCTACCTCGGCCTCCCAAAGTGCTGGAACTATAGGCATGAGCCATCGTGCCTGGCCTTGAACATGGGTTTCTAAGTATCTCTTCAAGATGCTGTCTTTATTTTTATTTTATTTTTCATTTGTGTGTGTGTTTGTTTGAGATGGAGTTTTGCTCTTGTTGCCTAGGCTGGAGTGCAATGGCACAATCTCAGGTCACTGCAACCTCCACCTCCTGGGTTCAAGCAATTCTCTTGCCTCAGCCTCCTGAGTGGCTGGGATTACAGGTGTGCGCCACCATGCCCAGCTAATTTTTGTATTATTAGTAGAGACAGGGTTTCACCATGTTGGCTAGGCTGGTCTCAAACTCCCCACCTCAGGCATGTAGGAACATTACAGGCCTGAGCCGTTGTGCCCGACTTTTTATCTTTTTATCTATATACCCAGATGTGGAGTTGTTGCCTATACTAATCATTTGATTTTAGATTCTTTCAGAAAATGTCATACTTATTTCCAAAGTGACCATACCATTTCACATTTCCACTAACAGGAGCACAGAATTCTCCTATTTCGCCATATTTTCGACAACACTTGTGATTTTCTGGTGTTTCATTTTTTTTTTCCTTTCTTGACAATAAATATTCTATATGGGTGTGAGGTGATATTCTATATGCGTGTGAGGAAAAATCTGTTTTCTATTTGTGTTTCTCTAATGATTTGTGATATTTTGCATTTTCCCATATGGTCATATGTCACCTTTGGAAAAATGTGTATTTCTTTCTACATTTCTTAATTGGGTTATTTGTTTTGCTTTGTAGGAGTTATTTATATATGTTTATTTTATTTATTTATTTATTTATTTATTTGAGATGAAGTCTTGCTCTGTCACTGAGGCTGGATGCAGTGGCGTGATCTTGGCTCACTGGTACCTGTGCCTCCCAGGTTCAAGCAGTTCTCCCACCTTAGCCTCCCAAGTAGTTGGGATTACAGATGCACACCACCGTGCCCGGCTAAATTTTTGTATCTTTAATACAGATGGGGTTTCACTATGTTGGCCAGGCTGGTCTTGAACTCCTGACGTCAGGTGATCCACCTGCAGCTGCCTCTCAAAGTGCTGGGATTACAGGCATGAGCTACCACATCCGGCCTATATATATTTTAGATATTAAGTTTTTATTACAGATATGTTATGCAAGTATTTTCTCACATATGGTAGGTTTTCTTTACATTTTGGTAATTGTTTTCTTCCATCCACAATAGTTGTCAGTTTTGTCATAGTGCATCGTGTGTATTTTTACCTTCTTTCCTTTCATGTGTTATATCTGGGGAAATGTAAAGTTTCCCCAGATATAACACATGAAGTGTAAAGTAAGGGTTCAGCCTCATTCCTTTGCATGTGGGCGTCCTTTTTGTTCAGCACTATTTGTGATGAAGTGACTGTCCTTTCCTTATTACATGGTCTTGGCTTTTTTTTTTTTTTTTTTTTTGAGACGGAGTCTTGCTCTGCCACCCAGGCTGGAGTGCAGTGGCTGGATCTCAGCTCACTACAAGCTCCGCCTCCCGGGTTTACGCCATTCTCCTGCCTCAGCCTCCCAAGTAGCTGGGACTACAGGCGCCCGCCTCGTCGCCCGGCTAATTTTTTGTATTTTTAAGTAGAGACAGGGTTTCACTGTATTAGCCAGGATGGTCTCGATCTCCTGACCTCGTGATCCGCCCGTCTTGGCCTCCCAAAGTGCTGGGATTACAGGCTTGAGCCACCGCGCCCGGCCCCGGTCTTGGCATTTTGATTGAACATCATTTGACCAAGTATTTGAGGGTTTGTTTCTGGCTTCTCTATTCTTGCTTTTTTTTTTTTTTTTTTTGCATGGGGGAATGGATTCTTGCTGTGTTGCCCACGCTGGAGTGCAGCAGTGCGATCTCAGCTCACTGCAACCTCCGCCTCCCAGGTACAAGTGATTCCTCCTGCCTCAGCCTCCCAAGTAGCTGGGATTACAGGCATGCGCCACCATGCTTGGCTAATTTTTGTATTTTCAGTAGGGATGGGGTTTCACCATGTTAGGCAGTCTGGTCTCAAACTCCTGACCTCGAGCAACCTGCCTGCCTCGGCCTCCCAGAGTGCTGGGATTACAGGTGTGAGCCACTGTGCCTGGGTCATTTTTTACTTTAGTGGAGAATTTTATCCTCTCATTTGGTTTACCGGTACTGTCTGTAATCCTTTTATTTCATTTTGAAGGTCTCCCTGTAGCATTTCTTGTTGGACAGGTCTAGGGTACTAATGAACTTCCTTAACTCTTCTTTATCGAGGAAAGTCTAAATTTCTCCTTTATTTTCGCAGCTGACTTTTGCTCCATATAGTATTCTTGGTTGATTGTAAGCACTTTCAATATGTCATCTCACTGTCTTCTGGCATGCAAAGTTTCTGCTGAAAAAAGTACATAGTCTTATACATTTTGTTCTAAATGGCAAATATCTTTTTTGTTGCTGCTGTCAAAATTCTTCCTCTGTCTTTGATGTTTGATAATTTGTTTATAATTTATCTCTGTGTGAACATCCTTGGGTTAATTTTAATTCGAATGGTCAAGCTTTTTGAATTGTATATTCAGGTCTTTCTTCAGAATTGGGATTTGGGCAATTATTTGGACATTATTTCTTCAGTTGCAATTTCTGATCCTCTGTCTTCTCCTTATGAACCTCTAATAATTTGTATATTGTTGTGCTTGAGAGCATCCAAAAAACCTGTTAACATTTATTTGCTTTTCTTCATTGTTTTTTGTTTTTGGTCTTTGGAGCTGATTATATATATACGTATATATACACACACATATATATACACACACATATATATATATTTTTTTTAGAGGGGGCAGAGTCTCACTCTGTAGCCCAGGCAGGAGTGCAATGGCACGATCTTGCCTAACTGCAACTTCTGCCTCCTGGATTCAAGCGATTCTCCTGCCACAGCCTCCTGAGTAGCTGGGATTACAGGCGTGCACTCCCACACCCATCTAATTTTTGTATTTTTAGTAGAGACGGGGTTTCACCATGTTGGTCAGCCTGGTCTCGAACTCCTGACCTTGTGATCTGCCTGCCTTGGCCTCCCAAAGTGCTGGGATTACAAGCATGAGCCACTGTGCCTGGTGGAGCTGATACTTTTGAACAACTGATCTTTAAGTTTGCTCATTCTTTTCTGTGCTCTATCCATCTGTTGTTGAGCACCTAATGAATTTTTACTTGTGTTTCAGCTCCAGAATGTTTTTTATGTTTCCTCCTTTGTTTAATATCCTCCTTCTCATGTATTATTCTTCTGATTTCATTTAGTTATCTCTCTCTGATAACTTTTAGCTTATTAAGAATCTTAAGGCAGTTGCTTTAAATATTTGTCAGGGGCCAGGTGCAGTGCCTTGTGCCTGTAATCCCATCATTTTGGGAGGCCAAGGCAGGAGGATCACTTGAGCCAAGAAGTCTAGGCAATATTATGAGACCCTGTCTCTAAAAGAACACAGAAAAAACTTGCTGAGGCTGAGTGCGGTGGCTCATGCCGGTAATCCTAGCACTTTGGGAGGCTGAAGCGGCTAAATAAATATTTGTCTAGTAATTTAGAGAGCTGCCTGTCTTTTTCTAGGTTTGGCTTTATTTATTTTTTAGCCATAATTCTCTTTCCTTTGGTAGGCCTTGTAATTTTTGGATTAGGTTTGGTAAAATAACTGCTTCTCTCAGTTGTTTGGTATAAGATTTGGTCAGAGGGAGATCTTTTCTAATTAGCCTGTTGTAAAGGGTGTGGGAACACTCACTCCTTTTCTGGGGATGTGCCTTTCCTAGTTTTGTGCATGTACTGTTATTGTGTATACCACTTCTCTTAAGTGTCTTATTTTCCCTAAGAGACTTGTCCCTTCTTTTTCTCAGAAGGTTTCAATTCCCTATCTCTCTGCTTATAATCCCTCTCAAACTCACCCATAATCCTCTGACTCCTATAGATTTCCTAGCACTCCAGTGCGTCACCTTGCCCTCTTCTGTTTTCAGCACTGCCAACAGACGTACAGAGTGTGCTGATATTTCTTCCAATGTCTGAGTCAGATGAGGCAGATTCTAGTTTTTTCATCAGACTCTAAACATGCTAGAATTATGGGGTCTGAATTTTACTCTTTTCTTGCTTTCCTAGGGAGCAGCTATGCCTTGGGAAGCAATGCAAAAGACAAACCAATTAAAAAACAACTTGGAGTATCCTTTCACTTACATCTGTCTGAACTGGAGCTATTTCCAGATGAAAGGGTAATAAATGGATGTAATCAAGTTGAAAACTTTATCAACCACAGTTCCTCTGTTTCCACTCTTCAAGAAATTTCTTCCAGTGTCAAAACCCCCATTTTTAATAGGAATGATTTTGATGACTCTTCATTTCTCCCACAAGAACAGAAAGAACACATTGGGGAAAAACCTTATGAATGTAATGAGCATAGCAAAGTCTTTAGAGTGTCTTCCAGCCTTACCAAACATCAAGTAATCCATACTGCAGAGAAACCTTACAAATGTAATGAATGTGGCAAGGTCTTTAGTCGCAATTCACACCTTGCAGAACATTGGAGAATTCATACTGGAGAGAAGCCTTACAAATGTAATGACTGTGGCAAGGTTTTTAGTTACAATTCAAACTTTGCACGACATCAAAGAATTCATACCAGCGAGAAGCCGTTTGAATGTAATGAATGTGGTAAAGTCTTCAGCAATAATTCTTACCTTGCACGACATCAAAGAATTCATGCTGAAGAGAAACCTTACAAATGTAATGAATGTGGTAAGGGCTTCAGTCACAAGTCATCTCTAGCAAATCATTGGAGAATTTATACTGGAGAGAAGCCTTACAAATGTGATGAATGTGGCAAGGCCTTCTATAGAATTGCGCTGCTTGTACGACATCAGAAAATTCATACTGGAGAGAAACCTTACAAATGTAATGAATGTGGTAAGGTCTTTATTCAAAATTCACACCTAGCACAACATTGGAGAATTCATACAGGAGAGAAACCTTACAAATGTAATGAATGTGGAAAAGTATTTAATCAACTTTCAAATCTTGCACGACATCGAAGAATTCATACTGGAGAGAAGCCTTACAAATGTAATGAATGTGGTAAAGCATTTAGTGAGTATTCAGGCCTTTCAGCCCATCTTGTAATCCACACTGGAGAGAAGCCTTACAAATGTAATGAATGTGGCAAGGCATTCAGACACAAGTTATCCCTAACCAATCATCAGAGAATCCATACTGGAGAAAGACCTTACAAATGTAATGAATGTGGCAAGGTCTTCAATCGAATTGCACACCTTGCACGACATCGGAAAATTCATACTGGAGAGAAACCTTACAAATGTAGTGAGTGTGGTAAGGCCTTTAGTCGCATTTCATACCTAGCGCAACATTGGACTATTCATATGGGATAGAAACTACAAATGTAACAAATGTGTCTAAGAATTTAGTGTGGGCTGGGTGCGGTGGCTCAAACCTGTAATCCCAGCACTTTGGGAGGCCGAGACGGGTGGATCACAAGGTCAGGAGATTGAGACCATCCTGACTAACACAGTGAAACCCCGTCTCTACTAAAAAATACAAAAAAAAAAAACTAGTTGGGCGAGGTGGCGGGCGCCTGTAGTCCCAGCTGCTTGGGAGGCCAAGGCAGGAGAATGGCGTAAACCCAGGAGGCAGAGCTTGCAGTTAGCTGAGATCTGGCCACTACACTCCAGCCTGGGCGACAGAGCGAGTCTCCATCTCAAAAAAAAGAAAAAATTTAGTGTGCACTCAAGCCTTACTACTCATGTTTTATTCCATACTGCAAAGACATTTTGCAAATGCAAAGAATATGACAAGGTCTTCAAACACAAGTTTCTCTAATAATTCATTAGATAATTTATACTGCAGAGACTTCCCCATTGTAATGAGTGTGTGGAAAAGTCTTCAACAAAATTTCACACCTTGCAAAAGGAGATCTAAAAAAACACAATCAGAAATGACAAAGAGGACATTACCACCAACCCCACAAAAATACAGAAAACCCTCAAGGATTACTATAAACACCTGTATGCACACAAACTAGAAAACCTAGAAGAAATTAATAAATTTCTGGAAAGATATAACCCCCTAAGATTGAACCAAGAAGAAATTGCAACCCTGAAGTTGCAACCCTGACAAATAATGAGTTCCAAAATTGAATCAGTAATTAAAAACCTGTCAAACAAAATAGCTCTGGACCAGACAGATTTATAGCTGAATCCTACGGGATGTATAAAGAAAAGCTGTTACCAATCTTACTGAAAC
Organism: Piliocolobus tephrosceles; assembly: GCF_002776525.5. Classification (NCBI taxonomy): domain Eukaryota; kingdom Metazoa; phylum Chordata; class Mammalia; order Primates; family Cercopithecidae; genus Piliocolobus; species Piliocolobus tephrosceles. The sequence goes on along the minus strand of NC_045454.1, from coordinate 6,023,456 downwards.
TGTTCAAAAATGTGAATGCAGAGGGACTCCTCCCTATCTGATTCTATGAGGCCCGCATCATTCTAATACCAAAACCTGACAGGCCGGTATTCCTGATTAATATAGGTACAAAAATCCTCAACAAAATACTAGTAAACCAGATCCATCTGCACATCAAAAAGCTAATCCAACATGATCAAGCATGCCTTAGTGTTGGGCTGCAAGGTTGGTTCAGTATACACAAATCAATAAATGTGATTCATCACATACACAGAACTAAAAACAAAAACCACATGTCCATGATCATCTCTTTAGATGCAGAAAGGGTTTTAATAAAATTCAACATCCCTTCATGTTAAAAACCCTCCACAAATTACACATTGAGGGAACATACTTCAATAAGAACCATCTATGATGGACCCACAGCCAAAACAATAATGAATGAGCCAAAGCTGGAAGCATTGTCCTTGAGAACTGGAACATGACAGGGATGACTACTCTCACCACTCCGATTCTACATAGTACTGGAAGTCCTAAGCTTAGTGATCAGGCAAGATAAAGAAATAAAAGGCATACAAAAATGGGAAGAGAGGAAGTCAGTTTCTCTTGCAGGAGACATAATTCTATATTTAGAAAACCTGTAGTCTCTGCCCAAAGGCTCCTAAGATCTGATGAACAACTTCAAAAAAGTTTCAGGATACAAAAGCTGTGTACAAAAAATTAGTTGCATTTCTATACACCAGTAATGTCCAAGCTATGAGCCAAATCAATAATGGATTCCCATTCACAGTAGCTGTAGCTTTTTGTAAAAAGTATAAAATACCTAGGAGTACAGCCAACCAGGTACGTGAAAGATTTCTGCAATGAGAATTACAAAGCAGTGCTCAAAGAAATCAGAAACAATACAAATTGAAAAATAGCCCATGCTCATGGATAGGAAGAATCAATATTGTTAAAATACTGCCCAAAGCAATTTACAGAGTCAATACTATTTCTGTCAAACTACCAATGGCATTTTTCACAGAATTAGAAGAAAACATTCTAAAATTTATTTGGAACTGCAAAAGCCCAACCTAAATAGTAAAAGCAATCCTAAGCAAAAAGAGCAAAGTTTGAGGTATCACACTACCCAACTTCAAACCATACTACAAGGCTACAGTAACTAAAACAGCATGGTACTGGTACAAAAAGAAACATAGATCAATGGAACAGGTAAGAGAACCCAGAAATAGAGGCATATATCATGTGATCCTCAACAAAGCTGACAAACAAGCAATGAAATAAGAACTTCATTCAATAAGTGGTGCTGGCATAACTGGCTAGCCATATGCAGAACATTGAAACTGGACCCCTGTCCTTCACGATATACAAAAATCAACTCAAGATGGATTAAAGACTTAAATATAAAACCTAAAACTATTAAATCCGTAGAAGAAAACCTAGGAAATGCCATTCTGGACTTAAGCACTGGAAAAGACTTAATGATGAAGACCCCAAAGCAACTGTAACAAAAACAAAAATTGACAAGTGGGACTTAATCAAACTAAATAACTTCTGCACAGCAAAAGAAGCTATTAACAGAGTAAACAGACTACAGAATAGGAGAAAATGTTTACAAATTGTATCTGACAAAGATCTAATCCAGAATCTCTTATAAAGAACTCAGATCAACAATGAAAAAAAAAAAAAAAAAAACATTAAAAGCTGGGCAAAGCACATGAATAGATGTTTTTCAAAAGAAGACATACATGTGGCAATAAGCATATAAAAATGATTAATATTGCTAATCATTAAGAAAATGCACTCAAAGGCCGGGCGCGGTGGCTCAAGCCTGTAATCCCAGCACTTTGGGAGGCCGAGACGGGCGGATCACGAGGTCAGGAGATCGAGACCATCCTGGCTAACACGGTGAAACCCCGTCTCTACTAAAAAAATACAAAAATCTAGCCGGGCGAGGTGGCGGGCGCCTGTAGTCCCAGCTACTCAGGAGCTGAGGCAGGAGAATGGCGGGAACCCGGGAGGCGGAGCTTGCAGTGAGCTGAGATCCGGCCACTGCACTCCAGCCTGGGTGATAGAGCGAGACTCTGTCTCAACAACAACAACAAAAAAAAAAAAAAAAAGAAAATGCAAAAATGCACTCAAAGTCACAATGAGATACCATCTCAGACCTGTCTGAATGGGTATTATCAGAATGGGCATTATTAAAAAATCAAAACATAGATGCTAATGAGGCTTTAGAGAAAAGAAAATGCTTATACACTGCTGGTGGGAATGTAAATTAATTCAGCCATTGTGGAAAGCAGTGCAGCGATTTCTCAAAGACCTAAAAGCACATAGCATTCAACCCAGCATACTGTTACTGGGTGTATACCTAAAGGAATATAATCATTCTGCCATAAAGACAAACACGTGTATGTTCATTGCAGCACTATTCACAATAGCAAAGATGTGGAATCAACGTAAATGCCCATCAACAGTAGACCCATCAATAGTAGATAAAGAAAATGTGGTACATATACACCATGGAATACTATGCAGCCATAAAAAAGAACAAGATTGTGTCCTTTACAGCAGTATGGATGGAGCTGAGGCTCTTATCCTAAGTGAATTAATGCAGGAACAGAAAACAAAATACCCCATGTTCTCACTTATAAGTGGGAGCTAAACACTGATTACACATGGACTCAAGGGAACAGTAGACACTGGGGCTTACGGGTGGAGGTTGGGAAGAGCATGAAGATTGAATAATTACCTGTTGAGTATTATAATTATGCTGATTACCTGGTGACAAAATTAACTGTACACCAAACTCCTGCAACATGCAGTTGACCCATGTACACATACTCCTTGAACCTAAAATAAAACATGAAAAAAAATAAATTTCACACCTTGTAAAACATCAAGGAATTTGTATTGCACAGAAACCTTACAAATGTATGTAGTAAAACATTTAGTGTGCCTTCAAGTCTTAATATTCATCAGATAATCTGTAATGTAGAGAAACCTACCTTACAGTTGTAATGGATGTGGGGCTGGGCACAGTGGCTCACACCTGTAATCCCAGCACATTGGGAGACCAAGGTAGGTGGATCACCTGAGGTCAGGAGCTCAAGACCAGCCTGGCCAGCATGACGAAAACCCGTCTCTACTAAAAATACAAAAATCAGCTGGGCGTGGTGGCCTGCACCTGTAATCCCAGCTACTCAGGAGCTGAGGCAGGAGAATTGCTTGAACCTGGGAGGCAGAGACTGCAGTGAGTAGAGATCAAGCCACTGTGCGCCAGTCTGGGCGACAGAGTGAGACTGTCTCAAAAAAAACCAAAAAATGTGGCAAGGTCTTTACTCAGAATTCAAACCTTGCAAACCATCACAGACTCCATGCTGGAGAGCAAGCTTACAAATGCAACATGCGTGGTAAGGTGTTTAATAACAATTCACACCTTCCACAGCATCAGACAATTCATTCACGAGAGTCCTTACAGAGTATGGCAAACTCTTTATTATGAGTTCTGATATTAATCCGCATCAGAGTGTTGTACTAGAGGGAAATCATATAAATGAATGTGACACAGGCTTTATCCAGCCCTACCAAGTCACTGGACGTCAACACATACATCTTGGAGGAAACCATAGGCCGGACACGGTGGCTCACGCCTGTGATCCCAGCACTTTGGGAGGCCAAGGTGGGCGGATCACTTGAGGTCAGGAGTTCAAGACCAACCTGGCCAACATGGTGAAACCCCATCTCTATTAAAAACACAAAAATTAGCTGTGCATGGTGGAATGAGCCTGTAATCCTAGCTACTGGGGTGGCTGAGGCAGTAGAATAATTTGAACCCGGGAGGTGGAAGTTGCAGTGAGCCAAGATTGGGGCCATTGCATTCCAGCCTGGGAAACAGAGTGGGACTCTGTCTCGAAAAAGAAAAACAAGCAAACCATAAAGATAGATTGTGGATTGTGGATGCAAAGGGTATTCCTCAAGGACCGTTACTATTGAACACGAGAGCTTTGAGCATTTACAGAAGAAATAACTCAGTCTCTAGTACTTCTGTATTAATATATGACATAGCATGTTGCAGAAAAATTACAAGCTGAAAGATACCAAGCCTCCTGATGCAAGGACATGTGGAAATTGCGATTTTTATTCAGGTTATTAAAATATTTAATCCCTTGGGCGTTTTGGAAAGGCTACTTTACTCTTTATGACTTTCAGCCTAAACTTAAAACTCTCATTATGTGCTTTTCCTACAGGCCTTTCACTGTGGTCTCTGGGAAAGAATCACTAGGATGACAGGGCTGATTTTATTAGCTGAGGATTATTTCTATCCAGTTTCCTGGAAGAAGGACATTGCCTTTTCAGGTTAAATATTGTTTGATTTAGACAGCATGGAGGTGAGCAGAGAATAACAAAACTGTGTATCAGTCATCATACTTAGTGTGTGCAGCGAACCCTTTTCCTGACAGGCACAGTGCTATAAACCTGTACAGCAGGTTACACTACTGAATACTGTAGGCAATTGTAATAAAATGGCATTTCTGTGTCTAAACACAGAAAAGTTACCATAAGAATACCATATCAGGCCAAGCGTGGTGGCTCATGCCTATAATCCCATCATTTTTGGAGACTGAGGGGGGCACATCACCTGAGGTCAGGAGTTCAAGACCAGCGTGATCAACACGGAGAAACCCCATCTCTGCTAAAAGTACAAAATTAGCCAGGTGTGGTGGCTCATGCCTGTAATCCCAGCTACCTGGGAGCCTGAGGCAGGAGAATTGCTTGAACCCAGGAGATGGAGGTTGTGGTGAGCCAAGATCGCCCCACATTAAATGCCATATAAAAGATAGAAACAGGC
>NC_045454.1:5942383-5988625 GCF_002776525.5 Piliocolobus tephrosceles | reverse complement strand
CCCGGCTACTCTGTTGTTTTCTTGTGTTATTTTCATTGTGTTAATTTTTGGTTTCTTTCCCCTTTTTTTTTGTAATTATTTCAGTCTGTCGTTGGTTGAATCCCTGGATTTGGACCCTAGAAATCCTGAGGGCCGAGTGTAGACTCTGTCTGCCCATTAGTCAGTGAATAGTCTTCTTTTTGATCTGGTCCACTTTTGGGCTAGCTCAGTGCTTTTGCTTAACCCTTATTTTACTTAATAGTATTCCCCAAGCATGTGAATATTGATGCTGGCAATTTGGATATGCCAGTGAGAAGCTGTTACATGCATAATTTAAGGGGAGTAAATAGAGGTCAGTACTGTCTGAGGTTCCAGGCATCCACTGGGCATGTTGGAACATATCCCCCATGGATAAGGAGATTCCACTGTGTTCTGTGTCTGGCGCTGGGCACCAAGGCTCTCTGTCCTCCAGTTCTGAGGGATTACACGAGCCTGGGCTCCACAGAGAGGGGAGGGGGGCTGTGCTCTCCATGGAGTTTGGTCACAGCTGGGTCTGTTCCCTGAATGAGGCAGCTCAGTCCAGCCCTGCTCCCTACTGCTGCGGCGTGCGTGCGGGCTTCTCCAGGAGGGGAGCGAGTCCTGAATAAAAGAGTGAAAACTTCACTCGTTCTTCTGGTAGGAGTTTCTTGTCCCTGCATCAACTCTGGTGCAGTGGGCAGCAGAGGACATTTTCCACAGGGTGAGGTCTAACCTGTGTGTGTGGTTGTGGCACAGGAAGGGGACTGTGTTGATTCTGAACAGTAATCAGCCTATTTTTGACATTTAGGATTCACTTCTAAACCGTCATGCTGTGCGATGAAGAAGCCCAGAAGAGGAAAGCAAAGGAGTCAGGGATGGCTCTTCCTCAGGTAAACTGATATTCTCGGCGGATTGTTCTATCTCTGTTTCTTTCTGAAATGTCTGAAGCATCCTGCCTGACAGGTTTGCTCAGACTCACCCGTGCCTTCCCTCAGTCCCTCTCATCTCGCTTAGCTTCCACGTCTCGTGACCCAGTGACATGAACTTGGGAAGAGGCGGCACTGGGCATGGGCCTGGGAAGGGCTCACACCAGACATGGATGGAGACGGGGTGAGGGTCCCGTGGTGTCAGTGCTGTTGGGCAGCAGGGATTGTTCAGGAGCCACATGTGGATGCACTGTCAGCTCTCTGTGGACCAGGATTAGAGCAGCTGCCAATGGAAGTCACGTATTAATGTGCACAAGTACCTAGTAAATTCTGGAAAAGGAGTTCAGGAAGGAGAAATATTTTCTGTCTGATTTTTACTACATTTGAAGCTAAACCCCTTTCCTGCTTTCTTCTGTCTGGCTTGGTTCAGGGAGGACATTCTTTCTTCTTTCTCAGCACGGCCCTCCCATGGAGAGTGGTGTTCCTGCACGGAGTCTTGTACAGCATCTGGGTTAGGTGAAAAAAAGCTGCAATTTTGCACAGAGATTGAAGCAGAATTTTTTTGTCATTAAAGAGGTGGAAATTATATTCATTCTTGTTCCAGCAATTATCGTTATATTTTTTATGTTAAACATCAAATTATGTATATATTTGTTTTATAGAAGACACCAAACGTGCAGCTTAGGCCATCAAATACCAAGTCTCCCTGCCCTGCCCTGTGCGGTGTCCCACCCTCCCTGCATCAACTGGCGACCCACTGCTGTCAGCTCTGTATCAAGAGCGAGAGCAAGTCCTGTAGAAATTTATTTTTACAGCATTGGCCGGGCACAGTGGCTCATGCCTGTAATCCCAGCACTTTGGGATGCCAAGGCGGGCAGATCACCTGAGGTCAGGAGTTTGAGACCAGCCTGGCTAACACAGTGAAACCTTGTCTCTACTAAAAATACAAAATTAGCCAGGCGTGGTGGTGCACACCTGTAATCCCAGTTACTCGGGAGGCTTAGGCAGGAGAATCCCTTGAACCCAGGAGACGGAGGTTTCAGTGAGTCGAGATTGCGCCATTGCACTCCAGCCTGAGTGACAGAGCGAGACTCTGTCTCAAAAGAAAAAGAAAAAGAAAATAAATCAGTCACCTCTCTTTTTTGTGCTTGGCGTGGTTCAGGGACCACGCGCACCAGTCAGCCCAGGAGGAGTCTCTGGAGGTCCTGAGCTTTGTCTGCGATGTGTCCTCTCTGGACTTTGCTTGTCACCTCCTCACTGAAGAGGGTGACCAGGTTCTGCTCAGGAGCTCCCCTTTCTGCACCTGCTTTGCAGCCTGTGTGAGGCCATAGGAAGCTGGGCTCCGCACTGCCACCTAGTGTCTGCCTGCGTTACTGCAGGCTCTGATTTATGCTGATGGCTTTGTTCTCAGTGGCTTCCTGATCTGGGGCCCTGTTACTTCAGAGCTTCTCTTCAACCAAGACAGAACGTTGTCCCTCAGGAGAAGTCTGGAGTTTGTGGTTTCCTCTGGATGATGGCACATCATGCCTGACCAGGGGCTCAGGCTAATGTGTTCATGCATTTTCCCACTGGGCTCCCAGCAGGTTGACTTGGTGCTTCTTTGGGGTGCAGGAACTTGCTAAGGGCCTTCTGGATTTCTCACGAAGCCAATTGGTCTGTGTATTGTTTAATTTTTGTCTCCATGGGGACAGAAAGGTCTGTGGCTTCGTATTCCTCTATCTTGCTGACATTACTCTTTTAGTAGAGTTGCGGATTTCGTACACAGGTCTGGAATGTCTTTTAGTTAGGGACCGTGTATATTTGCTAAGGGAGATGTAGGATGTTTCTTGTGTGTGTGTCATTTATAATTAGTGCTGCTAAAGAAGGAAACTTGTTTTTTTTTTTTTTTTTTGAGATGGAGTGTTTTACTCTTGTTGCTGAGGCTGGAGTGCAATGGCGTGAACTCGGCTCACTGCAACCTCTGTCTCCCAGGTTCAAGCAATACTCCTGCCTCAGCCTCCCGAGTAGCTGGGATTACAGGCATGCGCCACGATGCCTGGCTAATTTTGTATTTTTAGTAGAGACGGGTTTCTCTGTGCTGATCAGGCTGGTCTCGAACTCCCCACCTCAGGTTATCTGCCCGCTGTGGCCTCCCAAAGTGCTGGGATTACAGGCGTGAGCCACCGTGCCCGGTCGAAACTTGTTTTCAATATATTCGCATTAGTTAATATGCCTAAATGGCATTCTTTGTTTAGGTTACAATCCTGTCATTCGGTAGTTCTAACAGATCCTGCTTTTTCCTGCCTCCTAGCCCCACTTTTTTTTGTTTTTTTTCCTGTTTTTTTCCACTGCTTCTGGTCCCTGCTCAGGCATCCTGTGCAGTGGTGATTGGCTGCAGCAGAGACCAGCACCCTTTTCCTGGCCTTAAATTAGAGGAAGTGCATCCCATGTTTACTGCTGATTATGGCATTTTATGAGATGTTTTTGTTTAATATCATTTTTTTTGGTTTGTTTGTTTTCCAATTTCATTCTTGGCCTGAGTATTAATTATCTAGTAATTTCTTAAGGTATGTGCCGCTGAGATATTTTCTATGACCTTTATTTGTTTGTTTGTTTGTTTGTTTTTTTTTTGAGACAGAGTTTCACTCTTGTCTCCCAGGCTGCAGTGCAATGGCGCAATCTCGGCTCACCGCAACCTCCACCTCCCAGGTTCAAGCAGTTCTCCTGTCTCAGCCTCCCAAGTAGCTGGCATTACAGGCGCCCGGCACCATGCCTGGCTAATTTTTGTATTTTTAGTAGAGAAGGGGTTTCACCATGTTGGCCAGGCTCATCTCAAACTCCTGACCTCAGGTGATCCACCTGCTTTGGCCTTCCAGAGTATTGGAATTACAGGCGTGAGCCACTGCGCCCGTCCTATTTGTTAAATTAGTGTATAATATTCTTAAATTTTGTGTAATATATCACTGTTTTATTAATGAAATAAATCAATAAACTCCACTGGCTTTTGCTAATACCTACATATGTAAATTTTAATGGACAAAAGTGTATTTGTAGGGCAGGGTTAGTGGTGTATGCCTATAGTCCCACCTTCTTGGGAGGCTGGGGAAGGATTCAACTCTTCCCTTGAATCCAGGAGATTTGAGATCTTTCTGGGCAACCTAGTAAAACCCCATCTGAATTTTTAAAAATACTATATATTTTTGAATGTGGGTATTTACTAGAGATTGGAGTTGAAGTTTCTATGTTTTTTAATGATCTGCCATTTTCAATAGCTTAACATTCAAAAATGTTTATAAACTAAATTGAGTACAATTTATACATTTTTAATGTTGCAAACAACGTGGTCCTCATTTTAGGGACACTTGACGTTCATGGACGTGGCCATCGAATTCTCTCAGGAGGAGTGGAAATGCCTGGACCCTGGACAGAGGGCTTTGTACAGAGACGTGATGTTGGAGAACTACAGGAACCTGGTCTCCCTGGGTGAGGATGACTTCCCTCCAGAAGCCGGGATCTGCTCTAATCTATCTTTGCGTTTTCTCTTGGTTGCCTCTTGGGAGCCCCGAAATTGCTTAACTGAGGTAGAAACCTTGTTGACTCAAATGAAACGCTCTGTTATGCTCTCTGGATTTGAAATGCGTCCTTTCTTCAGATGTTCTGCCCCTTCATGATACATCATTGGGTGGCACCAGATAACCAGTTCTCTGTTTTCTCCCCTGTGCTGACAAGTCAGTAGTTCTTGGAAGAGATCTCGATGTCTACATATTACAGTATTCCCTAAGCATTCAGAAGGAGCCAGTCTGTGGGTGAACTTGTGAAATATTATTCTTGATCCATTTGCGATATCCCCTCTCTTACCTAAACATAGGGCTTGGATTTTGGAGATGCCCCAGCACATCTTGTTTCTTTCTTTTTATTAACAGGAATCTGTCTTCCTGACCTAAGTATTATTTCCATGTTGAAGCAAAGGAGAGAGCCCTTGACTCTGCAGAGTGAAGTTAAAATAGTAAAAAATCCAGATGGAAGGGAATGTGTCAGAAGCGTGAACACCGGTAAGAGCTCAAATGGGCAGTGTGGAAGCCATAGTTTTTATTTTTTTATTTTTGAGCCAGGGTGTTCCACTGTCACCCAGGCTGTAGTGCAGTGGCAGTGATAGCTCACTGCAGCCTCAAACTCCTGGACTCAAGCAAGCCTCCTGCCTTGGCCTCCCAAAGTTGTAGATTACAGATTACAGCCACTGCACCTTGCAAAGCCATACTATTTTTTTTTTTTTTTTTTTTTGAGACGTCTCGCTCTGTTGCCCAGGCTGGAGTGCAGTGGTGTGATCTCGGCTCACTGCAACTTCTGCCTCCCAGGTTCAAGCAATTCTCCTGCCTCAGCCTCCCCAGTAGCTGGGATTACAGATGTGTCACCACACCCAGCTGATTTTTGTACTTGTAGTAAGGACGCGGTTTCACCGTGTTGGACAGGCTGTTCTCAAACTCCTGACCTCCAGTGATCTGCCTGCCTCAGCCTCCCAAAGTCCTGGGATTACAGACGTGAGCTACCGCTCCCAGCCCATACTAACTCTTAAAGAGTGTGTGGGAAACTCTCCCCAGGTGGGACGTTCTGTGAGAAAAGAGAAGTTTAAATCCTAGGCATTCTGAATGGAAATATTCTTTGCTCTCTCTTGTCATTCAGCTCTACAGATGTGTAATAGTTTCATCTTGTCACCCGTGAGTGGTGTTCCAGCCGAGACAAAAGCAAAGTCTTTATCACGATGGACAGCACCGTGTCATGTGGCTTCTATGAACTTTTGTTCCGTGATTCTGAAAACACAGGGAGCACTGTTGTCACAGGTCTCTTTCCCCTGTGGTCTTTCTTTCTGTGCTTGAGTCCATCTGATGCTCAGTTTCTGTCCCTGTAGGTCCAAGCTGAGGTCTTCATAGACCTACCCCCTTGACCAATTCATGGTCCACCCCATTTCCTATACTGGGAAGACGTAATCAGGAAATGGGAAAACACGAGCTACTCTTTTTTGCATCTGGGTCCTGGAAACTACAGGTGCCTCCAGCCCCCTCTGCCTGTTCAGGTCTGTTTGAGATGGGAAAAAGCCAGTGATTTTCCTATTCTCACATGCCACTCAGCACAGAACATTTCACTTCTGGTCACCAAAATGTGTGGGGATTTCTCCCCGTCAACAAATAATTTTTCACTGGATCTTTACTGGGTTTTCTGTAATTCGTTTCTAACACTATCTACCTGGAGTTAGAATCAGATCCCACAGGCTAAGAGTCGCCCACCTCAGCCACCACTTGCTAGTAGTAGGTTGTCGCCTTTCCGTCTGACCAACCAGCTGTAAGTTGGGTTCCCTCGACCCCCTTCTTGGGTTGATTACTTTGCTAGGGTGGCTCACAGGACTCCGTGAAACACTTCGTTAGGTTCATTGGTTCATGATGAAGTATGTTTCTAAGGATACAGATGGACGGTCAGATGAGGAGATTCACAGGGCAAGGCACATGGGAAGTGTGCCACCCTCCAGGCACCTGCATGTCTTCAGCATTTGGAAACTCATAACCCCATAGTTCAGGGATCTTTATGGAGGCTTCATCACATAGGCGTGATTGATATTAACTCAGTCTCCAGCCCCTCTCCTAGAAGATAGTGGGTGAGGCTGACAGTTTCATGCTTCTGAGTATGGCCTGGTCTTTCTGGTGATCAGCCCCATCCAGGAACCCACAAAAGTTGCCTCATTAGAGCAGATAACACTCACACCACCCAGGACATCCCAAGGTCTTTGGAGCTGTGTGTCAGGAACCAGGGAATAGACCAATGTATGCATTTCTTCTTATTCCACAAGGCCCCTCAGCCATTCTTCAGTTGTGCTTCATCCACACTTTACTGGTGTGTGTCACAGGGGAGTAGGTGGCTCTTCTGAGATGGTTACTCAGCTGAGTGGGAAAGACAGTCGACAGAAAGACCCCGTGTTGGATCCCTAGATCCTCGTGGGGAGCATGGCACAAAATAGCCGCCAGATGATGCCTCTGGTTTTAACACTACCGTCATTTGTTCAAACCACTGTGACTTTCATCTTGTACCTTTCCATATATTATAAATCAACTTGGTTTTTGTATATTTAATCAGCAGTTCCGTATTTCATAGAATACTCTTTGTGTTTATTATTTTGTATCTGTGGGGCTATAGTATCAGGGAATGGCCATTGGTTTATATATTTTTGAGTGTTTTTTTTTTTTTTTTAATGGCACAGGATATGCCTCAGCAGGAGATTCTCTAAAACCTATAGACACTCCAGAAATGTGTGAATGGGAGTTTAAATATTTGTTTTCCTTTGTTTTACCTGACTTAGTAGCTACTATTAAACAGCACAGCACTTTTGCCAATTAAATTTTTTTTTTTTTTTTTTTGAGGCGGAGTCTCGTTCTGTCGCCCGGACTGGAGTGCAGTGGCCGGATCTCAGCTCACTGCAAGCTCTGCCTCCCGGGTTTACGCCATTCTCCTGCCTCAGCCTCCCGAGTAGCTGGGACTACAGGCGCCCGCCACCTCGCCCAGCTAGTTTTTTGTATTTTTTAGTAGAGACGGGGTTTCACCGTGTTAGCCAGGATGGTCTTGATCTCCTGACCTCATGATCCGCCCGTCTCAGCCTCCCAAAGTGCTGGGATTACAGGCTTGAGCCACCGCGCCCGGCCTAAATTTGTTACAGTGTATAATACGGAACTTTTTCATATCTTAAGAATATGCTCTTTTAAAGTTATTGCCATCTGAATCTCAGAAATACCATTGCATTGACTTGCCATGATTTGTTATTTAAGACTGAGGGGCAAAACTCAAACCATATCTTCCTCTGTCTGGTCTTGCACCACACAACAATAAACACAGAAAACTCATGTGACCGAATGTGAGTTTTCTTCCACCAATCAGCAGTCAGTTCTGCAGCGGATACTCACTGGGTTCCCTTGGATGCGATTCTGATGCTGTGTAACCTGGAGAACGCATCACATCCCACAGGTTGAGGGCTCAGTCTCCAATACTGCCCCCTTTCAGGCACTGGTCATAAGTCCAGGCCTCTGCAACTTTCGACCAACCAGCTTCAAAAGTTGGGGTTCCCATTGCTCCCTCTTTGGGTTTGATGAATTTGCTAGAGTGGTTCACAGAACTCATGGTAATACATACTTAACATTTACAGGGTTTATTATACAGAGTATTTTAAAGGATCCAGGCCCAGCGTGGTGGCTCACATCTGTAACCCAAGAATTTTTTGAGGCTGAGGTGGGCGGATTGCTTGATCCCAGGAGTTTGAGACCAGCAACATAATGAGACCTTATTTTTACAAAAAATTAAAAAATTAGCCAGGCATGGTAGTACATACCTTTTAGTCCCAGCTAGGCAGGAGGATGCTTGAGCCCAGGAGTTTAAGGCTGCAGTGAGCTGTGATCACGCCACTGCACTGCAGCCTGGGTGACACAGAGCAAGACCTTATTCTAAGTAGATAGAGAAGGATAAATTAACAGATGGAAAGATCACAGGGTCAGGTCTGGGAGGGTCCCCAGCACAAGAGCTTTATGCATATATTATACTATTACTATTGTCTATACAACTGCTCTTAAATGTCTCATTTGCTCTAAGAGACTCATCCCTCCTTTTTCTGAGAAGCTTTCAGTTTCTGTTCTATTTCTCTGCCCTTAATCTTTCTCAAAGTCACCCATAATCCTCCCTTGTCCTGCAGACTCCCCACTGCTCCAGTGCATCCCGTCACCCCCTTGTGTTTTCAGCTCTCACAATGTGACATACAAAGTATGCTGATACGTCTTCCAATGTCTGAGTTGGGTGAGGCAGATTCTAGTCCCTGCACCAGACTGTAAACATGCCAGAATCATGGGTTCGTGTTCTACTCTTTCTTCTTTTCTAGGGAGGAGCTGTATATTGGGAAGCAATGCAGAAAACAAGCCTATTAAAAATCAACTTGGATTTACTCTTGAGTCACATCTGTCTGAATTGCAGCTGTTTCAAGCTGGAAGGAAAATTTATATAAGTAATCAAGTTGAAAAGTTTACAAACCATCGTTCCTCAGTTTCACCACTTCAAAAAATTTCTTCTAGTTTCACGACACACATTTTTAATAAATATAGGAATGATTTTATTGATTTCCCATTAATCCCACAAGAAGAGAAAGCATGCATTAGAGGAAAATCTTATGAATGTAGTGAAGATGGTGAAGTTTTTAGAGTCCCTGCAAGCCTTACTAACCATCAAGTAATCCATACTGCAGAGAAACCTCACAAATGTACTGAATGTGGCAAGGTCTTCAGTCGCAATTCACATCTTGTAGAACATTGGAGGATTCACACTGGACAGAAGCCTTACAAATGTAGTGAATGTGACAAGGTGTTTAATCGCAATTCAAATCTTGCACGACATCAAAGAATTCATACTGGAGAGAAGCCTCACAAATGTAACGAATGTGGCAAAGCATTTAGAGAGTGTTCAGGGCTTACTACCCATCTTGTAATCCATACTGGAGAGAAACCTTACAAATGTAATGAGTGTGGCAAGAACTTCAGACACAAATCTTCTCTAACCAATCATCAGAGAAGTCACACGGCAGAAAAACCTTACAAATGTAATGAATGTGGCAAGGTCTTTAGTCTGCTTTCATACCTTGCACGGCATCAAATAATTCATAGTACAGAGAAGCCCTACAAATGTAACGAATGCGGAAGAGCGTTTCGCAAGCGTCCGGGCCTTATGGCCCATCTTCTAACCCATACCGGGGAGAAACCTTACAAATGTAATGAATGTGACAAAGTCTTTGGGCGCAAATTATACCTAACCAACCATCAAAGAATTCATACTGGAGAGAGACCTTACAGGTGTAATGCCTGTGGCAAGGTCTTCAATCAAAATCCACACCTTTCACGCCATCGGAAAATTCACGCTGGAGAGAATTCACTGCGTACCTTACAGATGCAATGAATGTGGCAAAGTGTTTAGTTACAGTTCACACCTAGCACAACGTTGGCGGACTCAGGAGAAAAACCTTACAAATACCATAAATGTGGCAAAGAATTTAGTTTGCCATCAAGCCTCGTCACCCATCTCTTGATCCATGTTGAAAGGAAACCTTACAAATGTAAAGTTAATAACGTATATATATATACACACACACACACACAAATAATCGATAAAGAGAGAAGAGTTATATCAGAATAGAGAATTTAATGAAAACTACCAGTATAGCATATCCTTAAGTAGGATTCACATTTAACTGCTGGCACTATAATTTGTAACTCTTTGGTTGATTTAGAATGTACATACTTCTCATGTTTTAAGTAACAAAGTTTAAAGTTTTTTTTTTTCTTTTCTTTCCCTTTTTTTTTTTTTAGACCAAGTCTTGCTGTATCACTGAGGCTGGAGTGCAGTGGCACAATCTTGACTCACTGCAACCTCTGCCTCCCGGGTTCAAGCAATTCTCCCGCCTCAGCCTCCTCAGTAGCTGGAATTACAGGCATGTGCCACTACTGCCCAACTAATTTTTGTATTTTTAGTAGAGACGGGGTTTCCCCATGTTGGCCAGGCTGGTCTCAAACTCTTGACCTCAAGTGATCCACTGGCCTTGGCCTCCCAAAGTGCTGGGATTACTTTGCTGGCCTCCCAAAGTGTGAGCCACAGCGCCTTGGCCTTGTTTAAATTTTTCTTAGTGGGAATGAATCACATCCTTTCTACCAACATTGTTTAATCTTACCTCAGGAGGATACTTTATAGTAGAGAATAATGTCCCATTAGGATTTTAAGGTTGAAGCAGCCAGAACAATGTGTGTGTGTGTGAGAGAGAGAGACAAAACAACATACACTTGGGTGCATATACTTAGGTAAGTATGATTTTGAGTAATTACACTTGGTACTTGAGTTAGTCTCTGTGTACTCTGGCGAAGGATGCTTATGTGGGTAAAGTCAAAATCACTTTGTGAATAGCAGTGCAATGTCGGCCTTGTACACCCTCAAATGTGCATCACTGTTAATGAGTATGCCCTGTATTATGTTTCTATATGCCTCTTTCTTGTGTGCCAAATAAGACCTATGGCATGTACCTTCATTTTCATGCAGCAAAAATAAATAGTAATATGACAAATATTAGGAAATAGAAAGCGGGGCTGGGCGCGGTGGCTTACGCCTATAATCCCAGCACTTTGGGAGGCCGAGGCAGGCGGATTACCTGAGATCGGGAGTTTGAGACTAGCCTGACCAACATGGAGAAACCCTGTCTCTACTAAAAATACAAAATTAGCCGGGTGTGGTGGCACATGCCTGTAATCCCAGCTACTTGGGAGACTGAGGCAGGAGAATCACTTGAACCTGGGAGGCGGAGGTTGCAGTGAGACGAGATCATGCCATTGCACTCCAGCCTGGGCAACAAGAGCGAAACTCTGTCTCAAAAAAATAAAATAAAAATAAGAAAGTATGGGTTGAAGGTAAAAATACTGTAACATGGTCGGGTGTGGTGGCTCACGCCTGTAATCTCACCACTTGGGGAGGCTGAGTTGGGTGGATCATGAGGTCAGCAGATCAAGACCATCCTGGCCAACATGGTGAAACCCCATCTCTACTAAAAATACAAAAAAAAATAAAAAATTAGCTGGGCATGGTGGTGTGCACCTGTAATCCTAGCTACTGAGGCAGGAGAATCGCTTGAACGTGGGAGGCAGAGGTTGCAGTGAACTGAGATTGCACCACTGCACTCCAGCCTGGCGACAGAGCAAGGCTCTGTCTCAAAAACAAACAATACTGTAACAATTTCTTTTTGTACTTGTAGTGTTCAGTGACACCATTTGAAAACATTAATGTTCATCCATTTTCTTTTAAGTCGAAGCACACAGGAAATTTTGTTTTGGTACATTAACTAGAAACTTCATATAGTCACCGTCACAACTTTTTTGGTAATTTGAATTTTTGACTACTTTTCTGGAACTTGTTTGAAGTCCCCCTAAGGTTTGGCTTGGATCTTGAGAATGATGATCCCATACACTGATATGGTTTGAGAGTGTTTTATTATGTAATGAGGCTTTGTGGGGGAAAGCAGGGTGTACTTTTCCAGCTGGTCCAAAAGTGGCTTCAGAGAACTGGGATAGGTGATGGGCTTGGGGTGTCATGATTGCTAAAGGGTAGGGCTGGGGTGGGAGTACCCCCTTGTGGTTTGAACTTCCAGTTGGTTCCAAAGGAGTGAGCACTGAGGCTTTATTATCAGTTGAGCAGATGGGCAGAATAGGAAGAGGGAGTGCAGAGGTGTAAAAGGCATTAGTGTTCCGACATCACAAAATGCAGTCAACTCTAGTACAACACTGAGTGCTTCCTCTGGAAACTCCTGCCATCTTGGTTAGGAAAGACCCCCAGTTTTCTTCATGGTAATATCTTACTATATTCCTTTTATGGATACAGATACAGATCTCATTGCACAATATGATTGTTGAAAATGCTTGTGAAGGCCGGGCGCGGTGACTCAAGCCTGTAATCCCAGCACTTTGGGAGGCCGAGACGGGTGGGTCACGAGGTCAGGAGATCGAGACCATCCTGGCTAACACGGTGAAACCCCGTCTCTACTAAAAAATACAAAAAACTAGCTGGGCGAGGTGGCGGGCGCCTGTAGTCCCAGCTACTCGGGAGGCTGAGGCAGGAGAATGGCGTAAACCCGGGAGGCGGAGCTTGCAGTGAGCTGAGATCCGGCCACTCACTGCACTCCAGCCTGGGCAACAGAGCAAGACTCCGTCTCAAAAAAAAAAAGAAAAAAGAAAATGCTTGTGAAATAGAGTTTAGTAAAATTGCCTAAGGTTTTTGTTTCTGGTTTTTTTTACAGTAGTTCAATGAAAATTATTGTGGGGAAGTGTTTATAATAAATATAACACCATATAATTTCATAATATCTACAATAAATATGACATAATTTTGTAATGTATTACACAATAACAATTTTGTCATATTTATTATATGATAAATATAATTTTACTACAAGAGCATTTTTCCAAAAGCTATGGATATGTCATTTTCAGATTATGGTATTATGCAATATATTCCATGGTTCATTTTCAATTGTAATAAAATTATATTTTTTGTATACATATATATTTTCACATTTTTTTCTACATTGCCTCCAAATTCTATGTTTCATACATTTCTTCTCTGTTTTGCTCTGCTGAAAACTTTAGGGGACAAATAAATGAGGGTGCTGTTTGGAGACAAAATTTTCTGACATAAGACTGGGTATGGTGGCATGCACCTGTAGTCCCAGCTACTGGGGAGGCTGAGGTGGGAGGATCACTTGATCCCAGGAGGTCGAGGCTGCAGTTAGTGAGCTGTGATTGTGCTACTGCACTTCAGCCTGGGCGACAGAGGGAGACCGTCTCAAAAAAAAAAAGTTGTGACATGAGTATGTCCATAAGACAATGGCAGGTATACACTAGGATTAATATAAATATGAAAAAGAAAACACTTGGCCAGGTGCAGTGGCTCACGCCTGTAATCCCAGCATTTTGGGAGGCCGAGGCAGGCGGATCAGGAGGTCAGGAGTTCAAGACCAGCCTGGCCAACATGGAAAAACCCCGTCTCTATTAAAAATACAAGACAGTAGCCCGGCGTGGTGGCGGGAGCCTCTAATCCCAGCTACTCAGGAGGCTGAGAGGCAGGATAATCGCTTGAACCCGGGGGGCGGAGTTTGCAGTGAGCCAAGATCGCGCCACTTCAGCCTGGGCAAAAGAGTGAAACTCTGTCTCAAAAAAAAAAAAAAAAGGAAATTACACATTCCGCCCTGGAAGGGTTTTGCATTTCAAATTTTAATTTACATCCCCTTCACAAACAATTCCAGAGCTTTAAAATTCTGAAAACTACCGTTTATTATTCATTTATATTTATTTATTTCCAATTTATTTATGTATGATTATGTATTCATTTATTATAGGCGCAAGGTTTCTCTCAGCCGCCCGTGCGGCGGCCCGACCTCGGCTCACTGTAGCCTCCGCCACATGGGCTCCAAGAGAGCCTCCTGCCTCAGCATCCGGGTATCTAGGACGACATGCGAGCGCCCCTACGGCCGTTTTAAAATTAATTTTAATAGCAGGAATTTTCGTGGATCTAATCATCAACAGACTTTCCCTCTGCGGTGGCACCGTTTCAAGATAGCTGAGCTGCTTCAGTCACTACCGCAGGACTCGCCTCCAAAACGACAGGAGCTAGGAGATAGGCGGAGGGAAGCGCACGCCCCGCCCAATTCCTCCCCGGCCTGGCCTCTCAGCTGCGCGCGCATTTCCTGGAGACCCGGAAGCAGATTACGTGGAGTGAGAGTCATGCTGCGGCGTGTGAGTTTCCCTTTGTTTAGATTAAATCTGGGATGCTGAGTTCTCTGCGCTTCGGTACCCGGCATCTCAGGGGTCACACAGACCGTGAAATCTCGGCACCGCTGCCTTCACCCCGAGTAAACTCAGACGTTCTAATGAGAGTCCGGCGGTCGCTTCCCTGAGTGTTAAAATTGCTCAGAGGCTGGTCCTGTCCCCGGTCTTTCACCAAAGGGCCATGTAGACAGCGCCTATCGCAGAGGTTTCCCGCTTCAGATCCTTCAGTGACCCCCTAGACACGCCCCGCGCGGCGTAAAGTTCTCACCCGCGAGATGGATCCAAGTCTTTCCGGTCCCCTAAGCCTTGCCCTCTTTTCACAGGCCTGCCCCCTTTTCTGTGCCTTAAATGAGAAGAAATCTATCTGATGTTTACTGCTGATTGTGATGTTTTCAGTCTCCCTTGGGCTTTTGCTAACACCTAAATATTTAGTGTACAAAATTATGTTTAGGTTAGTGCAAAAGTAATGGCAAAACCACGATCACTTTTGCACCAACCTAATATTTATGGGCCAGGGCTGGAATTCCATCTCCTCCGGAGGCTCAGGCTGGAGAATTCCTTGAGCACAAGAGTTTGAGACCGCTCTGGACAACATCGTGAGACACCCTTCTCAATTTTTTCTTTTTTTTTTTTTTTGAGACGGAGTCTCGCTCTGTCGCCCGGGCTGGAGTGCAGTGGCCGGATCTCAGCTCACTGCAAGCTCCGCCTCCCAGGTTTACGCCATTCTCCTGCCTCAGCCTCCTTAGTAGCTGGGACTACAGGCGCCCGCCACCTCGCCCGGCTAGTTTTTTGCATTTTTTAATAGAGACGGGTTTCACCGTGTTAGCCAGGATGGTCTCGATCTCCTGACCTTTTGATCCGCCCAGCTCGGCCTCCCAAAGTGCTGGGATTACAGACTTGAGCCACCGCGCCTGGCCCCTCAATTTTTGAAACATATTTTTCAGTGTGGGTATTTAATAGAGATTGGAATTCAAGTTTCTGTGTTTTTACATGGTCTAACTTTTTGAAATAGTTTAATATACAATAATGTTTATAAACTGAATTGAGCAGTTTATACATTTTTATTGTTGCAAACATGCTGAAATGCACATTAGTAAAAATAACACTGACAGCCAGGCACAGTGGTGCACACCTATCATTCTAGTTACTCGGAGAGGGTTATCATTTGAGGCTAGGAGTTCAAGGCTGTAGTGTGCAATGAATAAGCCACTGCACTGCAACCTGGACACCTTAAAAAACAAACAAAAAGACAAATATCTAAAAAAGAGGTCATTGAGAGACAACTCTTTCAGGTGTCATGTATATGTTTACTAGAGAATATGTGTGTGAGTGTATATATGTATATGAATAAGTGTGTATATGTGATGTGTGTGCATGAGTGCACAGATGAGTAAGTCCATTGTTTTTATCAAAGGCACATCATCAGTTTATATACATCTTACATCTTTTAACAATTGAAATTACATCTTATGGCCGGGCGTGGTGGCTCAAGCCTGTAGTCCCAGCACTTTGGGAGGCCGAGACGGGCGGATCACGCGGTCAGGAGATCGAGACCATCCTGGCTAACACGGTGAAACCCCGTCTCTACTAAAAAAATACAAAAAAACTAGCCGGGCGAGGTGGCGGGCGTCTGTAGTCCCAGTTACTTGGGAGACTGAGGCAGGAGAATGGCATAAACCCGGGAGGCGGAGCTTGCAGTGAGCCGAGATCGTGCCACTGCACTCCAGCCTGGGCGACAGAGCGAGACTCCATCTCAAAAAAAAAAAAGAAATTACATCTTATATATTTTCACGACCTTAAAATTGTTCTACACTGTTATGATAATGAGTCGATGGCTGTAAGGATAGTAACCCATTATGGGGATACATGTGCGACAGTTTCTTGATTTTAATCCCGGAACTTGTTTTAACTGTACTCAATTAGGTCATTGTCTGTCAATTTACTTTTGATGCTGATCTGTTACTTTATTGTTTGATCTTTTTTTTTTTCTTTTTTTGAGACGGAGTCTCTCTTCGTCACCCAGGCTGGAGTGCCGTGGCACCATCTCAGGTCACTGCAACCTCCGCCTCCCAAGTTCAAGTGATCCTCCTGCCTCAGCCTCCCGAGTACCTGGGATTACAGGTGCCATGCCCAGCTAACTTTTGTTATTTTTGGTAGAGACGGGGTTTCACCATGTTGGCTAGGATGGTCTTCAACTCCTGGCTTCAAATGATCCACCTGCCTTGGCCTCCCAAAGTGCTGGGATTACAGGAGTGAGCCACTGTGCCTGGCCTAATTCTTAAAGTTTGATTCTAATGCCCAGACACCTGGGATCTGTGTTTATGCTGCCATTTTTAGCCTTCACACCTGGGGCAAGTTTCTTAGCATGTCTGTGAAAGAGTTGTCTCTTCAGTAGGATGGGAACAGATTGTTCGTTCATGGGCTTCTGTTGTAATAGCAGTTAGTACATGTAAAACGTTTAGAATATGCCAGGTGCGGTGGCTCACACCTGTAATCCCAGCACTTTGGGAGGCCAAGGCAGGTGGATCACAAGGTCAGGAGATCGAGACCATCCTGGCTAACACAGTGAAACCCCGTCTCTACTAAAAATACAAAAAATTAGCTGGGCATGGTGGCGGGCACCTGTACTCCCAGCTACTCGGGAAGCTGAGGTAGGAGAATGGCGTGAACCCAGGGGGCGGAGCTTGCAGTGAGCCGAGATCTCGCCACTGCACTCCAGCCTGGGTGACAGAGCGAGACACCGTCTAAAAAAACAAAAACATTTAAAATAGTTCCTATCACATGGGAATTGTTCAAAAGCTTCATCCTGGCTGTGCTTGGTGGTTCATGCCTGTAATCCCAGCACTTTGGGAGGCCGAGGTGGGTGGATTGCTTGAGGTCAGGAGTTCGAGACCGGCCTCACCAACATAGTGAAATCCTGTCTCTACTAAAAATACAAAAATTAGTTGGGCATGGTGGTGGGTGCCTGTAGTCCCAGCTACTCTGGAGGCTTAGGCAGGAGAATCACTTGAACCTGGGAGGCAGATGTTGCAGTGAGCCAAGATTGTGCCACTGCACTCCAGCCTGGGCAACAAAGTGAGACTCTGAAAAATATATATATGTAGTATCTGACACTTCTATAGAAATACCTGTGGGTTAATTTTTGTATTTCTTGTATTGTCCACAAAATTAGAAATCTATACTAATTTAGGGCGGGCACGGTGGCTCAAGCCTGTAATCCCAGCACTTTGGGAGGCCGAGGCGGACGGATCACAAGGTCGGGAGATCGAGACCATCCTGGCTAACACGGTGAAACCCCGTCTCTACTAAAAAATACAAAATACTAGCCGGGCGAGGTGGCGGGCGCCTGTATTCCCAGCTACTCGGGAGGCTGAGGCAGGAGAATGGCGTGAACCCGGGAGGCGGAGCTTATCTGGCCACTACACTCCAGCTTGGGCGACAGAGCGAGACTCCGTCTCAAAAAAAAAAAAAAAAAAAAAAGAAATCTATACTAATTTAAAGGATATCATAACTTCTAATAGAGAAGTATAATAAAACACAATTAGAAGCACATAACTAGCTAAAAAATACCTTAATGTGGATTTGTCAAAACATTCACTTCAATCAAGTCAGTCCTTACAACTGTCTTCTCGTTTTGTGATGATACCCTGTTGGTGAAATGTGTTTTTCATTTTAGGGACACTTGACATTCAGGGATGTGGCCATAGAATTCTCTCAGGAGGAGTGGAGATGCCTGGACCCTGCTCAGAGGACTTTATACAGGGAAGTGATGTTGGAGAACTACAGGAACCTGGTCTTCCTGGGTGAGGATAATGTCCCTCTAGAAGTCAGGATCTGCCCTGGTGTATTTTTGCATTTTGTTATGTGCCTCTTAGCATCTTAGGAGTCAATGTACTGCTTGACTGAGATTAAAACCCTGTTGACTCAGAAATGAAAACCTCCATAATGCTTTATAATGCTGTATTTTTCAGAAACAATAAGCTCTATAATGCTTTCTGAACTTACCTGCTTTCTTCAAACATTCTGCCCCCTTCATGATTCATCATTGAGTGGTACCAGGGCTTAAGTATGCATCAAACCTTCTGTCAGACTTAAGATATCCAGTTGTCTGTCATCCACTCCTGTGCTTATGATTCATTAGTTCTTGCAAGAGAGCTCGATGTCTGCATGTTACAGTGTTCCCTCAGCATTCAGAAGGAAGCAGTGGATGAATTTATGTGAAATACTGTTCTCTTTTTTGTATGTTTGTTTGTTTGAGACAGAGTCTCGCTGGGTTGCCAGGCTGGAGTGGAGTGGCAGGATCTTGGCTCACTGCAACCTCTGCCTCCCGGGTTCAAGTGATTCTCCTGCCTCCATCTCCCGAGTAGCTAGGACTACAGGTGCGTGTCACTGCACCTGGCTAATTTTTGTATTTTTAGTAGTAGAGGCGGGGTTTCACCATATTGGTCAGGCTAGTCTTGAACCCCTGACCTCATGATCTGCCTGCCTTGGCCTCCCAGAGTGCTGGGGTTACAGGCATGAGCCACCAAGCCCGGCAAAATACTATTCTTGATCCGTTTATAGTATCATCTCTCCTACCTAGACATGGGGCTTGGATTTTGGAGATGCCACAACACACATTTATTCTTTATTTTTCTTTTTATAAATAGGAATCTGTCTTCCTGACCTCAGTATTATCTCCATGTTGGAGCAAAGGAGAGATCCCCGGAATCTGCAGAGTGAAGTGAAAATAGCAAATAATCCAGATGGCAGGGAATGCATCAAAGGTGTGAACACAGGTAAGAGTTTGGAAGGGCAGAGTGGCAGCCCTATGATTTTTTTTTTTTAAACAAGGTCTTGCTCTGTCACCCATGCTGTTGTACAGTGGCAGTTGTGGCTCAACTCATAGCCTCAAATTCCTGGACTCAAGTGATCCTCCTTCTTCTGCTTCCCAAAGTGGTGGGATTATAAGCATGAGCCACTGCACCCTGCAGAACCACACTTTGAGATTCTGTTTGGGAGCTCTCTGCAAGTAGGAGAATTCTTTGGGAAAATAAAAGTTTAAATCCTGTGAGTTCTGATTGGAGTTTGTTTTGTTTTGTTTTTTTGAGAGAAGTTCTTGCTCTGTTGCCTAGGCTGGAGTGTAGTGGTGGTGTGATCATGGCTCACTGTACCCTCAGTCTTTGGACTCATATGATCTTGTCTCTGCCTGCCAAGTCGCTGGGACTATAGGCACATGCCACTGCACCTCGCTAATTTTTAAAAATGTTTTGTGGAGATGAGGTCTCACTATGTTGCCCAGACTTGTCTCGAACTCCTGCCCTCAAGTATTCCTCCTAGCTGGCCTGCCAAAGTGCTGGGATTGTAGGCATGACCCACCATGCCTGGCATAGGAGGGAAATTTTTCTTGGCCCCCTCTTACGGATTTGTTCTTTGTTTTTGGTTTCTTGGATTTTTGGGTTTTTTGTTTTTTTGTTTTGTTTTGTTTTGTTTTTTTTGGAGACAGAGTCTTACTCTGTTACCCAAACTGGTATTGTTATTTTTTAATTTAAAAAATTTTTAAATTTATTTTTATGAAATTTTTTTATTGTGAGACAGAGTCTTGCTCTGTCATCCAGGCTGGAATGCAGTGGCATGATCTTGGCTCACTGCAACCTCTGCCTCTTGGGTTCAAGCCATTCTCGTGCCTTAGCCTCCCAAGCAGCTGGGATTACAGGCGTGCACCACCAAGCCTGGCTAAATTTTTTCTGTGTTTTTAGTAGAAACAGGGTCTTGAACTCCTGGCCTCAAGTGATCCACCCACCTTGGCCTCCTAAAGTGTGGGATTAAAGCATGAGCCACTGCTCCTGGCCATATTACCATTATTTATTTCAGTAGGTTTTTGGGGAACAAGTGGTGCTTGGTTACATGGATAAGTTCTTTAGTGGTGATATCTGAGATTTTGGTGCACCCATCACCCGAGCATTGTACACTGTATTCAATGTATAGTCTTTTATCCCTCACCTCCCACCCTTTTCCCTGAGACCTCAAAGTCCATTGTATCATTTCACACCTTTGCATCCTCCTAGTTTAACTCTCGCTTATGAGTGAGAACATACAATGTTTGGTTTTCCATTCCTGAGTTAGTATACTTAGAATAATGGTCTTCAGTTCTGTCCAGGTTGCTGCAAATGCCATTATTTCATTCCTTTTTATGACTGAGTAGTATTCCATATTATATGTATACCACATTTTCTTTATCTACTTGTTGATAGGCATTTGAGCTGGTTCTCTGTTTTTGCACTTGTGAATTGTGCTGCTGTAAACATGCGTGTGCAAGTGTTTCTTTTGTTTAATGACTTCTTTTCCTCTGGGTAGACACCAGGAGTGGTTTTCCTGCATCAAATGATAGATCTACTTTTAGACCTTTAAGGAATCTCCACACTGTTTTCCACAGTGGTTGTACTAGTTTCCATTCCCACCAGCAGTGTAAAGTGGTCCCTTTTCATCACATCCACGCCAATATGTATTATTTATGTATTATGGCCATTCTTGCAGGAGTAAGATGGTATTGCATTGTAGTTTTAATTTGCGTTTCTCTGATAATTGGTGATGTTGAGTCTTTCTTCATCTGTTTGTTGATCATTTCTGTATCTTCTTTTGACAACTGTCTATTCATGTCCTTAGCCCACTTTTTGATAGGAGTGTTTGTTTTTTTCTTGCTGATTTGTTTGAGTTCCTTGTAGATTCTGAGTATTAGTCCTTTGTCAGATACATAGTGTGTGAAGATTTTCTCCCACTCTATGGGTTGTCTGTTTACTCTGCTGATTATTTCTTTTGCTGTGTCAAGGGCAAAGTCTTTATCATGATGGACAGCACCCTCTCATATGGCTTATGAGAATTCTTTGATTCCCTTATTCTGAAGGACACAGGGAGGGCTGTGTCAGAGGGGTCTGTTTTCCCTGTGGTCTCTGTTTCTGTCATGATTTTACCTCATGCTAAGTTTATACGTCAAACCTGAGGTATGCGTAGACCTGCCTCCTTGACCTATGTATGGTCCACACAATATCCTATACTAGGAAGACCTAATCAGGAGATAAGAAAACATTGGTGGCTCTGTTTTTTGTGTGTGGGGCTCACAAATAGCACGAAGGCATCTCAGCCCCTCTTTGCCTCTTCAGGTCTTGCGGGGATAGGGAAAATCCAGTGTTTTTCTTTTTTTTTCTTTTTTTTTTTTTTGGGACGGGGTCTGGGTCTGTCGCCCAGGCTGGAGTGCAGTGGCCGGATCTCAGTTCACTGCAAGCTCCGCCTCCCGGGTTTACGCCATTCTCCTGCCTCAGCCTCCCTAGTAGCTGGGACTACAGGCGCCTGCCAGCTCGCCCGGCTAGTTTTTTTGTATTTTTTAGTAGAGACGGGGTTTCACCGTATTAGGCAGGATGGTCTCGATCTCCTGACCTTGTGATCCGCCCGTCTCGGCCTCCCAAAGTGCTGGGATTACAGGCTTGAGCCACCGCGCCTGGCCAGTGTTTTTCTTACTCTCAAATGCTACTCAGCAGAGAGCGATTCACTTCTGGTCAACCCAATGGGTGGAGATTTCTCCCCACCAACAACCAGTTTTTCAGTGGCCATCTAATAGTTTTCTGTGATTCCTTTCTGATATTATCGATCTGGAATTAGAGTCAGATCCCACAGGCAAAGTGTTGAGTTCCCAAACCTGTCCCCTACCTCAGCCACCAATCACAGGTAGTAGGTTGTCATCTTTCCTTCTTACCAACCAGCTACAGGTTGGGGTTCCCTCAAGCCCCTTGTTGGGTTTGATTACTTTGCTAGAGTGGCTCACAGAACTCAGTAAAACACAGTCTTATGCTCACTGGTTCACACTGAAGGGTGTTTTGAAGGATACAGATGAACAGCTGGATGAAGAGATGCACAGGGGGAGGCATGTGGGAAGATTGACTGGGTGCGCCACCCTCCAGGCACCTGCGTGTGTCACCATTTGGAAGATCTCATGACCCCAAAGTTCAGGGGTGGTTTTTATTTTGAGACGGCATCTTGCCCTATCACCCAAGCTAGAGTGAAGTGGCACAATCTCAGCTCACTGCAATCTCCGCCTCCCGGTTCAAGTGATTCTCTTAGTTCAGGGATTTTTTATGGAGGCTTCATCACATAGGCATGACCGATATTAACTCAGTCTCCAGCCCCTCCTCCCTTCCTAGAGGACAGTGGATGGGGCTGACACTTTGATGCCTGTAATCATGGCCTGGTCTTTCTTTTTTTTTTTTTTTTTTTGTTTTGAGACGGAGTCTCGCTGTGCCGCCCAGGCTGGAGTGCAGTGGCCGGATCTCAGCTCACTGCAAGCTCCGCCTCCCGGGTTTATGCCATTCTCCTGCCTCAGCCGCCCGAATAGCTGGGACTACAGGCGCCCGCCAAATCGCCCGGCTAGTTTTTTGTATTTTTTTAGTAGAGACGGGGTTTCACCGTGTTAGCCAGGATGGTCTCGATCTCCTGACCTCGTGATCCACCCGTCTCAGCCTCCCAAAGTGCTGGGATTACAGGCTTGAGCCACCGCCCGGCCTATCATGGCCTGGTCTTTCTGATGGTCAACCCAGTCCAGGGAACCTACAGAGGTTGCCTCATTAGAACAAATCACGTTCCTCTCACCTAGCACATCCCAAGAAGTTAGGAGCTCTGTGTCAGAAACCAATGAAGAGACCAACATATGCATTTCTTCTTCTTTTACAAGGTTCCTCAGCCGTTCTTCAATTGTGCTTTGTCCATACTTTACTGGTGTGTGTAACAGGAGTAGGTGGCTCTTCTGAGATTTTTACTCAGCAGAATGGGAAAGACAGTTGACTGAAAGATCCTTTAGGCCTGGGGGCGGTGTCTCATGCCTGTAATCCCAGCACTTTGGGAGGCTGAGGCGGGCAGATCAGGAGGTCAGGAGATCGAAACCATCCTGGCCAATATGGTGAAACCCCATCCCTACTAATAATATAAAACAAAATTAGCTGGGCATGGTGGTAGGTGCCTGTGGTCCCACCTATTAGGGAGGCTGAGGCAGGAGAATCACTTGAACCCGGGAGGTGGAGGTTGCAGTGAGCCAAGATTGTGCCACTGCACTCCAGCCTGGTGACAGAGTGAGACTCTGTCTCAAAAAAAAAAAAAAAAAAAAAAGATCCTTTATTGAATGTCTGAGTCCTTGTGAGAGAACAGCTCACTGGAATGATGCCTCTTTAAGACAGTAGTCTTAAAACCACTGCTGATTTTATTTTGGGCTTTTGCATATATTAGAAATGAACTTGGGGCCGGGCGCGGTGGCTCAAGCCTGTAATCCCAGCACTTTGGGAGGCCGAGACGGGCGGATCATGAGGTCAGGAGATCGAGACCATCCTGGCTAACACGGTGAAACCCCATCTCTACTAAAAATACAAAAAACTAGCCGGGCGGGGTGGCGGGCGCCTGTAGTCCCAGCTACTCCGGAGGCTGAGGCAGGAGAATGGCGTGAACCCGCGAGGCGGAGCTTGCAGTGAGCTGAGATCCGGCCACTGCACTCCAGCCCAGGAGACACAGCAAGACTCCGTCTCAAAAAAAAAAAAAAGAAATGAAGTTGGGGCTGGGCACGGTGGCTCATACCTGTAATCCTAGCACTTTGGGAGGCTGAGGTAGGTGGATTGCTTGAGCCCAGGAGTTTGAGACCATCCTAACACTGTAAGACCTTGTCTCTACAAAACATATGAAAATTAGCTGGCTGTGGTGGCGCACACCTGCAGTCCCAGCTACTCAGGAGGCTGAGGTGGGAGAATCACCTGAGCCCAGGAGGTCGAGGCAGCAGTGTGCTAGGATTGTGTCACTGCACTTGAGCCTTAGTTACAGAGTAAGACCCTGTCTCAGAAAAAAAAGAAGAAGAAAATTTAAAAATAAATGAACTTGACATTTCTATTTAGTCAGTGGTTCCATATGTTAGTCTTTGTCTTCTTTGTTTTATATGTGTGGGGATGTTGTATCAGGGAATAGCCATTGATTTATATATTTTTGAGGACGTTTCTCTTTCGTTTTTTTTTTGCCTAGGAGTTTCTCTAACACCTGTACACACTCTAGGAGTTTTGGATTGGGTAGTATAAATATTTATTTTCCTTTCCTTTATCTGATTTAGATATTAAAGTATATTTTTGTCAATTAAGTTTATTAGAATGTATACATTGGGAATTAAATTTTTAATTTTTTTTTTTAAATACAGTCTCACTCTGTTGCCCAGGCTGGAGCGCAGTGGCGCGATGTCAGCTCACTGCAACCTCTGCCTCCCGGGTTCAAGCAATTCTCCTTCCTCAGCCTCCCAAGTAGCTGGGATTACAGGTACCTGCCACCACACCCAGCTAACTTTTTGTATTTTTAGTAGAGATGAGGTTTTGCCATGTTGGCCAGGCTGGTCTCAAACTCCTGACCTCAGGTGATTCACCCGCCTCAGCCTCCCAAAGTGCTGGGATTACAGGTGTAAGCTACTGCACCTGGCCTCATTTAAAATTTTTTTAGAGACAGGGTTTCATTCTGCCTCCCAGGCTAGATGGCAGTGGTACAGTTTAGGTCACTGCATCCTTGACTTCCAGGGCAAAAGTGCTCTTCCCAGCTCAGCCTCCCCTGTACCTGGGATTGTTGGTTATGCCAATACATTGGTGTTGAACTGGCTTCAAACAACTGTCCCATCTCAGCCTTCCAAAGTGCTGAGATTACAAGTGTGAGCCACCATACCCAACCATGAGTTTTTGATATCTCAAGAATACACTGTTTTAAAGTTGTTACCATCTTAAGCCCAGAAATACCAACACATTGACTCACCGTAAGTTGTTATTTAAGTCTGAGAGGAAGAACTCAAGCTGTGTTTGATCCCTGTTTGGTCTCACACCTAACAACAATAAATGCAGAAAATTTCTTTGATCAAATATGTAGGATTTTCTCCTGTAATGAGCAAGCAGTCAGTTCTGCAGTGGATTGTGCTAGATGTACTTCAATAAATTCTGACATTATGTAGTTGGAGATAGCATTGATATGGTTTGGCTGTATGTCCCCACCCAAATCTCATCTCCAATTGTAATCCCCACTTGTCATGGAGGGACCTGGTAGGAGGTGTTAGATCATGGGGGTGGTTTCCGCCATGCTGTTCTCGTGATAGTGAGTGAGTTCTCATGAGATCTGATGGTTTCAGAGTGTGGAATTTCCTCCCTCACTCTCCCTCTGTCCTGCCACCATATAAGACATGCCTTACTTCCCTTTTACTTTTCACCATGATCGTAAGTTTCCTGAGACCTCCCCAGCCACATGGAACTGAGTCAATTAAACTTCTTTTCTTTATAAATTTTTTTTTTTTTTTTCTTCTTGAGACGGAGTCTCGCTCTGTCGCCCAGGCTGGAGTGCAGTGGCCGGATCTCGGCTCACTGCAAACTCCGCCTCCCGGGTTCACGCCATTCTCCTGCCTCAGCCTCCCGAGTAGCTGGGACTACAGGCGCCCGCCACCTCGTCCAGCTAGCTTTTTGTATTTTTTAGTAGAGACGGGGTTTCACTGTGTTAGCCAGGATGGTTTCGATCTCCTGACCTCGTGATCCGCCCGTCTCGGCCTCCCAAAGTGCTGGGATTACAGGCTTGAGCCACCGCGCCCGGCCTTTCTTTATAAATTACCCAGTCTTTTTTTTTTTTTAGACAGAGTCTCGCTCTGTTACCCAGGCTGGGGTGCAGTAGTGCAATTTCAGCTAACCACAGTCTCCACCTCCTGGGTTCAGATGATTCTCCTGCCTCAGCCTCCCAAGTAGCTAGGACTACAGGAGTGCGCCATCATGCCTGGTTAATTTTTGTATTTTTAATAGAGACGGGGTTTCACTATGTTGGCCAGGCTGGTCTCGAACTCCTGACCTCGTGATCTGCCCGCCTCAGCCTCCCAAAGTGCTAGGATTACAGGAATTGCCCAGTCTTGAGTATGTCTTTATAGCAGTGTGAAAACGCACTAATACAAGCATCAAATCCCACATGGTGAGCACTGAATCCACAAGACTGCCCCCACTTGAGACAGCAGTCCCAAATCTAGACCTCCCAGAACTGGCTCCAAGTTGGGTTTCCAATGACTTCCTCTTCAGGTTCAATTAATATGCTAGAACCATTCACAGAGCTCAGAGAAACATTTAAAGTTACAGGTTTATTACAAAAGGTATTTACATATTTTTTGAGAGTCTCGGTCTGTTGCTGAGACTGGAGTGCAGTGGCGCGATCTCAGCTCACTGCAACCTCTGCCTACCGGGTTTAAGCAATTCTTGTGCCTCAGCCTCACAAATAATTGGGATTACAGGCACCCACCACCGCATCCAGCTGATTTTTATATTTTTAGTAGAGATGGGATTTCACCATGGTGGCCAGGCTGGTCTCAAACTCCCAACCTCAAGTGATCCACCCGCTTCAGCCCTCAAAGTACTGGGATTACAGGCATGAGCCACTGCACCGGCCAAAAAACTTTTTTTTTTTTTTTTAATGAAAGACACAAATTAACACTCAGATGGAAACATACATGGGGTGAGTTCTGGAAGGGTCTCAAACATAGGATTGTCTATCCCCTGGAGTCGGGGTGTGCCACCCTTTTAGCACTTGGATGAGTTCTCGTTCACCTTCCTGTCAGCCTCCATGTGTTCAGCTTTCCAGAAGCTTTCTGAACCCAGTCCTTTTGGTGGTTTTTTTTTTTTTGAGACAGTATCTCACTCTCTCACCCAGGCTGGAGTGCAGTGGCATAATCTTGGCTCACTGCAGCTTCCACCTCCCAAGTTCAAGTGATTCTCCTGCCTCGGCCTTCTGAGTAGCTGGGATTACAGGCACGCACCACCACTCCCAGCTAATGTTTGTATTTTTAGCAGAGACGGGGTTTTACCATGTTGGTTAGGCTGGTCTTGAACTCCTGACCTAATGATCCACCCACCTCGGCCTCTCAGAGTGCTGGGATTCTAGGTGTGAGCCACTGCGCCCGGCCTCCTTTTGGGTTTCTATGGAAGCTTTATTACATAGCCGTTATTGAAGCATGGACAAATATGTCAAAATGTGATTCTACAAAGAGTGTATGATCTAAATCCTATCAGGCCCATCTGTTCAGATTCTTCTTTTTTTTTTTTTGAGACGGAGTCTCGCTCTGTGGCCCAGGCTGGAGTGCGGTGGCCAGATCTCAGCTCACTGCAAGCTCCGCCTCCCAGGTTCACGCCATTCTCCTGCCTCAGCCTCCCGAGTAGCTGGGACTACAGGCGCCCGCCACCTCGCCCGGCTAATTTTTTGTATTTTTTAGTAGAGACGGGGTTTCACCGTGTTAGCCAGGATGGTCTCGATCTCCTGACCTCGTGATCCGCCCGTCTCGGCCTCCCAAAGTGCTGGGATTACAGGCTTGAGCCACCGCGCCCGGCCTGTTCAGATTCTTCTTGGTGGCTCTGTGCAAGATTTCCTCCAGGCAATGGGCCAGAACTCTTTCTGAAATAAAGGTCTTATGATCTATAATTGGAAAAATGGGGAAGATGAGAGTTCTGCCTTGGACAAGGGAAAAGAAGGCTAGAGAAGGTCAGAGAGAGAGATTCTATTTCCTGAGACCTGCTTTGGAGGCCTAAGGCACACCAACATTGTAACAAAAGACTGTAACAAGGGCTATGGCAATTATGACCCAGAAAGCATGGATAAAAGTCTACATATGTATATATATTATAATATCACAAGGAAACATTGCATTTTCCCGTTTTTTTTTTTTTTTTTTTTTTTTTTTGGAGGCAGAGTCTTTCTTTGTCACCTAGGCTGGAGTACAGTGGTGTGATCTCAGGTCACTGCAACCTCCACCTCCTGAGTTCAAGTGATTCTCGTGCTTTAGCCTCCTGAGTAGCTGGGATTACAGGTGTGCACCACCACATTCGGCTTATTTTTGTATTTATAGTAGAAAGAGAGGGTCTCACCATGTTGGCCAGGCTAGCCTTAAACTTCTGTCCTCAAGTGGTCCGCCCACCTTGGCCTCCCAAAGTGCTGGGGTTACATACATGAGCCACCATGCTCATCCAGAATGTTGCATTTTCTGTTTTCAGTTTTCTCCACATAATTTGTGGATAGTCTTTAAATTTCACCTTTTGTTTCTTGGATCAGATGCTATTTCTAGTCATTATGTTGTCAAGATTGATTGTGTTTGAATGATGGTTTACCAAATTAATGATCAAATATTTCATAGTACTCTATTGAAAATGTAGCCAATTTCTTGTATCTCATGAACTTCTCCACTGTTCTGTATGTCATCTGTGTTTTCTGAAAAATGCCGGAAGTTCTGGAAATTACATTTTTTTTTTTTTTTTTTTTTTTTTTGAGACAGAGTCTCGCTCTGTCACCCGGGCTGGAGTGCAGTGGCCGGATCTCAGCTCACTGCAAGCTCCGCCTCCCGGGTTCACGCCATTCTCCTGCCTCAGCCTCCGGAGTAGCTGGGACTACAGGCGCCCGCCACCTCGCCCGGCTAGTTTTTTGTATTGTTAGTAGAGATGGGGTTTCACCGTGTTAGCCAGGATGGTCTCGATCTCCTGACCTCGTGATCCGCCCGTCTCGGCCTCCCAAAGTGCTGGGATTACAGGCTTGAGCCACCGCGCCCGGCCGGAAATTACATTCTTGAGTTAACACATGCAGGCTGTTTTGGTCCTCATCTTTCCGTTGGAATTTCCCGCAGTGTTCACCTGGTCCCTGGTCATCCACGACCTGCTGCTTTGCTGCTGTTCTCTGGCTCTTATTTGCTGGTTATGTTGCTGACGACCTAGTCCATGGGTCTCCAAACCACTGCCAGGAAATGTTTCTGCACTTTGCTGATACCGACAGTGCCCTGCAGTAGAAGCCATTCCCACTGTGGGTTGCTTACTTATTTTCTGCATAGTTATTTGTTTTTCTGTTGAGAATTATGAAGCCAAATTTATTAGTTTTAGATAAGTGCACATTAAATTCCATTTGTTCACACTCACAACTATGTGTCTGCTAATATGTTAAGTATTGGTATCTCTGCTATTCCTTTTTTATTTCATCAAATTTTATAACATTTTACGTTGTATGAGTGTAACAGAGTTTCAATAGAGTATTTTTGTTGTTGTTTGAATTTAGATTGAATTAATTACCAGAAACATTTAAACTCACTCCCCCCACCCAACTTCACTGACTCTCCCCTTTCTGTTCTCTTTCTATTAATTTCAGTATTTTACATACCTCATATAAGTGGAATCATATTGTATTTGT
The DNA here is from genome assembly GCF_002776525.5 of Piliocolobus tephrosceles. Lineage (NCBI taxonomy): Eukaryota > Metazoa > Chordata > Mammalia > Primates > Cercopithecidae > Piliocolobus > Piliocolobus tephrosceles. The sequence goes on along the minus strand of NC_045454.1, from coordinate 5,959,134 downwards.
CTTCTTATGACTGGCTTATTTCACTTAGCATAGTATCTTCCAAGTTCATCCATTTTGTAGCATACAAAGATATTTTTGTATTAGGACCGAAGAATGTTTCTTTTTATGTGTATATCACTTTTGTTTATCTCTTTATCTGTTGTTGGACACCTGGGTTGCTTCTGCCTCTGATTTTTTTTTTTTTTTTTTTTTTTTTGAGACAGAGTTTTGCTCTTGTTGCCCAGGCTGGAGTGCAGTGCCAGCATCTCGGCTCACTGCAACCTGTGCCTCCCGGGTTTAAGTGATTCTCCTGCCTCAGCCTCCCAAGTAGCTGGGATTACAGGTGCCCACCACCATGCCCAGCTAATTTTTTTTGTATTTTTAGTACTGTCGGGGTTTCACCATGTTGGCCAGGCTGGTCTCAAACTCCTGAGGTCAGGTGATCCACCCACCTCAGCCTCCTAACGTGCTGGGATTACAGGTGTGAGCCACCACACCTAGCTTTGAAATTTTTAATAATGTTGCAGTGAACATGGTTTCTAAATCTCTCTTTAAGATGCTATCTTTAGTTCTTTTGTATATATACCCAGATGAGGAATTGTTGCCTATACTGGTAATTTGATTTTGGATTATTTGAGAAAATGTCATACTTGTTTACTTTATTATTGTTATTATTTTATTGTCGAGACAGGGTCTCACTGTGTCACCCAGGATGGAGTGCGGTATACAATCTCAGTTCACTGCAACCTCCGTCTCCCAGGTTCAAGCGATTCTTGTGCCTCATCCTCCCGAGTAGCTTGGATTACAGGCTTGTGCCTCCATCCCCATCTAATTTTTGTACTTCTTTCATAGAGACAGGGTTTTACCATGTTGGCCAGGCTGGTCTCCAACTCCTGGCCTCAGGTGATCCACCCACCTCAGCCTCCCAAAGTGCTGAGATTACAGGCGTGAGCCACCGCACCTGGCCCATACTTCTTTGCACCATTTTACATTTCCAACAACAGGATATAAGTCTCCCATTTCTGCACATTTTTGCCACTTGTGATTTACTGGTTTTTTTTTTTTGGTTTGTTTTTTGGGTTTTTTTTTAACAATAAACATTTGGGTTTTCTTTGCATTTTTCTAATGATTAGTGATATTTTGCATGTTTTCATATGGTTGTTAGTTGTATATCACTTCTGGAGAAATGTGTATTCCACTCTTTTCCTTATTTCTTAATTTTTCGTTTACTTTTATTCAATAATATTAAATGAAATATCTTTTTTATTCGTATGACTTACATATATCTTAGATATTAATGTCTTAGAGATTTGATTTGCAAATATTTTGTTACATTGGTAAGTTTCCTTTTCACTCTGGCAATTGTTTTCCTTCATTCATAATCACTGTCTATCTTGTAATGCATTTTATGTATTTTTACCTTCTTTCTTGTTCTATTGAGGTTATAGCCAGGAAAAAACATTGTTGAATCCACTGTCATAAAGCTTTTTATCTATTATTTTTTCCAGGAGTTTTATAGTTTTCGATCTTAATTTTAGGTCATAAATCAATTCTTAAGTTAATTTGTGCATAGGGTGTAAAGTAAGGGTTCAACTTCATTCCTTTGCATGTAGATATCCAATTTCCGGAGCACTATCTGTTGAAGTGACTGTCCTTTTCTCCTCACGTGGTTTTGGCATTCTTATGGAACACGATTTAACTACATTTTTTTTTTTTTTTTTTTTTGTTGAGACGGAGTCTCGCTCTGTCGCCCAGGCTGGAGTGCAGTGGCCGGATCTCAGCTCACTGCAAGCTCCGCCTCCCGGGTTTACGCCATTCTCCTGCCACAGCCTCCCAAGTAGCTGTGACTACAGGCGCCCACCACCTCACCCGGCTAGTTTTTTGTATTTTTAGTAGAGACGGGGTTTCACTGTGATAGCCAGGATGGTCTTGATCTCCTGACCTCGTGATCCGCCCGTCTCGGCCTCCCAAAGTGCTGGGATTACAGGCTTGAGCCACCGCGCCCGGCCAATTTAACTACCTTTTTGAGGGTTTGTTTCTGGCCTCTCTGTTCTCCCTTAGTTTATACATCTGTCTTCATGTCACTACAGTTCTGTTTTGATGAAGGTAGCCTGGTAATAAGGCTGAAGTTCAATGACATGATCGTGGTTCACTCTAGCCTCGAACTCCTGAGCTCAAGCAATTCTCCTGCTTCAGCCTCGCCATTAGTGGGGATCACAGGCATGCGCCACTATGCCCAGGTAATTTTTTTAATTTTTAGTAGAGATGGGGTCTTGCTGTATTGCTTAAGCTAGTCTTGAACTGGGCTTCTGCTTGGCCTCTCACAGTGCTGAGGTTACAAGTGCAAGCCAGTGTGCCTGGCCCATTTGTTTGTTTGTTTTTTAATGTAAACAGATGGTGTCATAATATCCTTCCCAGTACTGTTGTTACATTCCAAGTTCTAGTGTGTTGTTTTTCTGTTTTTCTTTGTATCAAGATATTTTCTTTTTTTTTTTTTTTTTTTTTTTTTTGAGACGGAGTCTCACTCTGTGGCCCAGGCTGGAGTGCAGTGGCCGGATCTCAGCTCACTGCAAGCTCCGCCTCCCAGGTTTACGTCATTCTCCTGCCTCAGCCTCCCGAGTAGCTGGGACTACAGGCGCCCGCCACCTCGCCCGGCTAGTTTTTTGTATTTTTTAGTGGAGACGGGGTTTCACCGTATTAGCCAGGATGGTCTCGATCTCCTGACCTTGTGATCCACCCGTCTCGGCCTCCCAAAGTGCTGGGATTACAGGCTTGAGCCACCGCGCCCGGCCTATATCAAGATATTTTCTAATTTTTCTTGTGATTTCTTTTTTCAACCCTTGGGTTTTTTAAGTGTGTCGTTAAAATTGCACATATTTGTGGACTTAATACATTTTTCCTCTGCTGTTAATTTCTAGTTATGTTTCATGATGATGGGAATCAATTGTTTATGTGATTTCATATTTTTTTTTTTTTTCTTTTAAGACCAAGTCTCACTCTGTTGCCCAGGCCATGCATTAGCATGATTACAGCTCACTGCAGCCTCGACTTCCTGAGCTCAAGCAATCCACCCACCTCGGCCTCTCAAAGTGCTGTGATTATAGGCATGAGCCACTGTGCTGGGGCTTAAATCTTCAAAAATTCATTTTATATCCTACTGTGAGGTCTATTCTGGAAGTTGTTCCATGGAAATTGGAGAAAAATTTGTATTCTGCTGTTGTGAGTGGTGTGTTCTGTATATATCTCGTATGTCTCATGGGTCTGTAGTGGTGTTTGAGTCTTCCATTTCCTCTTTTTTTTTTCCTGTTTTAGATATATTCTTGCTCTTCTGCCCAGGCTGGAGTGCAGTGGTCCTGCCTCAGCCTCCCAAGTAGCTGGGACTACAGGCATGCACCACCATGCCTGGCTAATTTTTAAAATTTTTTTGTGGATACAGGGTCTTGCTTTGTTGCCCAGGCTGGACTTGAACCCCTAGGATCAAGTGATCTTCCCCCCTCAGCCTTCCAAAGTGTTGGAATTACAAGCAGGAGCCACTGCTCCCAACCAGAATCCTCAGTTTCTTTACTGTTCTTCTGTCTGGTTCTATCCATTTTCAAAACTAGAATATTGAATTCAACTATAATATTGTGGAACAATATTTATCTTTGGAGTTTTACCAAGTTTCCATTCTATACTTAGTTTTTATTTATTTACTTACTACTTTTAATAGAGATGGGGTCTCAGTATGTTGCTCAGGCTTATCTCAAACTCTTAGGCTCTAGTAATCCTCCTGCCTCAGTCTCCCAAAGGGCTGGGATTACAGACATGAGCCACTGCACCCAGCCTCATTCTGTACTTATGAGCTCTGACCCTTGGTGTTTATATATTTATAATTGTTATATCTTGGTGAATCGAGTTTTTCATCATTTTATAATAATCTTTGTCTCTTATGATTTTTGAGTAAAAATCTGCTCTCTCATATTAACACTGCCACCTGTACTTTCTGCTGGTTACTGTTTGCATGGAATATATTTTTCCATCCTTTCCATTTCAGCTTGTGTGTGTCCTTAGAATTAAAGGGAGTTTCTTGCAGATAGGATTTAGTAAATCTTGTTTTCTTCTGATTCCAAAGTTAAATTAGGCCAACATTACATGAAAAGAAGGAGAGTATCAAACATAGAAACTATTAGAAACAGAAGAGGCTGAGGTAGGAGAATGGCGTGAACCCGGGAGGCGGAGCTTGCAGTGAGTGGAGATCCGGCCACTGCACTCCAGCCTGGCGACAGAGCGAGACTCCATCTCAAAAAAAAAAAAAAAAAAAAAAAAAACAGAATACATATTAGATTATTATCTGTAGATTATTTAATATCCTGTAGATTTTTTTCCTACATTTTTTTCTTACTGCCTTCTGTAGTGTTTTGCTTGTTTCATTGTAGTGAGATACTTGAATCCCATCTCTTGTGTGTGTCTGATATATTTTCTTTTTGTGGTTAGCATTGCAGGTACTTCAAATACTGTGAAATTAAAACATTCTATTTTTAAAAATTAACAGCGTAACTTTTATTAGGTACAGAAAGGTCTACTTCACAACTCTGCTCTCACTTTCTGTTGTTAATGGCAGAAATTATTTTGATATATGTTATGGTCCCATTAACATACATATATAGCACTTTTAAAATGATTTTGTCTTTTAATTGCTTGGAAAGAATTATGGGAGGCTGAGGCAGGCGGATCACCTGAGGTCATGCCTGGCTGACATGGCAAAAGCCTGTCTCTACTAAAAATACAAAAATTAGCCAGGTGTGGTAACGCATGCCTGTAATCCCAGCTACTACTTGGGAGGCTGAGGTGGGAGAATTGCTTGAACTCGGGAGGTGGAGGTTGCAGTGAGCCGAGATCGCGCCACTGCATTCCAGCCTGGGTGACAGAGCAAGACTCTGTCTCAAACAAACAAACAAACAAACAAACACCATTAAAAGTCAAGTTACAAAAGAAAAGGGTAATAATAAATATCTCTATATTTGATTATTTACTGACCTTTAATGTGAACTTTCTATTTTCATTGGGGTTAAAGATACTATTTAGAGACCTTTTATTTTACATTGGTGCAGTCCCTTTAGCAGTTCTTGTCGGGCAAGTCTAGAATACCAGTGCACTCCCTCAGCTCTTCATTTTCTAAGAACATCTACATTTCTTATTTTTGCAGGTGAATGTTACTAAATATAGTATTCTTGGTATTTTTGCCATTTTTTTCTTTAAATGTTTTCAACATATCCTCTCACTGCCTTCTAGCCTACAAAGTTCTGTTGAAGAATATACATAATGTTATACAGTTTCCCTTTATATGACAAGTCTTTTTTTGTCGCTGCTATCAAGATTGTTTCTTTGTCTTTGACTTTTGATAATTTCTTTATAGTATGTCCGCGTGAATGTCCTTGGGTTAGTTTTAGTTAGCATGGTCAAGCTTCTTGAATTTGTATATTCACTTCTTTCCTTAGATTGGGGATGTTTGAACATTATTTCTACAATGGTGATTTCGAATCCTCTGTCTTCCTGTGAATCTCCAATAGTTTGTATATTGTTTCACCTGACAGTATCTCAAAAATGTACTAAGGTTGGTTTTCTTCATCATTTTTTCTTTTTGCTCTGTGGAGCTGATTCTTTTGAATAATGTATCTTTCAGTTTGCTCATTGTTTTCTGTTCCTTTTGCAGTCTACTGTTGAATCCGTTAGTGAATTATTACTTCAGTTATCATATTTCAGCTCCAGAATTTCTGTTCTTTTGGTTTTAGTAGTTTCTCCTGTGATTGATATTTTTTTTCTTTTCATGTAATGTTTGCCAGATTTTATTTAGTTATCTATCTCTGTTATCTTTTTTAGCTCATTAAGCATCTTAAGGCAGTTGCTTTAAATATCCATCAAGTAATTCAGAGGGCTGCCTGTTTTTAGGCTTGTTTTGTGGAGATTGATTGACTGATCATAATTTTAGCCATATTTCCCTGTCTTTTTGTAGGCCTCATAATTTTTGGTTTAGGTTTGGTAAAGCCACCACTTCTCCCAGGTATTTTATATAAGAGTTGTGCAGGAGGATACCTTTACTAATTAGCCTGCTATGAAGGGTATAGGAACAGTTTCTCCTTTTCTGGGGATGTGTTTTTTTCTAGCTTGTGGAAGTACTATTACTAATGACTATACAGCTGATCTCAAATTTCTGATTTTCTGTAAGAGGCGCATCCCTGCTTTTTCTCAGAAGCTTTCAATTTCTGTTGTATTTCTCCGCTCATAATCTCTCTCAAACTCACCCATAATCCACCTGACTCCTGCAGGTTCCCCACTGCTCTAATGCATCCCTCCATCCCTTTTGTTTTCTGTACTGCCAGCATGATACACACAGTATGCTCATATTCCTTCCAATGTCTGAGTCAGGTAAGGCAGAATCTGGGCTCTCTGTCAGACACTGAACATGCCATTGTCATGGGTTGAAGTTCCACTTTTTTCTTTCTTTTTTAGAGAGCAGCTCAAAATTGGGAAGCAATACAGAAAACAAATCTCTTAAAAATCAACTTGGATTAACCTTTCAGTTACATCTGAGTGAACTGCAGGTATTTCAAGCTGAAAGGAATATTTCTGGATGGAAACCTGTCGAAAAACCTATCAACAACAATTCCTTAGTTTCACCACTTCAAAAAATTTATTCTACTGTCAAATCTCACATTTTAAATAAATATAGAAATGATTTTGATGATTCTCCGTTTCTCCCACAAGAACAAAAAGCACTAATTAGCGGAAAGCCTTGTGAATGTAATGAGCACAGCAAAGTCTTTAGTGTGTCTTCAAGCCTTGCTAACCATCAAGTAATCCACACTGCAGATAACCCTTACAAATGTAATGAATGTGACAAGGTCTTTAGTAACAGTTCCAACCTTGTACAGCATCAAAGAATTCATACTGGTGAGAAGCCTTACAAGTGTCATGAATGTGGCAAGCTCTTCAATCGAATTTCACTCCTTGCACGACATCAGAGAATCCATACTGGAGAGAAACCTTACAAATGTAATGAGTGTGGCAAAGTCTTCACTCAAAATTCTCACCTTGCAAATCATCACAGAATCCACACTGGAGAGAAACCTTACAAATGTAATGAGTGTGGCAAGGTCTTCAATAGAAATGCACACCTTGCACGACATCAGAAAATTCATAGTGGAGAGAAACCTTACAAATGTAAGGAGTGTGGCAAAGCATTTTCAGGGGGTTCAGGCCTTACTGCTCATCTTGTAATTCACACTGGAGAGAAACTTTACAAATGTAATAAATGTGGCAAGGTCTTCAGTCGAAACGCACACCTTACCAGACATCAAAGAATCCATACTGGAGAGAAACCTTATGAGTGTAAAGAATGTGGCAAAGTCTTCAGGCACAAGTTTTGTCTAACCAATCATCAGAGAACACACACAGGAGAGCAGCCTTACAAATGTAATGAATGTGGCAGAGTCTTCAGTTACAATTCACACCTTGCACAACATCAGAGAATACACACTGGAGAGAAACCTTACAAATGCCGTGACTGTGGCAAGGTATTTAGTCGACTTTCATGCCTTACACGACATCAAAGAGTTCATACTGGAGAGAAGCCTTACAAATGTCATGAATGTGGCAAAGCATTTAGAGACTGTTCAGGCCTTACTGCCCATCTACTAATTCATACTGGAGAGAAACCTTACAAATGTGAAGAATGTGCCAAGGTCTTCAGGCATAGATTATCCCTAAGCAATCATCAGAGATTTCATACTGGAGAGAAACCTTACAGATGTCATGAGTGTGGCAAGGACTTCACTCGAAATTCAAACCTTGCAAATCATCACAGAATCCATACTGGAGAGAAACCTTACAAATGTAGTGAATGTGGCAAAGTCTTTGGTCACAATTCACACCTTGCACGACACAGGCAAATTCATACCGGAGAGAAGCCTTACAAATGCAATGAATGTGGCAAGGTCTTCAGCCACAAGTTATACCTAACAAAACATGAGAGAATTCATACTAGAGAGAAACCCTACCGATGTCATGAATGTGGTGAGGACTTCACTCGAAATTCAAACCTTGCAGATCATCACAGAATCCATACTGGAGAGAAGCCGTACAGATGAAATGTGTGTGGTAGGATCTTTAGTAATAATTGATACCTTGCACAGCATGAGAGAATTCATACATGAGAGAGTTCTTACAAACCGAGTATGGCAAACTCTTCATCCTGAGATCTAGCATTAATCAACCTCAGAGATTCCATACTAAAGAGAAATCATAGCAATGTATGTGACACAGGTCACTTGAGGCCTGCCAAATGACTAGATATCAAAATATACATCTTGGATGAAGCCACACAGATGGATTGTGTGTGCTGAGGCTATTATTCAAGGACCATTACTATGGAACATAAGATTTACACAAGCGGTAACTTAGGCTCTAGTTCTCCAATATTTATATCGCATGCTGCAGAAAAATCACAGCTCCAAATATGTTGAATCTCATGATGTGATGTATGTCAAAGGTCCAAGGGCATGTGGAAATGGTGAGTTATATTCAGGCAATTAAAAAACATAATCATATGGGGTTTTTTGGAAAAGCTACTTTACATTTTATGACTTTCATCCTCAACTTTGAAATCACTTCATGTGACTTCTTGACAGACCTTTCACTGTGGTCTCTTGAAAAGAATCAGGATGCCGGGCGCGGTGGCTCAAGCCTGTAATCCCAGCACTTTGGGAGGCCGAGGCGGGCGGATCATGAGGTTAGGAGATCAAGACCATCCTGGCTAACACAGTGAAATCCCGTCTGTACTAAAAATACAGAAAATTAGCCGGGCGTGGTGGCACACATGTGTAGTCCCAGCTACTCGGGAGGCTGAGGCAGGAGAATGGCATGAACCTGGGAGGTGGAGCTTGTAATGAGCTGAGATTGCACCACTGCACTCCCACCTGGGCGATAGAGTGAGACTCAGTCTCAACAACAACAACAAAAAAGAATGAGCAGGATGACAGGGATGACTTCATTAGCTGAAAATCGTTTCGATCAGTTTCCCAAGGAAGAAGGACACTGTGTTTTCAGATTATTGTCTGATTTAGAGAGCATGGAGGTGGGGAGGAATCATGTAAAACTATAATGGCAGTCATCATACTGTTGCTGAGCACGTTTTTCCTGACAGAAGGGCACAGTGCTTCTCTGCTCTACCAACTAGCCATGAAATAGAGCATATCTGTAGAAATAATGCAAGGGAGATGATGGCCACGTGAATTGCATAGCAATCACTGTTTAGGCAAGAATGATTAAAAAGTCATTTTTGGCTGGGTGCGGTGGCTCACACCTATAATCCCAGCACTTTGGGAGGCCGAGGTGGGTGGATCACTTGAGGTCAGGAGTTTGAGACCAGCCTGGCCAACATCGCCAAACCCCATCTCTACTAAAACTACAAAAGTTAGCTGAGCGTGGTGGTAGATTATTGTAATCCCAGCTACTCTGGAGGCTGAGGCAGGAGAATCGTTTGAACCCGGGAGGCAGAGGTTGCAGTGAGCCAAGATCGCACTATTGCACTGCAGCCTGGGTGACAAGAGCAAAACTCTGTCTCAAAAAAAAAAAAAAAAGTGGTCATTTTTGAAATGGAAGAGAGAAGAGTTAGATTAGAGAATTTAAACTACCAGAATGCCATGTTTTTGAGTAGCATTTACATTTAACTGTTGGCATAATTTCCAACTGTTTGATTTAGAATCTACATAGTTCTCATGTTTTAGTTAATAAAATTAAAATCTTCCTAAGTATGAATCACATCATTTTTACCAACTGTTTTATTCCCCCCTTAGGAGAATATACTGCACAATAATGCACCATTAATAGTAAATACTCTGCAATTTGTTTTTTTTTTTTTTTTGTCTTCATGTTTTTTTTTTGTCTTCACACTGAGCTATGTAGCAGTGATATGTGTCTACTCTAGTATAAAATAGGCATTTTAAAAAATGCACCATTAGAATTTTAAGGTTGACACATCCAGAACAGTTTTGTGTGTGTGTGAAATGAAACAACATATGCATACACTTGTGAGTGCATATCCTTGGGTAAGTATAATTTAGACTAATCATACTTAATACTTGAGTTATTCTCTCTGTGCTTTGGCAAAGAATGCTTATATGGGTACGTATAATCCATAACAGTGCCACTTCAGCCTCATACACCCTCAAAAGTCCATCAAACATTTCACTGTTCATTATATTTCTGTGTGCCTAAGTGTGCCAAAGAAGACTCGTGGCATGCACTTTAATTTTTATAGCACAAAAATACAAATATATGACAAATGCTATTAAATGAAAGAAAGTATTGAATAAGAGTGAAATTACTGTACCACAATGTCTTTTTTTCCCTAGTAGTCCTCAGTGACATAAGTGGAAAAATATTAACATTCATAAATTTTCTTTTTTTTTTTTTTTTTTGAGACTGAGTCTCACTCTGTCACCCAGGCTGGAGTGCAGTGGCGCGATCTTGGCTCACTGCAACCTCCGCCTCCCAGGTTCAAGCGATGCTTGTGCCTCGGCCTCCCAAGTAACTGTGACTACAGGCGCGTACCACCATGCCCAGCTAATTTTTGTATTTTTAGTAGAGACAGCGTTTCACCATATTGGCCAGGCTGGTCTAAGACTCCTGACCTTGTGATCCACCCGCCTCGGACTCCCAAAGTGCTGGGATTACAGGCGTGAGCCACCGCACCCGGGCCATAAATTTTCTCTTAAGAATCGTCACACAGAATGGGATTTTTTTTTTGCTTTTGTAGATTAACTAGAAACTTCATATACTCCCACTTAAAACATTTTTGGCAGTTTGAACTTATTTTTTTTTTGAGACAGAGTGTCATTCTGTCACCAGGCCGGAGTGCAGTGGTGTGATCTTGGCTCACTGCAACCTCCACCTCCTGGGTTCAAACGGCTGCCTCAGCCTCTCGAGTAGCTGGACTACAAGTGCACACCACCACACCCAGGTAATTCTTGTATTTTTTTTTTGAGAAGGAGTCTCGCTCTGTCGCCCAGTCTGGAGTGCAGTGACGTGATCTCGGCTCACTGCAAGCTATGCCCCCAGGTTCATGCCATTCTCCTCAGCCTCCTGAGTAGCTGGAACTACAGGTGCCTGCCATCTCACCTGGCTAATTTTTTGTATTTTTAGTAGAGACGGGGTTTCACTGTGTTAGCCAGGATGATCTCGATCTCCTGACCTCGTGATCCACCTGCCTTGGCCTCCTGAAGTGCTGGGATTACAGGCGTGAGCCATTGCGCCCAGCTAATTTTTGTATTTTTAATACAGACGGGGTTTCACCATGTTGGCCAGGGTGGTCTTGATCTCTTCACCTTGTGATCCGCTCACCTCAGCCTCCCAAAGTACTGGAATTATAGGTGTGAGCCACCACGCCTGGTCGATAATTTGAACTTTTGACTGCTCTACTGGAATTTGTTTGAAGTCCACCTAAAGTTTGGTTTAGATATTGAGAATGGTGATGCCATACACTGACATGGTCTGCGAATGTTTACTACATAATGAGGCTTTCTGGGGAAAGCAGGATGGACTTCCCCAGCTGGTCCAAATTGGAGAACAGGGATAGGTGAATAGCCTGGGATATTGTATTAGTCTGTTCTCATGCTGCTAATACAGACATACCCAAGACTGTGTAATTTATAAAGAAAAAGAAGTTTATTGGACTTGCAGTTCCACAGGGTTAGAGATACCTCACAATCATGGCGGAAGGTGAATGAGGAGCATACGCATGTTTTACATGGTGGCGGGCAAGAGAGAGCCTATGCAGGGAAACTGCCCTTTATAAAACCATAAGATCTCATGACATTTATTCACTATCATGAGAACAGCATGGGAAAATCCCACCCCCATGATTCACGTACCTCCCACTGGGTCCCTCCCACAAAATGTGAGGATTATGGGAGCTACAATTCAAGATGGGATTTGGTGGGGACACAGCCAAACCGTAACATTTTGCCCCTGGTCCCTCCCAAATCTCACGTCCTCACATTTCAAAACCAATCATGCCTTCCCAACAGTCCCCCAAAGTCTTATTTCAGCATTAACTCAAAAGTCCACAGTCCAAAGTTTCATCTGAGACAAGCAAGTCTCTTCTGCTTATGAGCCTGTAAAATCAAAAGCAAGTTAGTTATTTCCTAGGTACAATGGAGGTACAGGCATTGGATAAATAACACCCATTCCAAATGGGAGAAATTGGCCAAAACAGGTCACAGGCCCCATGCAAGTCTGAAATCCAGCAGGGCAGTCAAATCTTAAAGCTCTGAAATGATCTCTTTTGACTCCATGTCTCACATCCAGGTCACACTGATGCAAGAGGTAGGTTCCCATGGTCTTGGACACCTCTGCACCTGTGACTTTGCAGGGTACAGCTCCTCTCTTGGCTGCTTTCACAGGCTGGTGTTGAGTGTCTGCTACTTTTCCAGGTACACGCTGCAAGCTGTCAGTGAATCCACCATTCTGGGGTCTGGAGGAGGGTGGCTCTTTTCTCACAGCTTCACTAGTTAGTGCCTCAATGAGTATTCTGTGTGGGGGCTCCAACTCCACATTTTACTTCTGCACTGCTCTAGCAGAGGTTCTCCATGAGGGCTCTGCCCCTGCAGCACACCTCTGCTTCAGTTCCCAATAAAGTTCCACATCTCCATCTGAGACCACCTTCAGCCTGGACTTTTTGGTCAGAACCATTCAACAACCATTCTCTAGGAAGCTCCAAACTTTCCCACATCTTCCTGTCTTCTTTTGAGCCCTCTAAACTGTTGCAGCCTTTGCCTGTTACCCAGTTCCAAATTTGCTTCCACATTTTGAGGTATCCTTATAGCAGCACCCCACTCTACCATTACTAATTTACTGTATTAGTCTGTTCTCACGCTGTTTTAATAAAGAAATACCCAAGACTGGGTAATTTATGAAGACAAAGAGGTTTAATGGACTCAATTCGACAGGGTCATGTCCCCTGAGCTTCTGCCACAGGGCCGTGTAGACAGCTCTTATCGCAGAGTTTTCCTGCCTCAAATCCTTCAGTGTCCCCTACACTCGCCTGCAGCTTTTCTAAGGTCCTCACGGCAAGGTTGATTCCCGCCCTGGGTGCTTCCCAGGCGCTCCCTCATCGGCCCCTGGAGAGCAGGGAGGCAGCCCCAGTCCCAGTGAGGCCGCGAACTCTTCCTGGTCCTGGGATCCTGCAGACCCGGCCCTCTCCTGACTTTCTCCTGCCTTTTTCCTCGATGGGGGGCCCTTCTGCTCCCCAGGTCTCCCCTTTCCGGTCACCGCTTCTGATTTTGAGTGTGGGGATGTGACTTCTATCTCAGGACATTAAGGTTTCTCTCGTCCCAAATTCCATCCCACAGAAAAGGTGCTCTTGAGGTGGGGGTCTGACTCCCCTCCCCTCCCTGTGAATGTGTGGAGGAGAAGAAATAGAAAAAATGGTGAGATGGGAAAGAAGAATGAAGGAAACCCATAGACAGATGGCAGCCGGGCGCGATGGCTCATGCCTGTAATCCCAGCACTTTGGGAGGCTGAGGCGGGCAGATTACCTGAGGTCGGGAGTTCAAGACCTGCCTGACCAACATTGAGAAACCCCGTCTCTATAAAAAATACAAAATTAGCCGGGTGTGGTGGCGCAGGCCTGTAATCCCAGCTACTCTGGAGGCTGAGACAGGAGAATCGCTCGTACCCGGGAGGCGGAGGTTGTGGTGATCCAAGATCGCACCATTGCACTCCAGCCTGGGCAACAAGAGCGAAGCTCCAGCTCAAACAAACAAAAACCAGAAAACAGATGGCAAAGTAGATGGTAGATGAAGGATTTGCAGAGACAGTGAATGAAGATGCTGAGGAAGGAGCAGAGAGAGAAAAGCTACTAGAGAAATTCAGAGAAAAACGGGGTTTCTAGAGAGAGAGAGTTCCGCAAGATAGGGAGAGGGGCAGAAAGGGGGAGGCTCCTCCCAGATGCGAGAGTTGGGGAGAGAAGGAGGGATTTGGAGCCAGGACAGACAGAGCAGCATGGTGCTGGGACAGCAAGAGGGGGCACCCAGTGACAAGGAGAGCAGACGGAGAACCACAGCCTGGGGAGACCTGGGATCTGGGGGTGCCAGAGAGTGGGGATGCGGGTGTAGCAGGGAAGAGAGAATTTAACGGGGGAACCTAAGCGGCAGCAGAGACGGGGGAAGAAAGAGGCAGAAATATATGAAGATTGGAGACAAAGATTGGGCAGAAAGAAGCACAAGAGGTGAAAGAAGTGAGAAAGGAGCAGAACAAGTGGAAGAGAAGGATAGAGGGAAGAGCAGGAGAAGGAAGAAGGGCTTGAAATGAGCAGAATCTTAGGGGAAAAATAAAGAGAAAAAAAGAGCTAGGAAAAGAAGGTGAGAATGAGACGTAGGTAGAGAATGAGGGAGGGAAACACAGTAATGAGGAAAGGGGGGACGCTCAGTCCAGAGGAATGATGAATTGATTGGATATTATGATTGATTTCTTTATAATACACATAAAATTTGTTTAAAATATACAGACGAAGATGAGAATTGGAAAAGTGTCTATAAGGCATGTGCATTTCATAACTCTTGGTATCAGAGGTTAGCTTCCACTTGTCCTTATTCTGCCAGAGGGCAGTGACTTGACTCATTCAGCTGTGGGTCACTATCTTCACTTCTCTTGGGATGGGGTAGGCTGTGGGCAAGTGTATAAGATAGGAGGAAAAACCAAAGTGTTTTTTCTACTCTCACAATCAACACAATAGTGAACACTCAACACAAAATGCCTCATCTCTGGTCATCAAAATGTGTGAGGATTACTTCCCACCAACAAGCAATTTTTCACCAGATAAAAACTGGGTGTTCTGTAATTGAACTCAATTTGACACCATTTATAAAGATTTTAGATCTCACAGGAGGCTGAGGGGCTCAGTTGCACAAAACTGCCCCCAGAATTTGCTAGAGTGATTTACACAACTCGGAGAAACAGTTTACTTAGGTGTACCTTTTATTATAAAGGATATTACACAGGATACAGATGAAGAGCCAGACAGAAGAGCATTCCTAATAAATTAATGGAAACAGAAGTATGTTTTGGAAACCATGGATTTTCTTTCTTTCTTTTTTTTAATTAGATGGAGCCTCGCTCTGTCACCCAAGCTGGAGTGCAGTGGTGCTATCTCGGCTCACTGCAACCTCCACCTCCTGGGTTCAAGTGATTCTTCTGCCTCAGACTCCCAAGTAGCTGGGATTACAGGCATCTGCCACCATGCCTGGCTAATTTTTATATTTTTAGTAGAGACAGGGTATTGCCATGCTGGCCAGGCTGGTCTTGAACTCCTGACCTCAAGTGATCTGCCTGCCTCGGCCTCCCAAAGTGCTGGGATTACAGGCGTAGGCCACTGACCCAGCCCAGGGCTTGAGTTTTAAAGGTGTCACAGTACACCTTGGTTCTCTTTTTTTTATAAACAGGAATCTGTCTTCCTGACCTGAGTATTATCTCTATGTGGGAACAAAGGAGAGAAGGGAAAATAGCAAAAAATCCAGATGGGAGGGAACGGATCAAAGGTGTGAACACAGGTAAAAGCTCAGATGGGCAGAGTAGAAGCTGTATGATTTTTTTTTTTTTTTTTTTTTTTTGAGACAGGGTCTTGCTCTGTTAGCCAGGTTGGAGTGCAGTGGCAATCATAGCTCAATGCAACCTGGAACTCGTGGACTCAAGTCATTCTCCTTCCTCTGCCTCCCAAACTGGTGAGATTACAGGTGTGAGCCATTGCACCCTGCAAAGCCACACTAATAAATAGTGTTTGGGAAACTCTGCAACTGGGAGAATTCTGTGGAAAACCAATAGTATAAATCCTGTTTTTTTTAATGTGTTTTTTTTTTTTTTTTCTGAGACAGTCTCACTCTGTTGCCCAGGCTGGAGTGCCGTGGCACAATCTTGGCTCACTGCAACCTCTGCCTCACAGGTTCAAGCTAGTCTCCTGCCTCAACCTCCTGAGTAGCTGGGATTACTGGCGCCTGCCACCATCCTTGGCTAATTTTTGTATTTTGAGTAGAGATGGGGTTTCACCAAGTTGGCCAGGCTGGTCTTGAACTTCTGTCCTCGGTTGATCCGCCTGCCTCAGCCTCCCAAAGTGCTGGGATTACAGGTGTGAGCCACCGTGCCTGGCCTAAATCCTGTTAGTTTTGAATGGAAATTTTCTTTTTTTTTTTTTTTTTTTCTGGGACAGGTTATTACTCCGAGACAATGGCAAGTACAAACTAGGTTTACTGTAAATATGAGAAAGGAAAAAAATGCTTTTACTGTATTAGAAGACTTGAAATCGCATGAAGGGATTCCAGTCTTTTGTTGTTGTTGGTCAGATGTTTTAACTATTTTAAGTGTTTGGGTTTGTTTGTCTTTCTACATAACTGCTAACCTTGTTAGTATCTGCAGAATGCCTTAATTAGGAAAGGTATTAACCCTGTGTGTCAGGTTTGTGCAATTTCATATTGTTTTATATGTAGTCTTCGAATAAGTGTATATGGTATATGTCTCTATTTTCTGTCTTTGATTTCTTTCATCAGCATTTGGTAGTTGTAACATAACAGTTCTAAGAATATTTGACATGTATTTCTTTGACCTTTTTTTTAATGGAGCAATCATACATAGTATTTTATTTTTAATATCAGGTTTCATGTGTAAATTCCTAGTGTATAGAAATATACAAGATTATTATTATTATTATTATTATTATTATTATTATTATTATTATTATTATT
>NC_045454.1:5904821-5942373 GCF_002776525.5 Piliocolobus tephrosceles | reverse complement strand
TTATTATTATTATTATTATTATTATTATTATTATTATTATTATTATTTTGAGACAGGATCTTACTCTATCATCCAGGCTGGAGTGCAGTGGAGCAGTCTCAGCTACTGCAACCTCTATCCTGCAGGCTTAAGTCATCCTCCCACCTCAGCTTCCCGAGTAGCTGGCACTGCAGACATGTGCCACCATGGCCTGTTAAATTTTTGTGTTTTGTAGTGGGTTTCACCATGTTACCCAGCTGGTCTCAAACTCCTGAGCTTGAGTGATGTGCCCACCTTGGCCTCCCAAAGTGCTGGGATTACAGGCATAAGCCACCATGCCTGGCTGATGAAATATACGATATTTTTGCAGGTTGATCTTATACTTTGCTACCTTTACATTTTTCTTGTTCTAGAGATTTTTGTAGATTTTTTTGGAATTTTCTACATAAAATCATTTCATCAGTTTCCTATTGCTATACACAGTGATTGGCTTAAAACAACAAAAATTTATTCTTTTGCAATTCTGTAAGGCACATATCTAATATGGGTCCACAGTTCTGTGACTCTTCATGAATCTCCAGGGGAGAATTTCTTTCCTTACCTTTTGTAGGTTCCAGAGGCCACTTACATCCTTTGACTCATGGTCCACTTCCTCCGTCTTTAAAGGCAAGAAAAAAATCTCTTTATCCCTCTGTTTTCAACACATCACCACGGTCTCTGTCCCTTGGCGTCCACCTGTACCCTTCTGATATTGAACCTTGTGATTCTATCACTTTGACCATATAATTCAGGACAATGTCTTATGTAAAGATTCTTAACTAGACCACATTTGCAAACTCCCTTTTGACATATCCAGTAACACAGGTTACAGGGATGAAGATACCTCCCTTTGGGGAAGGTATTAGCCTGTACAACCATCGTATTTTCTGTTGGTACACTATTGTTTTTTCTCCTGTCCTCAGGCCACCCTCCTTCCCCAGCCTCCCAAAGCACTGCGATTACAGGCCTCAGACACCACACCCAGCCTGTCACTTTTATTTCATTTTCCTTTATTTCACTGGCTGGAACCTTTGATATTGTGTGGAACAGTAGTGATGAGAGGGGACATCCTTGCCATCATCCCAACCTCTGGGGGAAACTATGCTTTCCCCAGTATGTATGATGATTCTGTAAGGGTTGGTAGGTGATCTTGAGTTGAGGAAGTTTCCCATGATACTGTTTTCCATACTGACTGCAGTATTTCAGATTCCCACAACATGTACCAAGATAGTTTCTCCACATCCTTGCTTGTGAAGCAGGTTCACTGCACACTGGTTGCCAATGTGTCTGAGTTCAGTGAGAGATAATCTCACGCAAACACAGTAAGTTACATGAAGTGGATTTGTTACATACAGATCGGCAGATGCCTGGGATTCGTGTGTTCTGCTCCCCAAGGCTCAGGAAAAACATCCAGTGCAGATGCAGTCTCCCTGTGTGTGTTCAACTTGCATCACAACTTGCATCTCAGTTGCGGGAGGCTGGAAGGCGGCCCATCCTGGGTTTCATGCTCCAGGGATGCATGGCACATTGGCCTAAAGCAACAAAGGGCATCCTGTTCTGGGGTCTGGAACACATCCTGTCCTTTTCTCACCACTCCCTCTCAGCATATTGCTTTTCCAGCACATTCTATATTCATTCTTGGGAACTACAAGTGAGAAGTCAGATGCAACTGGGCCAATTCAACCCCACTTGAATGCTGTCCTGAAGTCTCTCCGCCAATCCAGATATCTCTTTTATTTTTATATTTTTTGAGACAGTCTCGCTCTGTCTCCCAGGCTGGAGTGCAGTGATGCAATCTTGGCTTACCGCACCTCCACCTCCTGGATTCAAGCAATTCTTGTGTCTCAGCCTCTCGAGTAGCTGGGACTATAGGCGTGTGCCACCATGCCTGGCTAATATATATACACATATTTCGTATTTTTAGTAGAGATGTGGTTTCACCATGTTGGCCAGGCTGGTCTCTAACTCCCGACCTCAGGTGATCTGCCCGCCTTGGCCTCCTAAAGTGTTGGCATTACAGGCATGAGCCACCACGCCTGGCCCAGGAATAAATATCCCTTTATTAAAGGGATATCCCCTTTAATAAAGCTAGTCCACTGACCTTCCTGGATCTGGAGGTAGAGGCTGGTCTCAGGAGATTGAAGTAATACCTTGACTGGCAGAATCTCAGTGCAACATCGTTGAGGTACAGACAGTTGCATTTCACTAGGCTCAAGAGGATTGCTGCCTCCAGCAGGATAACCAAGCCTGCCTGGAGCAGTGCCATAGTCCAGGATCCCAGTGACCGAGGTGAGAAGTTGGTACTCAGATCAAAGAGAAGTTCTTCAGGTGACCCCACTGTCTGCAGCCAATGGGCCTGCTCGTGGGTCTTAGGTATTTGTGTTTCAAAAAATAACCTGAGGTCCTGATGTAGGGTCCTTATCTCCCATGCAAGGTGACTCATGCCTATAATCCCAGCACTTCGGGAGGAGCAGATGGAAAGATTGCTTGAGGCTAGAAGCTGGAGACCAGCCTGGGCAACAAAGCCAGACTACATCTCTATTAAAAACAAACACAGAAAATTAGCACAGTGGAGAGGCAAGGCCTTTACTCTCAGCTACTTGCGGGGTTGAGATGGGAGGGTCCCAGGACCCCAGGAAGTCAAGGTTGCAGTGAGCTATGATTGTGCCACTGCATTCCAGCCTGGGTGGCAGAGACCCTGTCTTAACATTTTAAAAAGCATTAAAAAACTAAGTTGGGCTGGCCATGGTGGCTACTCTGGAGGCTGGGGCAGGAGAATCACTTGAACTGAGGAGGCAAAGGTTACAGTGAGCTGAGTGCCTGGGCGACAGAGGGAAACTCCGTCTCAAAACAACAACAACAACAAAAACTAAGTTGTTAACGACTATTTTTTTTTTTTTTGAGGCGGAGTCTTGCTCTGTCGCCCAGGCTGGAGTGCAGTGGCGCAGTCTCAGCTCACTGCAAGCTCCGCCTCCCGGGTTTACGACATTCTCCTGCCTCAGCCTCCCGAGTAGCTGAGACTACAGGCGGCCACCACCTCGCCCAGCTAGTTTTTGTATTTTTAGTAGAGACGAGTTTTCACCGTGTTAGCCAGGCTGGTCTCGATCTCCTGACCGCGTGATCCGCCCGTCTCGGCCTCCCAAAGTTCTGGGATTACAGGCTTGAGCCACCGTGCCCGGCCTGTTAACGACTATTTTTAAAAGTTACTGTTTCTCTCTTTTTTTTTTAAAGAAACAGTTGGTAACTTCTCTTTACACAGGCCTTAGTCCTCCATGCACAACATGACGTCCCTAGGAAAGTTTCTGGAATTGAGCACAGGGTTGACCTTCACCTTCTAGAGTGAATGGGGAAGATAAATGAAAAGTATATATCTTCTATGGGACATTGGCATGAAATAGAACATGCTACCCTGGCAGCGTTTTGCATTTCACAGTTTAGCTTGCATCCCCTTCACAGACAATTCCAAAGTGTGTTAATTCAATTCCTAAAGCTTCCCTTCCCTTCCTCCCTTCCCTTTCCTCCTTAGTTTTCTTTCTTGTCCATTTATTTTCGTTTTTTCTCTCTTTCTTTCTTGGTTTTCTCTTTTTCAACTTCTCTTTGTTTTCTCTTTCTCTCTTTTTGCTCTCTCTCTGCTTCCAGGGTAGGTGGGACTTGAAATTCATTTTAATAGAAGGAATTTTCCTGGATATAATCAACAACCGATTTTTCTCTGCGCAGGCAAGATCCGTTTTCAGATGGCTAAGCGGATCTTGCCTCCAAAACCCTGAAAACAGGCGCGGCCAGTCAGGCGAACCGAAGCGCAGGCCCCGCCCAGGCCTTGTCCCGGTCCGCCGTGGTCCCAGCCAGTCCGGCCTCTAGGATGCGCGCGCAATTTCCCGCAAACCCGGAAGCGGACCGTTGCGGGTGAACGCGTAGAGCGTAGTTTCCGGTAGACCCGGAAGCCGATCGCACGGACGAACTGCTTCGCAGCAGCGTGTGAGTTTCCTTTTGTCTATATTAAGTCTAGGCTACCTCGTTCTGCGCTTCTATACCCGGAATCTTAGGGTCGTGCAGACCTTGAAATCGCGGCACTGCTTCCCCCATCCCGAGTAAATTCAGACGTTCTTTGAGAGTCTGGGAGTCGCTTTCTGCGTGTTAAAATCGCTTGGAGGCTGGTCCTGTGCCCGGTCTTTTTGTCAGATGCCCACGTAGACACCTCCTATCGTGGGCTTTTCCTGCTTCAAGTCCTTTAGTAAGCCCTGCACACGCCCCGCACCGTGTAAAATCCTCACTGTCCGCTCCCCCAGCCTCGCCCTTCTTGGCCGCTGGCGCTCAGCACCCCAACGGGGCACCAGAGGCCGTGTCCTTTGCCCGGACCTGATTTCTGCAGACTCTACCCCTCTTCTGACCCACTCCTGCCTTTTTCCTCCTTAATCTGGACCCTCTGTTCCCCAGGCCTCCCTGTCCCAGCCACTGATCCCGAGTGTGGGGAGTGACTTCAGTCTTCTGACATCCAGTGTTCTCTGGAGCCAGCTTCCAGCCCACCGAAAATGAGCTCTTCCGGAGATGGGCATCTTATTCCAATCCCCTCCCCGTGAATGTGTGGAGAAAAAAAGATGGGAACGAGTCAGAGGAAATAGAGAAATTTTGAAAGAGAAATGAAGAATGAGAGAACCATTAACAGACGGCAAAGTAGAAGGTGAGTGAGGGGTTCGCGGAGACACAGTGAAAGAAGGTGCCGAGAAAACAGCAGGGGGAGAAAAGTAACTAAAAATATAGACAAACCTGGGCCTGTAAAAAGATGAAGTTCAACAAGATAGGGAAGGATTCTCAGACGGAGAGTGGGGGAGAGAAGGAGGGATTTGGAGTCAGGTCAGATAGAGCAGCGTGGGGCTGGGACAGCCAGAGCGGGCAGCTGGTCACAAGGAGAACAGAGGGAGAACCACAGCACGGGGAGGCCTGGGATCTGAGGGTGCCAGAGAGTGGGGACAGGGTTGTGTAACATCAAAGATCTAATTTAACAGGGTGAGCCCAAGGGGAGCCGAAATGTGGGAGGAAAGAGGCAGAAATATATGGAGATTAGGGACAATAAAAGATTGGGCAGAAAGAGGAATCAAGAGGTGAAACAAGTTGTAAAAATGGATCAGAACAGGTGGGAGAGAAGGAATAGAAAGAAGAATGGGACAAAGAGAAGAGGAGGGACTCAAGATGAACACAATCCTAGGGGAAAATAAAGAGAAAAAAACAGCTAGGGAAAAAAGATGAGAATGAGAGATATGTACAGAATGAGGCAGGGAAACAGTAGTGAGGAAAGAGGGGGACCCTGGTTACAGATGAGTGGTGAGTTGATTGGAAATTATGATTGAATTGTGACATATTAATTTCTCTATAATATAAAATCTGTTTAAAACACATGAGGCTGGGGCTGTGGCTCACACGTGTAATACCAGTACTTTGGGAGTCTGAGGTGGGCAGATCACTTGAGGTCAGGAGTTGAGTGAGACCAGCCTGGCCAACATGGTGAAACCCCGTCTCTAGTAAAAATACAAAAACTAGCTGGGCCTGGTGACCCGGGCCTGTAATCCCAGCTACTCAGGAGGCTGAGGCAGGAGAATTGCTTATCCTGGGAGGCAGAGGTTGCAGTGAGCTGAGATTGCATCACTGCACTCTAGGTTAGGTGACAGAACAAGATTCCATCTTAAAAAAACAAAACAAAACCCACAGATGAAGATGAGAATCGGAACACTATTTCTAAGGCATGTGCGTTTTATAATTCCTGGCATCAAAGGTTAGCGTCCACTTGTAATCTTCCACCGCTAAGGGGCGGTGACTTGGCTCATTCAGGTGTGGTTCACTCTTTTCTTTGGATGGACTAGGGCGTGAGCGAGTGTATAAGATAGGAAAAACTAAAGTGGTTTTTGTGCTCACAGTGAATACAATAAAGAGCACGCAACCCAGAATGCCTCATCCTTGCTCACCAAAATCATATGGGAATTACTTGTCACCCACAAGCAATTCATCATCAGACAGCACCTGGGTGTTCTGTAATTTTACTCAGTTTAACTGGTCAGTGTAGGAACAATCACACACACAATTTGATCACTAGAGGTGAGGTATTCTCTTGGGTGTGAGAGTAGTAAAAACTGTGGTTTTTTTCCTGTCTCTAACAGTAAGGGCAAGAATTTTCCAATAGGCCCACCCACCTGACTCTAGGACTGTGTTCTTACTCAGTAGTGACTGGGAATTGTCTGTCCCTGCTCCTGGCTGCTGCTGACGCTGAGACTGTATGCCACAGGCCAGCCCCATTCACACTCTCCTGATACCATGGCACTCTCCTCCACAGTGTCATCAATTTTTACTTCAAGGGAATTATTTTGGTCATTGTACCCAGATGGAGCTGTTGCCCATTAAAAAACACACACACACACGCACGCACACAGACACACACCTTTATTTTTCCCACTATTTCATCCTCAAAAGAAAAAACAAAGTATTAGCTACATTTTTACTTGCAGTAAGTATGCCTTTTCTGTGCTCCATGTAAGCACAATATACCAAAATCTTGTTTAAGCTATGTCTCACTCTTTCCTCCACTTCTTGCTTGACCCCATCCAATCAGGGTTTGACATCAACCATTCCTCTGCTCCTTTTTTTTTAATCTGAGTCACCAGTGACTTCTCTGTTTCTAAATCTAGTTATTTTTTCATGTAATTTTTAGAGACAAAGACTTGCTCTGTCACCCAAGCTGGCATGCAGTGGCACAGTCATAATTCACCATAACCTCAAATCCCTGGGCTCCAGCAATCCTCCCATCTCAGCCTCTACAGTAGAAAGACTATGGGCCTGTCCCTCTACCTGGCTGATGAAAAAAAATTTTTTTAGAGACAGAGTCTCACTACATTGCCCAGGCTGGTCTTGAACTTCTGACTTCTAGCCATCCTACAAACAAGTCCCAGCGTGCTGGGATTAGAGGCATGAGCCCCTGTACCCTGCTTAAATCCGACTTTGTTTTTTTTTTTTTTTTTTTTTTTTTGAGACGGAGTTTCGCTCTGTCGCCCGGGCTGAGAGTGCAGTGGCCGGATCTCAGCTCACTGCAAGCTCCGCCCTCCGGGGTTTACGCCATTCTCCTGCCTCAGCCTCCCGAGTAGCTGGGACTACAGACGCCCGCCACCTCGCCCGGCTAGTTTTTTGTATTTTTTAGTAGAGACGGGGTTTCACCGTGTTAGCCAGGATGGTCTCGATCTGCTGACCTCGTGATCCGCCCGTCTCGGCCTCCCAAAGTGCTGGGATTACAGGCTTGAGCCACCGCGCCCGGCCTAAATCCGACTTTGAATTTTCTGCCCTCATCTGTCTTTTTCTGTCAGCAGCATGTTTCACAGCTGATCACTCTATTTTTTCTCGGCTTTGAAGACATTGCTCATATTTTTAAAAATCTGTTTAAAATTTTTCTTATTACTTTCTTATCTTATTAGTCTCCTCTGCTGGTGTCTCCTGAAGTGTCTTCTCTGAATATGGAAATGTCACCCAATTTAGTCGTTAAACCTGGTCTGTCTGCCCACACCCTCTGCTTTTCCTTTTGATCTTATCTGTGGCTTTAAACACCACCAACATATCTCCATTTTGCCTCACCACCCACCCCTCTCCCCTGAATTCCACAATCCTGTGTCCAGTGGTGTTCTCAACATCTCTGCTGGGACATCCACAGGCATCTCTAACTCTACGTGTCCAAAAGAGACTTCCTGAACTCCCCCAAAGGTGTTCTCCCTACAGTCCTGCGTAGCTCAGATGGCAGATGCCTTGTACTTTCTGGGGGTTAACTAAACCTGTCAAAATGTTCTTAAAATATATAAGATACTATTTGTGTTTTAATTTCTAACGTAAAGAATAAATGACATGTTTACTTAAAATGAGTGAGGAAATAGATTGTTTCAAAATTTCTTTTGATGTGTGGGAGAAAATATTTGAGGAGCTCAGCCCTGCGTGATCTGCTTCCCCAGGACCTCTCTGACCTTATCTCCTGCCTCTGTTCTTCCCGCTCCCTCTACTGCAGCTACACAGCCCCCTTTCCTTTTCCGAGAGCGTTTTGTATTTTTAAAATAAGTGCTTGATCAAAGTATGATTTTAGGAATCACACAGTTTATTGCCACATCAATAATTTTTTTTATTTTTATTTTTTTATTTTTTTTTTAGGTTCACAAATTTTAAGAAAGGGAGAATAAAGTGGAAAAATCTCAGAGGGAATCCACTCAACAGATGAGGTACCTTAACCACATGGTGGGTGAATTCCAAAATTGTTAACATCTGTTTGCTGAGTTAGGCTAAATCAGGCCTATGTAGAAAGTCACAGTTTGAGGATTACCTTAGGGTGAGGTCTTCCCTTTTTGTGTGGCTATGACACAGGAAGGATGTGTGTTGATTCTAAGCCCTAAACAGTGTATTTTGGCATTCAGGATTCACTTCCAAAGAGACATATTATGCAAGGAAGCAACTTGGAAAATGAAAGAGAAGGAGTCAGGAATGGCCCTTACTCAGGTAAGGTAATATTTTCAGTGGATTATTCTGTCTCTGTTTCTTCCTGAAATGCCAGGCCTTGGAGTTGCTAATCTTTGACTCTGAAGCATCCTGCCTGACACGTTTGCATGCACTTACCCATGGCTTCTTCCAGTCCCTTCATTTCCGCTTGAGATTTCAGTTCACTGTGACCCAGTGACATGAACTTGGGAAGAGCCTGCACTGGGCATGGTCCTGGGAAGGGCTCACACCAGACATGGATGGAGACGGGGTGAGGGTCCCGCGGTGTCAGTGCTGCTGGGCAGCAGGGATTGTTAAGGGATCACATCTGGATGCACTGTCAGTGTTCTGTGGACCAGAATTACAGAAGCTGCACGTCAAAGTCCCAAGTTCCTTTCTTTCGTTTTTCTTTTTTTTTTTTTTTTTTGAGACAGAGTCTTGCTTTGTTGCCCAGACTGGAGTGCAGTGTCATGATCCCTGCTCCTTGCAACCTCCACCTCCCAGGTTCAAAGGTTTCTTCCACCTCAGCCTCTCGCATAGCTGGGATTACAGTTGTGCATCACCACTCCAGTCTAATTTTTGTGTTTCTAGTAGAGATGGGGTTTCGCCATGTTGGTCAGGTTGATCTTGAATGCCAGCCTCAAGTGATTCGGTCACCTTGGCTTCCCAAAGTGCTGGGTTTACAGGCATGAGCCACCTCACCCAGCCGCAAGTTACATATTAATGTGCATGAGTATTTGATAAATTCTGGAAAAAGAGTTCACATAAGGGAAATATTTTCTGCCTGATTTTGGATTACAGTGGAAGCTAAACAAGTGAGTAACTTACTCAGATTATCTTAATGATTGGCAAAGTAATGGAATGTTTAGATAAAGACATCAGTGATAGAGAATGTTTTATTCCCTTCATGAGATGTTCTTGCTTAATATCATGAGGGGTTTTTCTTGTTTTTTTTCCAGTTTGGTTTTGGCTTGATTTTTTTTTTTTTTTTTTTTTTTGAGACAGAGTCTCTCTGTCACCCAGACTCAAGTGCAGTGTCACAATCTTGACTCACTTCACCTCCACCTCCTAGGCTTAAGTAATTCCTGTGCCTCAGCCTATGAAGTAGCTGGGATTACAGGTGTGTGCCACCACATTTGGCTAATTTTTGTATTTGTAGGAGAGACGGGGTTTCACCGTGTTGGCCAGGTTGGTCTCGAACTCCTGACCTCATGTGATCTGCCCGCCTCGGCCTCCCAAAGTGCTTATTGATGTGAGCCACTGCGCCCGGCCAGTATCGAGTAATTTCTTTTTTTTTTTTTTTTTTTTGAGGCGGAGTCTCGCTCTGTCGCCCGGACTGGAGTGCAGTGGCTGCATCTCAGCTCACTGCAAGCTCCGCCTCCCGGGTTTACGCCATTCTCCTGCCTCAGCCTCTGGAGTAGCTGGGACTACAAGCGCCCGCCACCTCGCCCAGCTAGTTTTTGTATTTTTAGTAGAGACGGGGTTTCACCGTGTTAGCCAGGTGATCTCCTGACCTCGTGATCCGCCCGTCTCGGCCTCCCAAAGTGCTGGGATTACAGGCTTGAGCCACCGCACCCGGCTCTTTTCTTTTTTTTTTGAGATGGAGTCTCACTGTCACACAGGCTGGAGTGCATTGGTGCAATCTTGGCTCATTGCAAGCTCTGCCTCCCAGGTTCATGCCATTCTCCTGCCTCAGCCTCCCAGCCATCTGGGACTACAGGCACCTGCCACCACGCCCAGCTAATTTTTTGTATTTTTAGTAGAGGCGAAGTTTCATTGTGTTAGCCAGAATAGTCTTGATCTCCTGACCTCATGATCCACCTGCCTCGGCCTCCCAAAGTGCTGGGATTATGGGCATGAGCCACCACTCCCAGCCATATCCAATAATTTCTTTTTTTTTTTTTTTTTTGAGATGGAGTCTCGCTCTGTCGCCCAGGCTGGAGTGCAGTGGCGCAGTCTCAGCTCACTGCAAACTCCGCCTCCCGGGTTTACGCCATTCTCCTGCCTCAGCCTCCTGAGTAGCTGGGACTACAGGCGCCCACCACCTCACCCGGCTAGTTTTTTGTATTTTTTTAGTAGAGACGGGGTTTCACCGTGTTAGCCAGGATGGTCTCGATCTCCTGACCTCGTGATCCGCCCATCTCGGCCTCCCAAAGTGCTGGGATTACAGGCTTGAGCCACCGCGCCCAGCCCAATAATTTCTTAAGGTATAGGGTGCTGAGGTATTTTCTTTGCCCTTAATTTGTTAACTTAATGTACTAATTTCCTGTAACATACCACCTTTTTATTAATGGAATAAATTAGTAAACTTCATTTTGTTAATACCTAAATAACAATATTTTAATGGACCAAGCTATATTTATAGGCCAGAAGCAGTGACGTGTGCCTATAATCCTAGCTTCTTGGGGGAGCTGAGGTGGGAGGATCCATTCAGCCCAGGTTTGAGACTATTCTGGACAACCTAGTGAGACCCTGTCTAAAATTTTAAAAATATTAGATTTTTGAATATGGATATTTAGTAGAGATTGGAGTTCAAGTTTCTGTGGTTTTACATGGTCTCCCATTTTTAATCACCTACCATATGTTTATAAACTAAATTGGTACAATTTATACATTTTTATTGTTACAAACATGCTGAAAGACACATTAGGAAAAATAGTACTTACAGGTGGGCACAGTGGTGCTGGCCTTTAGTTTCCCACTTGGGAGGCTGACGAGGAGGATCCTTTGACGCCAGGAGTTCAAGGTTATGGTGCACTATGAATAGCCACTGCCATCCAGTTTGGACACTGTATTGAGACCCTATGTCTGAAAATTGCAAACCAAACTATTGATGAAAAATACCATGTAAAATATAGGTCACTGGGGCTGGGTGCGGTGGCTCACACCTGTAATCCCAGCACTTTGGGAAGCTGAGGTGGGCGGATCAAAAGGTCAGGAATTTGAAACTAGCATGGCCAACATAGTGAAACCCCGTCTCTACTAAAAGTACAAAAATTAGTCAGGCGTGGTGGCGCGTGCCTGTAGTCCCATCTACTTGGGCAGCTGAGGTAGGAGAATCGCTTGAACTTAGGAGGCGGACTTTGTGGTGGTGAGCCGAGATCGCGCCGCTGCACTCCAGCCTGGGCAACAGGGCAAGACTCCATCTCAAATAAAAAAAAAAAAAAAATAGGTCAAAGAGACAACTCCTCTTATTTCAGCTGATGTGTGTAAGTGTATATGTGTACTAACGTATATGAGTGTTAGTGTGTATAAGTGTGTACATGTGATGTGTGTGGATGAGTGCACAGATGAGCAAGCCTATGATTTTTATGAATGGCATGTCATTTTATATAAATTTTATATTTTTTAATGAGTTCAGATTACATCTTAAGTATTTAACAGGTTCAAATTTTTCTATACTACCATGCTAATGAGCTGATAGCTATAAGAATAAGAATATATTATGGGGACATATAATATTTTCTGTACATGCAGAGATAATGACCTTTTAGGCAGTTTGGTGTTTTTAATCCTTGAACTTATTTTAAGTTTACTGAATTAGGTAAATGTCAATTTTCTTTTCATGCTATCTGTTACTTAACTGTTTGGTTCTTTAGGTTTGATTCTAACGTCCAGACACCTGGGATCCGGTGCTTACGCTGCTATTTTTAGTCCTGACTCCTGGAGGGAGTTTCCTAGAATATCTGTGAAAGAGTTGTCTCGTCAGTAAGATAGGAACAGACCATTCTTTCTTGTTTCGTTTGTTTGTTTTTTTAGATGGAGCCTCGCCCTGTCACCCATTCTGGAGTGCAGCGGCGAGATCTTGGCTCACTGCAACCTCCGCCTCCCAGGTTCATGCAGTTCTCCTGCCTCAGCCTCCCACGTAGCTGGGATTACAAGTGTGTGCTACCACACCCAGCTAATTTTTGTATTTTTAGCAGAGACTGAGTTTCACCATGTTGGCCGGGATGCTCTCAATCTCTTGACTTTGTGATCCGCCTGCCTCGTGATCCTCCAGTTCACGTAAAGCATTTAGAATAGTGCCTATCGGCCGGGCGCGGTGGCTCAAGCCTGTAATCCCAGCACTTTGGGAGGCCAAGACGGGCGGATCACGAGGTCAGGAGATCGAGACCATCCTGGCTAACACGGTGAAACCCCGTCTCTACTAAAAAATACAAAAAAAACTAGCCGGGCGAGGTGGCAGGCGCCTGTAGTCCCAGCTACTCGGGAGGCTGAGGCAGGAGAATGGCGTAAACCTGGGAGGTGGAGCTTGCAGTGAGCTGAGATCCGGCCCCTGCACTCCAGCCTGGGCAACAGAGCGAGACTCCATCTCAAAAACAAAACAAAACAAAAAACAAACAAACAAAAAAAATAGAATAGTGCCTATCACATGGGAAGTGTCCCATTCAGCCATTGCTACTGTTATCACAGCTTTCAGATTTTGACCATTTTTTATTTATTTGTTTTTTTGAGTCAGAGTGTTACTCTTGTCTGTGGCCCAGGCTGGAGTGCAGTGGCATGATCTCAGCTCACTGCAGACTCCGTCTCCCGGGTTCAAGAGATTCTCCTGTCTCAGCCTCCTCAGTAGCTGGGATTACAGGCTCTCACCACCACACCTGGCTAAGTTTTTTCTATTTTTAGTAGAGACAGGGTTTTACCATGTTGGCCAGGCTGGTCTCGAACTCTTGACCTCAGGTGATCCACCTGCCTTGGCCTCCCAAAGTGCTGGGATTACAGGCATGAGCCACCGCACCTGGCCAAGATTTTGTCCATTCTTAAAAACTACAGTAGGTTGGGGCCGGGCACGGTGGCTGACGTCTGTAATCCCAGCACTTTAGGAGGCCAAGGCGGACAGATCAGGCGGTCAAGAGATTGAGACCATCCTGGCCAACATGGTGAAACCCCATCTCTACTAAAAATACAAAAAATTAGCCGGTCGTGGTGGCGGGCACTTGTAATCCCAGCTACATGGGAGGCTGAGGCAGGAGAATCACTTGAACCTGGGAGGTGGAGGTTGCAGTGAGCTGATATCATGCCATTGCACTCCAGCCTGGGCAAAAAGAGCAAAACACCGTCTCAAACAAACAAACAAACCCAAAACTACAGTAGGTTGTAGGTTGGGTGCGGTGGCTCATGCCTGTAATCTCAGGACTTTGGGAGGCCAAGGTGGGAGGATGGCTTGAGCTTAGGAGCTCAAGACCAGCCTGGGCAACATGGTGAGACGCCATATTTATAAAAAATACAAAAATAAGCCAGGCATGGTGTCATGAGCCTGTAGTCCCGGCTACTCCAGAGGCTGAGGTTGGAGGATCACTTGCGTTTGGGAGGCAGAGGTTGCAGTGAGTCAAGATCGTGCCATTGCACTCCAGTCTGGGTGACAGAGTGACACCCTGTCTCAGAAAAAATACAAAACCACTGTAGACATCTGAAGACACCACTTGAATTGCATCTCGGGTAGATACTGGATATCACTTGGTGTGTAAAAACACCTAACACTTCTATAGAGATCACCCTGGATTAAATTTTTGTTTGTATTGTTCAAAAACGAGACATCTACACTGATTTGAAGAATGTCTTAATTTCTTATGGAGAAGTATAATAAAACAACAATTACACAGAACTGGCTCAAGCATACCTTAATATGGATTTTTCACAGTGCTCACATCAGTGGAATCAATCCTTAACAACTGTCTTCCAGTTCTGTGTGATGGTGAGTACTGCCTGCATACCCTGTTGCTGAAATGTGGATTTTCTTTTAGGGGCCCTTGAAATTCACGGACGTGGCTGTAGAATTCTCTCAGGAGGAGTGGAAATGCCTGGACCCTGTGCAGAGGGCTTTATACAGGGACGTGATGTTGGAGAACTATAGGAACCTGGTCTCCCTGGGTGAGGATAATGTCCCTTCAGAAGCCGGGATCTGCCCTGGTGGATCTCTACATTCGTGTCGTGTGTGTGTCTTGGAAGCTCCTGCATTGCTTGACTGAGATTGAAACCTTGTTGACTCAGAATTGAAAAGCTCTATTACACTTTCCGGACTTGAAATGTCCCCTTTTTTCAGGTGTTCTCCTCCCTTCACGATTCATCATTGGTGGCACCAGGGCTGAAGTATGCGTGAAACCTTATGACACACTTTAAAAATATCCAATTCCCTGTTTTCTAGCCCTGTGCTTTTGATTCTGTGGTTCTTGGAAGGGGGATCTATTTCTGCATGTTACAATATTCCCTAAGCGCTCAGAAAGAGGCAATCAGTAGATGAATTTGTGAAATACTTTTTTTTTTTTTTTGTGACGGAGTCTTGCTCTGTCGCCCAGGCTGGAGTGCAGTGGCTGGATCTCAGCTCACTGCAAGCTCCGCCTCCCGGGTTTATGCCATTCTCCTGCCTCAGCCTTCGGAGTAGCTGGGACTACAGGCGCCCGCCACCTCGCCAGGCTAGTTTTTTTGTATTTTTTAGTAGAGACGGGGTTTCACCGTGTTAGCCAGGATGGTCTCGATCTCCTGACCTCGTGATCCGCCCGTCTTGGCCTCCCAAAGTGCTGGGATTACAGGCTTGAGCCACTGCGCCCGGCCTAAATACTATTTTTGATTTAGTAGTAATATCCTGTCTCCTCCCTAAGTATAAAGCTTGGACTTGGGAGATGCCACAGCACACATTTCTTCTTTCTTTTATAAATAGGAATCTGTCTGCCTGACCTGAGTGTTATCTCCATGTTGGAGCAAAAGAAAGATCCCTGGATTCTGCAGAGTGGAGAGAAAATCGCAAACAATCCAGATGGCAGGGAATGCAGCAAAGGTGTGAACACAGGTGAGAGCTCGGTGGGCAGAGTGGAGCCCCATATTTTTTATTTTTTGAGACAGGGTCTCACTCTGTCATCCAGGCTAGAGTGCAGTGGCAATCATAGCTCACTGCAGCCTTGAATTCCTGGACTTAAAGGATCCCCCTGACCTGCTCTTCCGAAGTGTCGGTATTACAGCCATGAGCCACTGTGCCCTGCAAAGCCACCCTGTTACATGGTGTTTGGGAAACTCTCTGCAAATGGGAGAATTCTGTGAGAAAACAAAAGTTGAAATCTTGTGAGTTCTGAACAGATACTTTTCTTTATTTTCCTATTTCTTCTTGGAGATAGGATCTCTTTTGGGTTGCCCAGGCCAGAGTACAGTGGCATGATTACGGCTTGCTGCATCCTGGACTTCCTGGGCGTAAGTGATTCTCCCGCCTCAGCCTCCTGAATAGCTGGGACTACAGGTGTACGCCACCATGCCTGGCTCATTTTTTGTATTTTCTGTGGAGATGGGGTTTCACCATGTTACCCAGGCTGGTCTTGAACTTCTGGGCTCAAGCAGTCTGCCTGCCTCAGCTTCCGAAAGTGTTGGGATTATAGGTGTGAGCCACCGTAACCAGCAAAGTGGTGTGTTGTTTAATTGACACATATTTGTGGATCTTCAAATTTTTCTTCTTTTGTCTGGGCACGGTGTCTCATGCCTGTAATCCCAGCACTTTGGGAGGCCGAGGCAGGCCGATCACTTGAGGCTAGGAGTTCAAGACCAGTCTGGCAAATATGGTGAAACGCTGCCTCTGCTAAAATAACAAAAATCAACTGGGTGTGGTGGCAGGTGCCTGTAATCCCAGCTACTCAGGAGGCTTAGGCAGGAGAATTGCTTGAATCCAGGAGGTGGAGGTTTCAGTGAGCCAAGATTACGCCATTGTACCCTAGCGTGGGTGATGGAGTGAGACCCTGTCTCAAAAAAAATAAAAAATACATTTTTTGGCTGGACGCGGTGGCTCAAGCCTGTAATCCCAGCACTTTGGGAGGCCAAGACGGGCGGATCACGAGGTGAGGAGATCGAGACCATCCTGGCTAACACGGTGAAACCTCGTCTCTACTAAAAATACAAAAACTAGCCGGGCGAGGTGGCGGGCGCCTGTAGTCCCAGCTACTCGGGAGGCTGAGGCAGGAGAATGGCGTAAATCCGGGAGGCGGAGCTTGCAGTGAGCTGAGATCCGGCCACTGCACTCCAGCCCGGGCGACAGAGCAAGACTCCGCCTCAAAAAAAAAAAAAAAAAAAAAAACATTTTTTTTTTCTTTTGTTAATTTCAACATTACATGCCTCTACCTCCGGAGTAGCTGGGATTACAGCCATGCACCACCACACCTGGCTAATTTTTGTACTTTGAGTAGAGATGGGATTTTTCCATGTTGGGCAGGCTGGTCTCGAACTCCTGGCCTCATGTGATGATCCTCCTTTAGCCTCCTAAAGTGCTTGGGATTACAGGTGTGAGCCACTTCACCCAGCCCAAAACATTCTATTTTAAATGTTAACAGCTTATCTTTGATTAGGTACCCAAAGCTCTGCTTAACAACTGTATTCTCGCTTTCTGTTATTACTGGCAGAAATTAATCCTATATATTTTATGTTCCCATTAACATATATTTTTAATGCTGTTTAAATGAGAGTGGTTTCTTTTTTTTTTTGAGATGGAGTCTCCTTCTATCTCCCAGGCTGATCTCGGCTCATTACAGCCTCTGCCTCCCTGGTCCAAGTGATTCTCCTGCCTCAGCCTCCTGAGTAGCTGGAATTACAGGCACCCATCCCCATCCCCAGCTAATTTTTGTATTTTTAGTAGAGACAGGTTTTTTCCATGTTTGACAGGCTGCTCTCCAATTCCTGACCTCAAGTGATCCACCTGCCTTGGCCTCCCAAAGTGCTGGAATTACAGGCATGAGCCAGTGTACCTGGCCTGATTGTGTCTTTTAAATTGTAGGAAAGAATTAAAAGTCAAGTTACAAATGAAAAGTGCAACAATACATGTTTCTGTATTTGATCATTTGTTGACCTTTTATGATGAGCTTTTTATTTTTATTTTTAGGGGATGGAGTTTCTGTTGCCCAGGCTGGCATGCAATGGCAGGATCTTGGCTCACTGCAACCTCTGCCTCCTGGGTTCAAGTGATTCTCCTGCCACAGCCGCCCGAGTAGCTGGGATTACAGACACCATGCCCAGCTAGTTTTTGTATTTTTAGGAGAAACGGGGTTTCACCATGTTGGCCAGGCTCGTCTCGAGCTCCTGACCTCAGGTGATCCACCCACCTCGGCCTCCCAAATTGCTGGGATTACAGGCATGAGCCACCGCGCCCTGCCTATGATGACCTTTATATTTTCATTTGGGTTAGAGATACTATCCAGAGTGCTTTCATTTCATCTTGAATCCTCCTTTCAGCATTTCTTCTTGGACAGGTCTAGAATACTAATTTAACTTCCTCAGGCTTTCTTTAGGAAAGTCTAAAATTCGCCTTTATTTTTGCAGATGAGATTTGCTAAGTGTAATATTCTTCATTGCTGTTTTGCCTGTTTTTCTTTAAGCACTGTCAGTATGTCACCTCACTGCCTTCTAGCCTGAAGATGTTTGCTAAAAAATACATATAATCTGACAGTTTCCTATTGTCTAACAAGTCTCTTTTTTGTTGCTGCTGTCAAGATTTTGTCTTTGTCTTTTTTTGACTTTTGATAATTACTTTATAGTATGCTCTGTGTGAATGTATTTGGGTTAATTTTAGTTAGAATGGTCAAGTTTCTCTTTTTTTTTTTTTTTGAGATGGCGTTCACTCTTGTTGCCCAGGCTGGAGTGCAATGGCACGATATTGGCTCACTGCAACCTCCCCCTCCTGGGTTTAAGCGATTCTCCTGCATCAGCCTCACAGGTAGCTGGGATTACAGGCACCTGCCATGATAGTCTCTTTTTCATGCATCGTTTTCCTGATTTCATTTAGTTGTCTATCTCATTTATGTTTTAGCTCGTTAAGCATCTTAAGACAGTTGCTTTCAGCTGGGCACAGTGGCTCAAGCTTGTAATCCCAGCACTTTGGGAGGCCAAGGCGGGCACATCACGAGGTCAGGAGATCAAGACCATCCTGGCGAACACGGTGAAACCCTGTCTCTACTAAAAATACAAAAAAAATATATAAATATATATATAAATTTTTTTTTTTTTTTGAGACGGAGTCTCGCTCTGTCGCCCAGGCTGGAGTGCAGTGACCGGATCTCAGCTCACTGCAAGCTCCACCTCCCAGGTTCACGCCATTCTCCTGCCTCAGCCTCCCGAGTAGCTGGGACTACAGGCGCCCGCCACCTCGCCCGGCTACTTTTTTGTATTTTTTAGTAGAGACGGGGTTTCACCATGTTAGCCAGGATGGTCTCGATCTCCTGACCTCGTGATCCACCCGTCTCGGCCTCCCAAAGTGCTGGGATTACAGGCTTGAGCCACCGCGCCCGGTCAAAAAATATATATATATATATTAGCCGGGTATGGTGGCGGGTGCCTGTAGTCCCAGCTTCTAGGGAGGCTGAGGCAGGAGAATGGCTTGAACCTGGGAGGTGGCGGAACTTGCAGTGAGCCAAGATCGCGCCATTGCACTCCAGCCTGGGTGACAGAGTGAGACTCTGTCTCAAAAAAAAAAAAAAGTTGCTTTCAATGTTTGTCAAGTAATCAGAGGGCTGCCTTCTTCTAGGTCAGGTTTGTGGAAAAAATTTTTTTTAATTATAATTTTAGCCATATTTCCATGTCCTTATGTAGGCCTTGTAATTTTTGTTTTAGGTTTGCTAAAACAACCACTCCTTCCAGTTCTTTTTTTTTTTTTTTTTCCTTGTTTGACACAGAGTCTTTGTTGCCCAGGCTGGAGTGCAGTGGTGTGATCTTGGCTCACTTCAACCTCCACCTCCCAGATTCAAGTAATTCTCTTGTTTCAGCCTCCTGAATAGCTGAGACTCTGGGCGCACACCACCACGCCTGGCTAATTTTTGTATTTTTAGTAGAGACAGGGTTTCACCTTATTGGTCAGGCTGGTCTCGAACTCCTGACCTCAGGTAATCCACTAACCTCAGCCTCCAAAAGTGCTGGGATTATAGACATCAGCCACCATGCCCAGCCAGGTCTCTAACTACTGACCTCAAGTTGTCCAGCCTGCCTTGGTTTCCCAAAGTGCTGGGATTACAGGCATGAGCCACTGCACTGACTGTTCCAGTTCTTTAGTCTAAGAATTGTACAGGGTGAGACCTTTACAAATCAACCTGTTGTAAAGGATGTGGGTGCCACCTGCATGGACCTTGGGGGACTGAACAAAGGGAGCAAACATGGGAATAAAAGACAAAGACAATAGAGTATATTGTATATTCGGAAGAAAAGGTCAGGGGGCTCCTTGCTTCCAGTAAAGAAGGGCCCTGAGCTTTAGAGCCCTTCACAATTTATTGGGTAAAGGATAGAGGGAGAAGGGGGTGGTGGTTGTCAGTCAGTGGCTTGATTTACAGCAGGCTTGCAAGACTGCATTCTTTAAACAGTAGGCTCAAGATGTCCCAGTAGATAATGAGCACAGCACCAGGGTATGATGGCTTTCAGCAAACCTTCTGGTGGCAGGCGCAGTCATGAGTTTGCCCACATCCTGCATTCATGATAAACAGTTTGCTGTTTGGTCATAAAACCTCCAAAGGAATGCTGAGTTGGTCACATCTCTCGGGCCATCGGCTCCCTGTGTCTTCCCCTTTGTGTTTATGTATTACTGTTACAGATTTATCTAAGCATTGGCCTACCTAAAACTTCTATTGGAAATAGAGGGTAGGGAGAATAAACAAAAGCAAAGGTTTCTGTAGCTGTAGCCAGGAGGCATGTCTCTGCTGAAGCATGTGCTCTACAAGCCATAATTCTTCTTCAGCCTCTTAATTGCCACGGGGAATTTAAGGAAGAATCTCCTTGCAGGGTTTGGTAAAGATGTGTAAGTTGATAGGTGGCAATACCTAGCATCGGGTATAGCCAATTAATATCTCCTAGTAATTGTTGAAAATCATTTAAAGTCTATAATGTGTCTTTACCAGGAACTGTTTTCTGAGGCCGTACACTCCTCTCTGTAACAATATTTCCTTCATAATGGTCTGGGGAAGTTATTTGCACTTTCTCTGGAACAATTTTGGGATTCCATTTAATAAGAGCTTGCATTACATCTCTGAATAATTGATGTAAAATTTGATCTGTAGGAGCGGCCAAAAGAATATCATCCATAAAATGAATGATGTACACAGTGGGAAACATATTTTGAAGCTCCTCTAATGCTCTTCCCACAAAATGCTGACATAATGTAGGACTGTTAAGCAAGCCTTGAAGTAAAACTTTCCACTGATAGCAAGAAACAGGTTCTCCATGATTAACAGAAGGCACAGAGAAGGCAAATTGAGGCTTATCCTTCTCATGTAATGGTAAAGAAACAATCCTTGAAATCTATTACTACAGGAGGCCAGTCTGTGGCTGCCGGGGAAGGTAAACCCTGCTGGAATGCACCCATTGGTTTAATTTGTACATTAATAGCTCTCAAATCATGCAGCAATCACCATCTTCCAGACTTTTTTGGAATAACAAATACTGGTGAATTCCAGGGACTGACTGCTGTATATGTCCTGCGTTCAATTGTTCTTTTACCAACAGTTGAAGTCAATCTAGCTTCTCCTGTGTTAGGGGCCATCCATCCACCTACACAGGTTTGTCACTAAGCCGTTCTAATGGTAAGGCAGTGGGCAGAGGAGAAATATCAATGACACCTGTCAGAAATCCTGACGTCCTAGCCCTTTTCTGTTTTTCCAGTTACTGATAATGGATTAGAGTTTCCTTGTAGGAATTTCCCTAAGCCTTTTCTACTCTGATATCCCATGTCATTCAACATTTTAAATCCTGAGTTACCAAACTTTTCATTTGTAAGTCTCATATCCCATGCTGTAAGTCTTGACCCTGTAAATTGATGGCTGTATTTGCAACATAAGGCTGGAAAGTATGTGCTTGTCCATCCGGACCAAGACAAGGTAAAATCTCAGCGCTCTGTTGAACACTTTTAGCTGCTCCTACTCCCACTAGGGATGTGGAGGTTAGTGTCAGAGACCATGCTGGGCGCCAGTCTTTACTGGATATTACTGACACATCAGCTCCTGTGTCCATTCACCCATACAATTTCCTTCCTTTAATTTGTAACGCAGGTGGGTCTGTTAGAGGCTATGGGTTGGGATAGATTTCCCAAGTAATTGTGCTCCCAAAGCCTTTATTTCCTCGTTTCTCGTTTTGTGAAGACAGGTGTAATTTGCAGGAACTAAGCAATAGCTGAGCAGTATATTCTCCCAGTTCAAAAACCCAAAGATCTTATAACATTAAAACTACTTGGGCCGGGCGCGGTGGCTCAAGCCTGTAATCCTAGCACTTTGGGAGGCCGAGACGGGCGGATCACAAGGTCAGGAGATCGAGACCACCCTGGCTAATACGGTGAAACCCCGTCTCTACTAAAGAATACAAAAAACTAGCCGGGCGACGAGGCGGGCGTCTGTAGTCCCAGCTACTTGGGAGGCGGAGGCAGGAGAATGGCGTAAACCTGGGAGGCGGAGCTTGCAGTGAGCTGAGATCCGGCCACCGCACTCCAGCCTGGGCCACAGAGCCAGACTCCGTCTCAAAAAAAAAAAAAAAAAAAACTACTTGAATTTCTCCTTCATAATCGGAGTCAGTCAGTCCTGGGACTACAGTGATGCCTTGCAAGTTAAGGTGGCTTTTGCCTAAAATTAGTCCCATGTATCCTCTTGGTAAATGTCCCCAAATACCAGTGGGAATTTTGATAGGTTTGTCTCCACCAACTACTGTTATTTCTCTGACTGGGAGATCTAATCCTGTACTTCCTGGTGTTTCTGGCGTGAGGGAATCAATGTTTCTCCTGGGACCCATCCCTGAAATGGGGTTGTGGTCTGAACTGAGAATGACCTCATTGTTTGAGGTGCCTGGGTCCAGGCCTCCTTCTTGTTTCCCAACCTGGGGGGGCGGGGCGCCATTCTGATGAAACCTTGAGTGGCACTGATTAGCCCAGTGATTTCCTTTGTTACAGTGAGGACAGAGTCCTGCCATTTTTTCCACTGGAGGGGGGCACTGCATTGTAAGGTCCTTTCTGTCCTGAAATCTGGTGGCATTCCTTTTTTCAAGGTCTGGTTTTTCTGCAGGTATAACATTTTTCCATTCTAGGATTTGATCCTTTGCTGCTTTTAGATTTGTCAAGTACTAAATTAGCCATGCTTCAGCTAACATTGAAGAGTGATGAAGCTCAGTTCCTACATCCTGACAAGCTCAGAAAATTTCCCACGTTTTTTTTAATACTTTACAGGTGCCAGTGCACATTTACAATCCATGTTTGCCTTCTCTTTTTTTTTTTTTTTTTTTGAGGCAGAGTCTCGCTCAGTCGCCCAGGCTGGAGTGCAGTGGCCAGATCTCAGCTCACTGCAAGCTCCGCTTCCCGGGTTCATGCCATTCTCCTGCCTCAGCCTCCCGAGTAGCTGGGACTACGGGCGCCGCCACCTCGCCTGGCTAGTTTTTTGTATTTTTAGTAGAGACGGGGTTTCACTGTGTTAGCCAGGATGGTCTCGATCTCCTGACCTTGTGATCGGCCCGTCTGGGCCTCCCAAAGGGCTGGGATTACAGGCTTGAGCCACCGCGCCCCGCCTTCTCAAAAGCTAAAGTTAAGGTTAACATTTCGGCAGCAGCAGTGTGAGGAATTTGACGCTTCACTGCCTCTTGTAATCTTGTGAGAAATTGCGCATAGGGCTCCTACAACCCTTGCATGATATGCAAAAAGGATTGTACTGGGACTCCCTCTTGTGGAATCGTGACCCATACGCATTTAGCAGCCTGTGAACACTGCTGATAAGCAGGAT
The DNA here is from genome assembly GCF_002776525.5 of Piliocolobus tephrosceles. Lineage (NCBI taxonomy): Eukaryota > Metazoa > Chordata > Mammalia > Primates > Cercopithecidae > Piliocolobus > Piliocolobus tephrosceles. The sequence goes on along the minus strand of NC_045454.1, from coordinate 5,919,169 downwards.
CTGGGAGTGCCATTTGATGTTCCAGGTCTGAATAAGGGTCATTACCCAATAGCATATCCTCTGTAATGTCTCCTTGACAAGCGGCAAGATTCTGTCTAGCTTGGTCTGCACAGTTCTTGCTAGTTTAAATTCCATATCAGATATGCACTAGCAGACAAGTTTGAGCCAAATATTTTACGTCACAAAGTAGAAGGCACATAGCACCGAATACGGATTCTAGCAATCCTAAAGTGAGTGAGTTCTGTACTCCATTATTAACTACAGTCGTTTTTAATTCCTTCAACAACTAAACTCTAGCAGGGTATTTTCATGAATAAACTGGTGCAGATTGGATCAAGCCTTATGGAAATATGAAAAGTGCAAGGTCCTAAGGGCTCTCCAGCTGTGGCAGCAGGGTGTACAACTCTTTGTACCGGGGTCTTTATTTCTGCTCCCGAAGGAAGTGGTACAGTTGTTCCTGCAACTGGAGGGGGCGGTAAAAACCAATTTTTATCTTCCTTCTCCTGTTTTTTATTTTCAATTGGATCTGTGGGTGGGACAACAGATTCTTTCAGATTTTTAGACTTATCCTGCTGCCCAGCAGAATAATGAGATAATGGCAGAACAGGACAAACTAGACTCCGCGTGGAGAAGACAGAAGAATCAACTCTAAGACCTTTATGATGAGCCTTTTTTAATCCTGCTCTGTCCTAGTTTTCCACATCAAGAGCGCCTGCCTGTGGAAACCATGGGTTATGCATAATCTCCTACAGAAGCTTGATATCTGTGAATTAACCTGAGCTCCAGACTGTCTCAATAGAACTTTAAACAACTGCACATAGTGTTATTCTTCAGCAGACAAATTCTGCCCCATGTTACCCTGATTCAGAAAACTTACCGTTCCCAGTACTTTAGAGCAGTGACCTTGTATCGCTCTTAGTACCTCTTTAGGGCACTGACCTTACATTTGCTGCCAGCATACTCATCCAGGGTTCCGCGTTCACCTTGTCCATTTCAGTTCCTCTGCTCCAGCAGAACCTTCTTTGTGTTCTCAAAGTCCTGTGTTCAGAGGCCACTTGTAGACATCCTTAGAGTCCCTGTTCTGGGTCACCAGTTGCCACCTGCACAGATCTTGGGGGACTGAACAAAGGGGGCAAATGTGGGAATAAAAGACAAAGGAGTATATTTGGAAGAAGGGTTTGGGGGCTCCTTGCTTCTATTAAACAAGGGCCCTGAGCTTTGGAGCCCTTTGCATTTTATTGGGTAAAGGAGATAGGGAAAGGGGGGTGGTGGTTATTGGTCAGCAGCTTAATTTGCAGCAGGCTTGCAATACTGCATTCTTCAAACAATAGGCTCTAGATGTCCCAGTAGATAATTTCAATGAGCATGGCACCAGGGAGTGATTGCCTTCAGCAAATCTGGTGGCAGGTACAGTCGTGAGTTTGCCCACATCCTGCATTCATGATAAACAGTTTGCTGTTTGATCATATATTCTCCAGTGGAATGCTGAGTTGGTCACATCTCTTGGGCCTTTAGCTTCCTACTTGTGGGAACACTCAGTCCTTTTCTGGGGATGTGGTTTTTCTGGTTTGTGGAAGTACCATTATTAATGTCTATGCAGCTGCTCTTGGATTTCTGATTTTCCCTAAGAGGCTCATCCCTGCTTCCCAGAAGCTTTCAGTTTCTGTTGTATTTCTCTGCTCATAATCTCTTTCAGATTTACCCATAATTCTCTTGACTCCTGCAGATTCCCCACTGCTCCAATGCATCACCTCAGTTCCTTCTGTTTTCTGCACTGCCAGCATGATATACACAATATGCTGAAACTCCTACCAATGTCTGAGTCAGGTGAGGCAGAATCTGGACCCTCTGTCAGACACTAAAGATGCCATTATCATGGGTTGAAGTTCCATTCTTTTCTTTCTGTTTTAGAGAGGAGCTCTAAATTGGGAAGTAATGCACGAAACAAGCCTTGTAAAAGTCAACTTGGATTCACTTCTCAGTTACATCTGAATGATCTGCAGCTATTTCAAGCTGAAAGGAAAATTTCTGGATCTAAGCATATTGAAAAACTCATCAATGACAACTCCTCAGTTTCACTGCTTGAAAAAATTTCTTCCAGTGTCAAATCCCACCTTTTAAATAAACATAGAAATAATTTTGATGATGCTCCATTACTTCCACAAGAACAGAAAGCACACATTAGGGAAAAAGCTTATAAATGTAATGAGCTTGGCCAAGTCTTTAGAGCATCTGCAAGCCTTTCTAACCATCAAGTAATCCATAATGCAGATAATCCTTACCAGTGCAATGAATGTGGCAAGGTCTTTAGTTGTAGTTCAAAGCTTGTGATACATCGAAGAATGCATACTGGAGAGAAGCCTTACAAATGTCATGAATGTGGCAAGCTCTTTAGTAGCAATTCAAACCTTTCACAACATCAAAGAATTCATACTGGAGAGAAACCTTACAAATGTCATGAATGTGACAAGGTCTTTCGAAGCAGTTCAAAGCTTGCACAACATCAAAGAATTCATACAGGAGAGAAGCCTTACAAATGTCGTGAATGTGACAAGGTCTTCAATCAAATTGCACACCTTGTACGACATCAAAAAATTCATACTGGAGAGAAACCTTACAGTTGTAATAAATGTGGCAAGGTCTTTAGTCGCCATTCATATCTAGCAGAACATCAAACAGTTCATACTGGTGAGAAACCTTACAAATGTAAAGAATGTGGCAAAGCATTTTCAGTGCGTTCCAGCCTCATAACCCATCAGTTAATTCACACTGGAAGGAAACCTTACAAATGTAAAGAATGTGACAAGGTCTTTGGGCGCAAGTGTTTACTGACCTCTCATCAGAGAATTCATACTAGAGAGAGACCTTATGGATGCAATCAGTGTGGCAAGATCTTTAATCAGAAATCAGACCTTATACGACATCGAAAAATTCATACTGATGAGAAACCTTACAAATGTAATAAATGTGGTACAGCGTTTAGAGAGTTTTCAGATCTTACTGCCCATTTTCTAATCCATAGTGGAGAGAAACCTTACGAATGTAAAGAATGTGGCAAAGTCTTCAGGTACAAGTCTTCTCTAACCAGTCATCGTAGAATTCATACTGGAGAGAAGCCTTACAAATGTAACAAATGTGGCAAGGTCTTCAGTCGTAGTTCAAACCTTGTATGCCATCAGAAAATTCATACAGGAGAGAAGCCTTACAAATGTAATGAATGTGGCAAGGTCTTTAATCAAGCGTCATACCTTACAAGACATCAAATAATTCATACTGGAGAGAGGCCTTACAGATGTAATAAATGTGGCAAAGCATTTCGAGGGTGTTCAGGCCTTACTGCCCATCTTACAATCCATACTGAGAAGAAATCTCATGAGTGTAAAGAATGTGGCAAGATCTTCACTCACAAGTCTTCCCTCACCAATCACCATAGAATTCATATTGGAGAGAAGCCTTACAAATGCACCCTGTGCATTAAGGTCTTTAGTCACAATTCTGACCTTGCACAGCATCAGAGAATTCATTCATGAGAGTCCCTACAAACTGCGTATGGCAAACCATCATCGTGAATTCTAGCATTAATCAACATCAGAGAGTCCATACTAACTGGAAACCATAAATTAAATGTGTGTGACACAGGCTTTATCAAGGCCTGCCAAATCACTAGACATCACCACATCACTGTGGAGGGTGAAACCACACAGATGGATTGTGTGTACTCAGGTCATTATTCAAGGACCATTACTGTAGAACACAGATAGGATTTACACAAGAAGTAACTCAATCTCTAGTTCTCTGATATTAATCTATGATACTGCATTCTGCAGAATAATGCTAAGTCAACGTATGTTGATTCTCATGACATGATGTATATCAAAGGTGCAATGGTATGTAAATGACCAGTTTTATTCAGGCTACAAAAAATTCAATTATTTGGGGTCCGTAGAAAAGGCTACTTTATGACTTTAAAATCTCTTCACGTGTCTTCGATACAGGCCATTCACTGTGGTCCCTGGGAAAGAATCAGTAGGATGACAGGGCTGACTTCATTAGCTGAGGATTATTTCTATCCAGTTTCCTGATGAAGAAGGACATTGCCTTTTCAGATTAAATATTGTCTGATTTAGAGAGCATGGAGAGGTGGGCAGAGTAACATAAAACTCTGATGACCATCATCATACTGTGGCAGTCAACACACTTTCTCCCGACCTAAGTGCACAGTGCTTCAGTTTCCACCAACTGACCATGAAATAGAGTATGCCGTGATCTTAAGGCATGGGTTATTAATGGGAAGAGAGTAATAGGTTGCTAGTGTCTGATTATATAGTAGAAATAATGCAAGGAAAAAGGTAGACGCTTTCTCCATTGAATAGCAGTAGCTGCTGTTTAGCAAAGACTGATGAGAAATAGTTTTGTTTTGTTTTGTTTTTTTCCCCTGAGATAAGAGTCTCACTCTGTTGCCAAGGCTGGAGTGTAGTGGTGTGTTCTTGGCTCACTGCACCCTCCGCCTCCTGGGTTCAAGCAATCCGTCTGTCTTAGCCTCCTAAGTAGCTGAGACTACAGGTGTGTGCCACCACACCCAGTTCATTTTTGTATTTTTTGTAGAGACAGGGTTTACCATGTTGGCCAAGCAGGTCTCCAACTCCTGACCTCAAGTGATACGTTCACCTCAGCCTCCCAAAGTGCTGGGATTACAGGGATGAGCCATTGCGCCCAGCCTCATTTTAGAAATGGAAGAGGCCGGGCGCGGTGGCTCAAGCCTGTAATCCCAGCACTTTGGGAGGCCGAGGCGGGCGGATCACAAGGTCGGGAGATCGAGACCATCCTGGCTAACACGGTGAAACCCCGTCTCTACTAAAAAGTACAAAAAACTAGCCGGGCGAGGTGGTGGGCGCCTGTAGTCCCAGCTACTCGGGAGGCTGAGGCAGGAGAATGGCGTGAACCCCAGAGGCGGAGCTTGCAGTGAGCTGAGATCCGGCCACTGCACTCCAGCTTGGGCGACAGAGCGAGACTCCGTCTCAAAAAAAAAAGAAATGGAAGAAAGAACAGATATCACAGTTGAGTGTTTAATCAAAATGACCAGATCAGCATATGCTTTTTTTATATGACAGAGTCTCACCCTTGTCACCCAGGCTGGAGTGTAGTGGCACAATCTCGGCTCACTGCAACCTCTGCCTCCCTGGGTCAAGCAATTCTTCTGTCTCAGCCTCCCAAGTAGCTGGGATTACAGGTGCGTATTTTTAGTAGAGATGGGGTTTCACCATGTTGGCCATGCTGGTCTCAAACTCCTGACCTCAGGTGATCCATCCGCCTCTGCCTGAAAGTGGTGGGATTACAGGCATGAGCCACCGCGCCCAGCCAGATCAGCATATTCTTGAGTAGGATTCACATTTAGTTCTTGGCATTATAAGTTGCAACTGTTTGATTTAGAATGTATGTAGCTCTTATGTTTGTAGTAATAAAGTTTCATTTTTCCTAAGTGAGTGAATCATGTCTTTACTACCATCATAATTTCATCTCACCTCAGGAAGATGGATACTCTGTAACACACAGTAGTGCACCGTTGGGGTTTTAAGATTGGAGCATCCACAGCAAGTTTTCTGGTTGTAAAATGAAACATGTCCTTTGGGTACATATCTTTAGGTAAGTGTGAATATGAGTAATCATATTTAGTACTTGAATGATTGTGTCTGTACTCTGCCCTAGAATGTTTCTGTGGGTACAGGGAAAATCCCGTAGCGGTGCAATTCCAGCATCCAATACCCTCAAATGTGTTCATCGCCCTTGGCGAATGTTCGCTGTATCATATTTCTGTGTGCCTTTTTCTTGTGTGCCAAATTAGACCCATGGCACACACTTTCATTTTTATGAAGCAGAAATACAAATATAATATGACAAATATGAGATAAAAATGTGGGGATAAGGTTAAAAATAGTGTAATACAATCTCTTTTTTGTTCTTGTGCTCAGTGACATAATTTGAAATTATTAATGTTCATAAATTTCCATGTAAGGGTGGACACACAGAAGGGAATTGTGTTTTGCTTTGTTTGGTATTTTAACTTGGAACTTCATATATTCACCCTCACAACCTTTGTGGTAATTTGAACTTTTGCCCACTCCACTAGAACCTTGAAAAAAAAATTTTTTAAATTTGAGACAAGGTCTCTTGCACAGGCTGGAGTGCAGTGGCGCAATTAGGGTTCACTGCAGCCTCAACCTCCCCGGCTCAAGTGATCCTCCTACCTTAGCCTCATGAATAGCTGTGACTGCAGGCGCACACCAGCACACCCAGCTAATTTTGGGTTGTTTTTCGTTAAAGATGTTTCACAATGTTGCCCAGCTGGACTGCAACTCTTGGGCTCAAATCACCTCAGCTTCCCAAAGTGTTAGGATTACAGGCGTGAGCCATGCACCTGGCCTCCACTAGAACTTGTTTGACGTCCACCTAAGGTTTGACTTGGATATTGGGAATCATGCTATATACTGAAGTGGTCTGAGAATGTTTATTACATAATAAGTCTTTCTGAGGAAAGCAGGTTAGACTTCCCCAGTTGGTCCAAAAATGTCATGAAAGAACTGGGATAGGTGACTCCTTTGGGTGTTATGATTGTTGAAGGGTAAGGCTGGGGTTTGGGTACAAACTTGTGGTTTGAACTTCCACCTGGTGCCAAAGGGAGCACTTCTTGGTTGGGAAAGACCCCAGTTTTCTTGGTGGTGATAGCTGGTTACATTCCTCTTGGCTGGACTTGTAGGTTTCACTGCACCTGTGATTGTTGAACATGCTTGTGAATTGCTGTTTAGTAAAATGTCTAATGAACTTGCCTGAGATATATTTTACCCTAGTTCCATGAAAATTATTGTACAAAAGTGTTTATTATAAAATCAGTATTTGTTCAAATATTTATTGATATATATTTATTATACAATAGATAAGATTTTACTAGAGGAGCATTTTGCCAAAAGTTGTGGAAATGTCGTTGTCAGATTATGGTATGAAGCAATTTTTTTTGGGCTGAGTGGGGTGGCTCACACCTGTAATCTCAGCACTTCGAGAGGCCAAGGTGGGAAAAATCACTTGAGCCCAGAAGTTGAAGAAGACCAGCCTGGGCAACAGAGCAAAAGCTCATGTCTACAAAAAAATTTTTTAAATAGCTGGGTGGAGTCACTCACACTTGTGGTCCCAACTTTTTAGGGGTGCTGCAGTAGGAGGATCGCTTGATCCCAGAAGGTTGAGGCTGCAGTCTTCCTTGATTGTACGACTGTACTCCAGCCTGGATGACAGAAGGAGACACTGTCTCAAAAAAATTTATTTTGTGCTTCTTTATATGAGTTACACTAAAAATCTTTTTTTTTTTTTTGAGAGGGAGTCTCGCTCTGTCGCCCAAGCTGGAGTGCAGTGGCACGATCTCGGCTTACTGCAAGCTCCGCCTGGTGGGTTCACACCATTCTCCTGCTTCAGCCTCCCAAGTAGCTGGGACTACAGGTGCCCGCCACCTCACCTGGCAATTTTTTTTTTTTTGTATTTTTTTTGTATTATTATTTTTTTTGAGACAGAGTCTTGCTCTGTCACCCAGGCTGGAGTGCAGTGGCCGGATCTCAGCTCACTGCAAGCTCCACCTCCCGGGTTTATGCCATTCTCCTGCCTCAGCCTCCGGAGTAGCTGGGACTACAGGCGTCCACCACCTCGCCCAGCTAGTTTTTTGTATTTTTTTAGTAGAGACGGGGTTTCACCGTGTTAGCCAGGCTGGTCTCAATCTCCTGACTTCGTGATCCACCCGTCTCGGCCTCCCAAAGTGCTGGGATTACAGGCTTGAGCCACCGCGCCCGGCCACTAAAAATCTTTTTTATAAATTGCAGCCCAGATTCGTTGTTTAATACGTTTCTTCAGTGTGTTACTTGAGTGAAAATTTATAGGCCACATAAATGTGGCTGTTGTTTGGAAAGAAAATGTTGTGACATTAGTATGCAACACGAGACAATGGGAAGTACAAACTAGGTTTCCTCTAAATATGAAAAAGAAAAAAAGTGCTTTTACTATGTTAGAAGACTTAAAATCACATGAAGTGATTTCAGTCTTTCTGTTGTGATTCGGATGTTTTAGCTATTTTAGATTTCGGGGTTTGGGGTTTTTTGTTTGTTTCATTGCCTTTCTACATAATTGGATAACTTTGTTAGTATCTGCAGAATGCCTTGATTAGGAAATGTGTTAACCCTATGTGTCAATTTGGTATAATTTCATATTGCTTTCAGTAGAATCTTCCAATAAATGTACATTGTATATGTGTCTGTATTTGGTGTCTTTGGTTTCTTTCATAAGCATTTTTTAGTTTTAACATAACAGTTCTGTGAATATTCTGACACGTATTTCTTTGACTTTTTTTTTTTTTTTTTTTTTTTTTTTGAGACACAATCTCACTTTTGCCCTGGCTGGGGTACATTGGTGTGATCTTGGCTCACTGCAGCATGTCTCCCGAGTTCAACCAATTATCTTCCCTCAGCCACCCAATTAGCTGGGATTACAGGCACGCACCATCACTGCGGCTAATCTTTGTATTTTTAGTAGAGATGGGGTTTCACCATGTTGGCCAGGCTTGTCTCAAACTCCTGACCTCAGGTGATCTGCCTGCCTTGGCCTCCCAAAGTGCTGGAATTACAGTCATGAGCCTCCATGCCCGGCTGACCTATATTTTTAATGGAACAATCATACATGGTATTTTATTTTTAATATCAGCTTTCATGTGTAAATTGCTAATGTACAGAAATATGCAAGATTATTTTTTTTTGAGACAAGGTCTTACTCTGTCACCAGGGTATAGTGCAGTGGAACGATGTCAGCTAAGTGGAACCTGTGTCCTGCAGCCTTAAGTGATCCCGCCACCCTTGCTGCCTGAGTAGCTGAGACTGCAGGTGTGTGCCACCATGGCCTGCTAATGTTTTGTAGAGACAGGGTTTTGCCATGTTACCCAGGCTGGTCTCAAACTCCTGCGCTCAAGCGATCCACCTGCCTTGGCCTTTCAAAATGCTGGGATTGGCCGGGCGCGGTGGCTCAAGCCTGTAATCCCAGCACTTTGGGAGGCCGAGACGGGCGGATCACGAGGTCAGGAGATCGAGACCATCCTGGCTAACACGGTGAAATCCCGTCTCTACTAAAAATACAAAAAACTAGCCGGGCGAGGTGGCGGGCGCCTGTAGTCCCAGCTACTCCGGAGGCTGAGGCAGGAGAATGGCGTAAACCCGGGAGGCGGAGCTTGCAGTGAGCTGAGATCTGGCCACTGCACTCCAGCTCGGGCGACAGAGCAAGACTCCGTCTCAAAAAAAACAAAAAACAAAAAACAAAATGCTGGGATTACAGGCATGAGCTGCCATGCCTGGCTGATGAAATAAACAAGATTGCTGTATGTTGATCTTATACCTTGCCACCTTTACATCTTTCTTGTTTAGAGATTTTTGTAGATTTTTTTGAATTTTCTACATAAAATTATTTCATCAGATTCTTACTGCTACCACACAGTGATTGGCTTAAAACAAAGATTTATTCTTTCACAATTCTGTAGGTCACATATCTAATATGGGTCCACAGTTCTGTGATTCTTCATGAATCTCCAGGGGAGAATTTATTTCCTTACCCTTTTTAAAAATTTTTTTTTATTTTTTGAGATGGAGTCTTGCTCTGTTGCCCAGGCTGGAGTGCAGTGGCCGGATCTCAGCTCACTGCAAGCTCCGCTTCCCAGGTTCACGCCATTCTCCTGGCTAAGCCTCCGGAGTAGCTGGGACTACAGGCGCCCGCCACCTCGCCCGGCTAGTTTTTTGTATTTTTTAGTAGAGACGGGGTTTCACCGTGTTAGCCAGGATGGTCTCGATCTCCTGACCTCGTGATCCACCCGTCTCGGCCTCCCAAAGTACTGGAATTACAGGCTTGAGCCACCGCGTCTGGCCCTTCCTTACCCTTTATAGGTTCCAGAGGCCACTTACATCATCTGACTCATAGTCCACTTCCTCCATGTTTTTTTTCTGAGACGGAGTTTCACTCTTGTGTCCTTGGATGAAGTGCGGTGGCGTGATCTTGGCTTACTGCAACTTCCACCTCCCCGATTCAAGCGATTCTCTTCCTCAGCCTCCCGAGTAGCTGGGACTTCAGGCACACCCAGATAATGTTTTGTATTTTTAGTAGAGACAGGGTTTCATCATGTTAACCTGAAGGGGTAGCCTTCCCCTCCACACCTGTGGGCGTTTCTCGTTAGGTGGAATGAGATACTTGAGAAAAGAAATGAGACGCGGAGACAAAGTATAGAGAAAGAAAAAGTGGGCCCAGGGGACCGGCGCTTAGCTTACAGAGGACCCACGCTGGCACAGGCCTCTGAGTTCCCTTAGTATTTATTGATAATTATCTTTACTGTCTTAAAGATAAGGGAGTGGCTGGACAATAGGATCATTGTAGGGAGGAAATCAGCAGTAAGACTATGAACAAAAATATCTGTGACATGAATAAGTTTAAAGGAAAATGCTGTGCCTTCAGATGCATATGCGAACATCTCCATAAACCTTTTAGCAGCATTGTTTCGGCCTATCACATGGGGAGAAACCTTGACAATACCTAGCTTTCCTAGGCAGAGGTCCCTGCGACCTTTGGCCCTGTACATGTCCCTGGGTAGTTGAAATTAAGAGAATGGTGATGACTTTTAACCAGCAAGCTGCCTTCAGGCACTTGTTTAACAAAGACACATCCTGCACAGCCCAAAATCCATTAAACCTTGAGTCACCACAGCACATGTCTCTTGCAAGGACAAGGTTGGGGGTAGGGTCACAGATTAACAGCATCTCAAATACAGAACAAAATGGAGTCTCTTATGTCTACTTCTTTCTATATAGACACAGTAACAGGCTGATCTCTTTCTTTTCCCCATATTAACCAGGATGGTCTTGATCTGTTGACCTTGCGATCCACCTGCCTCAGCCTCCCAAAGTGCTGGATTACAGGCATGAGCCACCACGCCCGGCCTGCTTCCTCTATCTTTAAAGGCGAGATAAAATTGGCTTTATCCTTCTATTTGCAACAGATCACCACTGTCCCTCAGGGTCTACCTGCATCCTTCTGATATTGAACCTTGTGGTTCTGTCACTTTGACCATATAATCGAGGATAATGTCTATCTAAAGATCCTTAACTAGACCACATTTGCAAACTCCCTTTTGACATATCCAGTAACACATGTTACAAGGATGAGGATATGAAAACATATCCAGTAACAGGTTACAGGGATGACCTGTGCAACCATCATATTTTCTGAGAGTACACTATTTTTTTTCTCCTGTCCTCAAGCCACCCTCCTTCCTCATTGCTACCACACAGTGATTGGCTTAAAAGAAGAAAAATGTATTCGTCTACAATTCTGTAGGTAACATATCTAATATGGGTCCACAGTTCTGTGATTCTTCATGAATCTCCCAAGGTGCTGCGATTATAGGTCTCAGATGCCACATCCAGCCTGTCACTTTTATTTCCTTTTCTTCCTTTATTTCACTGGCTGGAACTTTTCATACTGTGTAGAATAGTAGTGATAAGACTGGACTTCCTTGCCTCATCCTCTACCCCTGGGGGAATCTTTATGTCTTTCACCAGAATGTATGATGATCCTTTATGAATTGGTGGGTGATCTTGAGTTGAGGAAATGTCCCATGATACTGTTTTCCATACCGACTGCAGTCTTGTTTTTCTGAAAAATAACTTTTTTTATTGGCAACCTTCAAAAGTGATATTCACAAGACTTAGAACAAGGGCAGAAACCCCCAGACATATGGTTTTTTTTCTTTTCTTTCTTTCTTTCTTTCTTTCTTTCTTTCTTTCTTTCTTTCTTTCTTTCTTTCTTTCTTTCTTTCTTTCTTCTTTCTTTCCTTTCTCTCTCTTTCTTTCTTTTTGAGAGAGAGTTTCGCTCTTGTTGCTCAGGCTGGAGTGCAATGGCACATCTTGGCTCACCTCTGCCTCCCGGGTTCTAGTGATTTTCCTACCTCAGCTTCCCAAGTAGCTGGAATTACAGGCATGCACCACCACACCCAGCTAATTTTTTTATTTTTAGTAGACGGGGTTTCTCCATGTTGTTCAGGCTGCTCCCAAACTCCCAACCTCAGGTGATCCACCTGCCTCAGCCTCCCAAAGTGCTGGATTACAGGCATGAGCCATGGCATCCAGGGTTTTTTTTTTTTTTTTTTTAATTCATCAGGCTGGAGCAGAATTTAAACCAAGCTGGAGTTACCATTCCAGCTCTGGCCACAACCTGATCTCCACAGCTTGGCCTTCTTTGCATTGGCTGGAAGCTGGCTCACTTCACCCAAGGGCCTAGTTCAACCGCAGTCATGCGTTCCGCAAGTTTGAGCATCCCTCGCTCCTGGTGCTGGCAATGCCACTCAGTCATGGACTGGAACATCCACTTGGTTCGGCACTTGCACAAATAGAAGCCATAAACGACAACCTCGGTGAGGTCTGAAGACTCCAGAGCCTTCAGCACGAGCATGATCTTGCTCACCTGCTTGATGTAAGAGATTTGAGATCCGTCCGGGCCGAACATGGCTTCCAGCACCCGCATCTGGACCAGGAGCACCTCTGGATCTTTCAAATCCTCAGGAAGTTTCACCCATGGCAGGGTATTTCTACGTCTGGGATTGTTCCCACCTTGTAACCCTCACAACAAAAACTATGCTCCTGCGCGAGCCGGGCCTAAGCGTTCATCAGAATTTTCGATTCCCACCAAATGTATAAAGATTACAATTTCTCCACAACCTTGCTTGTGAAGCAGGTTCACTGCACACTGGTTACCAATGTGTCTGAGTTGAGTGAGAGATCTTCCCATGCACACACAGTAAGTTATAGGAAGGGAATTTCTTACTTACAGATTGGCAGCAAGGGACAACAGATGCCTGGGGTTCGTGCATGCTACTCCCGAAGGTTCAGGAAAACCACCCAGTGCAGATTCAGTCTCTGTGTGTGCTCCACTTGCATCACAGCTGAGGGAGGCTGGAAGGCAGCCCAGCCCAAGTTTCATGCTCCAGGGATGTATGGCGCGTTTGCCTAAAACAATGAAGGGCATCCTGTTCTGGGGAGACTGGAACAGATCCTGCCCTTCTCTGGTCAGGGTGGACAGGATCCTGTCCTTCCTCTCAGGATGTTGCTTTTCTAGAACATTCTATATTCATTCTTGTGAACTACAAGTGAGAAGTCAGATGCAACTGGGCCAGTTCAACCCCACTTGAGTGCTGTCTTGCAGTCTCCCTACCAACTCAGTATCCCCTTTAATAAAGCTAGTCCATTCACATCTGCACTGACCTTCCTGGATCTGGAAGAAGAGGCTGGTCTCAGGAGACTGAAGTAATACCTTGACTGGCAGAATCTCAGTGCAACATCATTGAGGTACAGCCAGTTGCATTTCACTAGGCTCAAGAGTATAGCTGCCTCAAGCAGGATAACCAGGCCTGCCTGGAGCAGTGCCATAGTCTGGGATCCCAGTGACCTAGGTGAGGAGTTGCTATTCAGGTCAAATAAATTTTCTTCAGGTGACCCCACTGTCTCCAGCCAGTAGTACTGCTTGTGGGTCTTATGTATTTGTGTTTCAAAAATACTTGAGGTCCTGATGTGGGATTCTTACCTCCTGTGCACAGTGACTCATGCCTATAATTTGAGTGCTTTGGGAGTGTAGACAGAAGTATCACTTGAGGCCAGAACTTGGACACCTGGCTGGGCAACAAAGTGAGAATCCATCTCTACAAAGTACTAATAATATAAAACTAAAAAATTAGCACAGTCCAACGTCAGAGGCCTGTACTTCCAGCTACTTGGGATGCTAAGGTAGGAGGCGACCATGACCCCAGGAAGTCAAGGTTGTAGTGAGCTATGATTGTACCACTGCACTACAGCCTGGGTGTCAGAGTGAGACCCTGTCTTTCAAAAAAAAAGTCTTTTTTTTTTTTTTTTGTTGTTGTTTTTTTTTTGAGACGGAGTCTGGCTCTGTGGCCCAGGCTGGAGTGCTGTGGCCGGATCTCAGCTCACTGCAAGCTCCGCCTCCCGGGTTCACGCCATTCTCCTGCCTCAGCCTCCCAGTAGCTGGGACTACAGGCGCCGCTACCTCGCCCGGTTAGTTTTTTGTAGTTTTTAGTAGAGACGGGGTTTCACCGTGTTAGCCAGGATGGTCTCGATCTCCTGACCTCGTGATCCGCCCGTCTCGGCCTCCCAAAGTGCTGGGATTACAGGCTTGAGCCACCGCGCCCGGCCCAAAAAAGTCTTAAACTAAATAATTTATACCTATTTTTAAAAGTTATTGGCTTTTTTTTTTTTTTTTTTTTTTTTTTTTTTTTTTTT
>NC_045454.1:5894079-5904721 GCF_002776525.5 Piliocolobus tephrosceles | reverse complement strand
TTTTTTTTTTTTTTTTTGAGACGGAGTCTTGCTCTGTCGCCCAGGCTAGAGTGCAGTGGCCGGATCTCAGCTCACCGCAACCTCTGCCTCCTGGGTTCACGCCATTCTCCTGCCTCAGCCTCCCGAGTGGCTGGGACCACAGGCGCCCACCACCTCGCCCGGCTAATTTTTTGTATTTTTTAGTAGAGACGGGGTTTCACCGTGTTAGCCAGGAGGGTCTCGATCTCCTGACCTCGTGATCCGCCCGTCTCGGCCTCCCAAAGTGCTGGGATTACAGGCTTGAGCCACCGCGCCCGGCCATTATTGGCTTTTTTAAAAAGAGTTGGTGACCTAACTTCACACTGGCCTTAGTCCTCTATGCCCAAGGCAGTGTCCCTAGGAAAGTTTCTGAAATCGAGCACAGGGTTGACCTCACCCTCTGGAGTGAATGGGGAATGTAAATGAAAAGTATTTCTATTCTGTGAGCCACCGCGCCCGGCCTTGTCTTTCTTTTCGCTTTCTTTTCACTCTCTCTTCTCTTTCTGCTTCCAGAGTACCCGTGACTTAAACTTTATTTTAATAGCAGGAATTCTCCTGGATCTAATCACCAACCGATTTTGCTCTGCCCCAGTAATATCAGTTTCCAGACTGCTGAGCTGATCTCGCTTCCAAAACCCTAAGACAGGACCGCAGAGTCAGGCTGACAGAAGCACAGGCCCCGTCCTGGGCCCGCCCTGTCCCTGCCCCGCCCTCGGCTCCCGGCCCCGCCTGTACGATGCGCGCGCAATTGCCTGCAGACCCGGAAGTCGAGATCGCAGAGTGGACGTTTCGCGCGCTTTTTCCTGTAGACCCGGCAGCCGATTGCGTGGAAAGACCGTCTAGCCTCCGCGCGTGAGTTTGGCTTTGTCTAGATTAAGTTTAGGCTGCCCAGTTCCTCTGTGCTTCCACACCGGCGATCTGAGGGTTTATGCAGACCTTGAAGTCCCGGCACAGCTCCATCCATTCCGAGTAAATTCAGACGTTCTCTGGAGAGTCTGGAGGTCGCTTCCCTGCGTCTTAAAACCGATTGGAGGCTTCGGGGCCGGGTGCGGTGGCTCACGCCTGTAATCCCAGCACTTTGCTATTTTTTGTTTTCATTTTTTTGGTAATTATTTCAGTCTGTAGTTGGTTGAATCCATTGATGTGGACCTCAGAGATACCAAGGGCTGACGTTAGACTCTTATGTGCTCGTTATTCACTTAATAGTATTTTTTTTTTTTTTTTTTTTTTCTTGAGACTGAGTTTTGCTCTTGTTGTCCAGGCTGGAGTGCAATGGCGTGATCTTGGCTCACTGCAACCTGTGCCTCCCTGAGTCAAGGGATTCTCCCGCCTCGGCCTCCCGAGTAGCTGGGATTACTGGCATGCGCCAACATGCCTCTCTAATTTTGAATTTTTAGTAGAGGTGAGGTTTCACCATGCTGGCCAGACTGGTCTCCAACTCCCGACCTCAGGTGCCTGCCTCATCCTCCCGAAGTGCTGGGATTACAGACTTGAGCCACCGCACTTGCCCAGTAGTCTTCTTTTTTGATGAGATCCGCCTTTATAGTATCTCAATGTTTTTTTTTTTTTTTTTTTTATGTAATCTTTTTTTTCCCCCGCTCAACAATGCCCTCCACGCACATGAGTATTGATGCTGACAATTTGGATATGCCAGTGAGAAGCTGTAACATGGAGTCTTAAAGTGAAATTAATAGGATTCAGTACTGATGGAGGTTTGAGGCATCCACCGGAGCTCTTGGAACATGGTGCACACTGATAAAAGGATTCTACTATATTCTGTATCTAGAATTGAGCACTGTGATCCACAGAGGGCTGAGGGGCCTGTGCTCTGCATGAGGTTTGGTCAGGATGATGAAGTCAGTGCTTTTTTTTTTTTGAGATGGAGTCGCACTCTGTCGCCTAGGCTGGAGTGCAGAGTCACAATCTTGGCTCACTACAATCGCTGCCGCCGGGATTCAAGCAATTCTCCTGCCTCAGCCTCCCGAGGAGCTGGGATTACAGGTGCCTGGCACCATGCCCAGCTAAGTTTTGTATTTTTAGGAGAGACAGGGTTTCACCATCTTGGCCAGGCTGGTCTTGAACTCCTGTCCTCGTGATCCACCCGCCTCGGCCTCCCAAAGTGCTGGGATTACAGGTGTGAGCCACCGCGCCTGACCTTTGTTTTTCTTTTTCTTTTTTTAAGACGGAGTTTCACCCTGTCGCCCAGGCTGGAGTGCAATGGTGCGATCTCCGCTCACTGCAACCTCTGTCAGTTCTAAGTTCAAGGAATTCTCCTGCCTCAGCTTCCTGAGTAGCTGGGATTACAGGCCCGTGCCACCACACCCAGCTAATTTTTTGTATCTTTAGTAGAGATGGGGGTTTCACTATGTTGGCCAGGCTGGTCTCATGATCTGCCTGCCTCCTCCTCCCAAAGTGCTAGGATTACAGGTGTGAGTCATGGCGCCTGGCCAAGTCTGTGCTTTTAAGGGGCGCTCAGTCCAGCCCAGCTCCACCCTGCTGCAGCGTGTGTGTTGCTCACCAAGAGAGGAGAGAGTTTTGAGGAAGGGAGTCAAAAACTCACTTGTTGATTTTCGTGTAGGAGATCAACAGTGGGCAGCAGAGGACCATCAAGGGTGAGTGTTTTGTTTTATTCGACCACCGGTGCAGGCGCCAGAGAAGAGGCAAGTAGGCAAGGTAAAAAAGAAACTTTATTAGCTAGCCAGTGTGAAGGAGGAAAGGGCGAGGTTCATCGGTCTCCGGCGTTCTCGGGCGAGATTCCTAGGTCTGCATATGAGGAGGGGCCGAGGAAGTTCGGGCCCCGCGTCTGCCGGGAGCGGCTTTTCTGTCTAGGGCTTGGGAGTGGGAGGGCAATAGGCGGGACACGGGCGTGTCCGGGGGGTTCCGTAGGCGCCGCCAGGTAACTTTCGGTTTCCTCGATGGGACGCCGTGTTGCGCCTGCACAGTTGGTCTGTATTTTTCCCGGGCGCAGGCTGCATTTTCCTGCGCACCGGTAAGTTGGTGATGAAGAACCCGGAAATGCGCCATCTTAGTCGTCTTTATCCTCTCTCCCCGTCCAGCCAGTGAGGTCTTCCCTTTTTGTGAGGCTATGGCACAGGAAGTAGGTGTGTTGATTCTAAGCCCTAAGCAGCATTATTTTTGATATTAGGATTCACTTTCAAAGAGACATATTATGCAAGGAAGCAACTCAGAAGAGGAAAGAAAAGAAGTCAGGAATGGCCCTCACTCATGTAAGGTAATATTCTCAGTGGATTCTTCTGTCTCTGTTTCTTCCTGAAATGCCAGGCCTTGGAGTTGGCAATCTCTGACTCTGAAGGATCCTGCCTGACTCATTTCATTGCACTTACCCATGGCTTCTTCCAGTCCCTTTCACTTCCACTTAAGATTCCAGTTCCCTATTACCCAGTGACATGAACTTGGGAGAGGTCCCACTGGGCATGGACCTGCAAGGGGCTCACATCCAGACATGGAAGGGGATGGGGTGAGGGCCCTGTGGTGTCAGTACTGTTGGGCAGCAGGGATTGTTCAGGGGCCACATCTGGATGCACTGAGAGTGTTCTGTGGACTAGGATTAGAGAAGCTGCATGTGGAATTCCTTTTTTGTTTGTTTGTTTTGAGACAGAGTCTCACTCTGTTGCCCAGGCTGGAGTGTGGTTTTGTGATCTCAGCCATATAAATGTATATGTGTACTAATGTATATGAGTGTTAGTATTTATAAATGTGTACATGTGATATGTTTGCATGAGTGCACAGATGAGCAAACCTATAGTGTTTTATAAATAGCATGTCATAATTTTATATTATATGTTTTTATCAGTTGAAATTATATCTATTTATCAGGATATTCAAATTTTTCTACATTATGTTAATGAAGCAATGGCTAAAAGAATCTTATAGTATGTATTATGGGGATATCTATTATATACATGCACATATGATGAACTTTTAGGCAATTCCATGTTTTTAATCCTTGAAGTTGTTTTGAATTTACTGAATTAGGTAATTGTCGATTTACTTTTGATGCTGATCTGTTACTTAACTGTTTGATTCTTTAGGTTTGATTCTCATGCCCAGAGACCTGGGATCTGTTGCTTACTCTGCTGTTTCAGCCCCCACACCTGGGGCAAGCTAGCGTGCATGTGAAAGAGTTGTCTCTTCAGTAAGATAGGAACAGATCATTCTTTCATTGGCTTTTGTTGCTATACCAGTTCATGTAAATCATTTAAAATAGTGCCTATCACATAGGGTGTGTTCTATTCAGCCATTGCTACTGTTATCATCACAGTTTTCAGATTTTGGCCATTTTTAAATTTTATTTTTATTTTTTTTTGAGACAGCATCTCGCCCTGTCACCCAGGCTGGAGTGCAATGGCACAATCTCAGCTCACTGCAACCTCTGCCTCCTGGGTTCAAGCCATTCCCCTGCCTCAGCCTCCTGAGTAGCTGGGATTACAGGTGCACACCTCCATACCCAGCTAATTTTTTGTATTTTTAGTAGAGATGGGGTTTCACCATGTTGACCAGGCTGGTCTTGAACTCCTGACCTCGTGATCCACCCACCTCAGCCTCCCAAAGTTCTGGGATTACAGGCGTGAGCCACCACCCCCGGCCCAGATTTTGACCATTTTTAAAAACCACTGTAGGTCGGATGTGGTAGCTCATGCCTGTAATCCCAGCATTTTTGTAGGCCGAGGTGGGCGGATTGCTTGATCTTAGGGGTTCGAGACCAGCTTGGACAACCTGGTGAGACTCTGTCTCTACAAAACATACAAAAATTAGCTGGGCATAGTGGTGTGAGCCTGTAGTCCCAGCTACTTGGGAGGCTGAGGTTAGAGGATTGCTTGAGCTTGGGAGTCAGGGACTTCAGTGAGTCAATATCACACCCCTGCACTCCAGTCTGGGAAACAGAGTAAGATCCTATCTCAAAAAAAGAAAGAAAGCACTGTAGACATTGTCATCCCTGAAGACACTACTTGTATCTCAGGTAGATACTAAATGTCACTTGATGTGTCAAAAATAATACCTCACATTTCTTTTTCTTTTTTTTTTTTTTGAGATGGAGTCTTGCTCTGTTGCCGAAGCTGGAGTACAGTGGTGCAATCTTGGCTCACTGCAAGCTCCACCTCCTGGGTTCACGCCATTCTCCTGCCTCAGCCTCCCAAGTAGCTGGGACTATAGGTGCCCACCACCACGCCTGGCTAATTTTTTGTATTTTTAGTAGAGACGGGGTTTCACCATGTTGGCCAGGATGGTCTCGGTCTCCTGACCTCATGATCCACCCGCCTCTGTCTCCCAAAGTGCTGAGATTACAGGCGTGAGCCACCGTGCCTGGTAATAATACCTAACATTTCTATAGAGATAACCCTGGTTTAATTTTTTGTTTGTATTACTTGTATTATCCACAGAATGAAACATGTACTCTGATTTAAAGAATGTCACCCCTTCTTATGGAAAAGTGTAATAAAACACAATCACAGACACATAACTAACTCAAGAATACTTTACAATGCTCACTTCAATGCAGTCAATCCTTCCAACTGTCTTCTCATTCTCTTTGAAGATAAGTACTCTCTCCATATCCTGTTTTTGAAATGTGCATTTCCTTTTAGGGACAATTGTTATTCAGGGATGTGGCCATAGAATTCTCTCGGGAGGAGTGGAAATGCCTGAACCCTGGGCAGAAAGCTTTATACAGGGATGTGATGTTAGAGAACTACAGGAACCTGGTCTCCCTAGGTGAGGATGATGTTCCTCCAGAAGCCTGGATCTGCTCTGGTATATCTTTTTGCATTTTCTCTTGTGTGTCTCTTGGGAGCCCCTGCATTGCTTGACTGAGATTGAAACCTGTCGACTAAGAAATGAAAAGCATTGTGCTTTCTGGACTTGAAATGTCCCCTTACACCAGCCTGACCAACATGGTGAAACCCTATCCCTACTAAAAATATAAAGATTAGTTAGGCATGGTGGTACATGCCTGTAGTCCCAGCTACTTGGGAGGCTGAGGCAGAAGAATTGCTTGAACCTGGGAGGCAGGGGCTGCAGTGAGCCGAGATCATGCCACTGCACTCAAGCCTGGGCGATAGAGTGAGACTCTGTCTCAAAAAAAAAAAAAAAAAAAGAAATGTCCCCTTTCTTCAGATATTCTGCTTCCTTCATGATTAGTCATTGGTGGCACCACTGCTGAAGTAGGCATGAAATCTTATGACAGACTTAATAATTATTCAGTTCCCTGTTTTATACCCCTGTGCTTTTGATTCAGTAGTTCTTGAAAGGGGGCTTAATGTCTACATGTTACAGTGTTTCCTCAGCATTCAGAAGGAGGCAGTCAGTGGATGAATTTGTGAAATATTCTTGATTAATTTGTAATATGCTCTCCTACCTAAATATAGGACTTGGACTTCAGAGGTGCCACAGCACACATTTATTCTTTCTTTTTATAAATAGGAATCTGTCTTCCTGACCTGAGTGTTATATCCATGTTGGAGCAAAGGAGAGATCCCTGGACTCTGCAGAGTGATGTGAAAATAACAAACAATCCCAATGGCAGGGAGTACATCAAAGGTGTGAAAACAGGTAAGAGCTCGGTGGGCAGAGTGGAGGCCCCATAATTTTTGTTTTTTGAGACAGGGTCTCACTTTGTCATCTGTGCTAGAGTGCAGTGGCAGTCATAGCTCACAGCAGCCTTAAACTCCTGGACTTAGGGATGATCCCTCTGGCTCAGTCTCCCAAAATGTTGGGATTACAGGCTTGAGCCACTATACTCTGCAAAGCCACAGTATTACATAGTGTTTGGGAAACTCTGCAAGTGGGAGAATTCTGTGGGAAAACCAAAGTTGAAATCCTTTGAGTTGTGAACAGACTTTTTTTTTTTTTGAGATGGAGTCTTGCTCGGTTGCCCAGACTGGAGTGCAGTGGTGCAATCTCAGATCACTGCAAGCTCCGCCTCCTGGGTTCACTCACGCCATTCTCCTGCCTCAGCCTCCCGAGTAGCTGGGACTACAAGTGCCCGCCAGCACGCCAGGCTAATTTTTTTGTATTTTTAGTAGAGACGGGGTTTCACCGTGTGAGCCAGGATGGTCTTCATCTCCTAACCATGTGATCTGCCCTCCTCAGCCTCCCAAAGTGCTGGGATTACAGGCGTGAGCCACCGCTCCTGGCTTAACAGACATTTTTCATTTTCTTTTTTCTGTTTTCAGATAGGGTCTCTCTCCTGTCGCTCAGTCTGGAGTGCAGTAGCATGATTATGGCTGGCTGCAGCCTCACCTTCCTGGGCTCACGTGATTTTCCCACCTCAGCCTTCTGAATAGCTGGGACTATGTGTGTATACCACCATGCCTGGCTAGTTTTTTGTATTTTTAGTAGAGACCGAGTTTTTCCATATTACCCAGGCTGGTCTTGAACTCCTGGCCTCAAGTGATCCACCCACCTCAGCCTCCCAAAGTGCTGGGATTACAGGCATGAGCCACCATGCCCAGCCTCACATAATGATTTTTGAGTTCTAACTAACTTTCTCAGTTCTTCTTTATCTAAGAAAGCCTAAATTATTTTTGTAGATGAGTTTTGCTAAATATAGTATTCTTCATTGATGTTTTTCTTATTTTCTTTTTTCTTTTTATTGAGACAGAGTCTCACTCTGTCGCCTAGACTGGAGTGTGGTGGCATCATCTCGGCTCACTGCAAAGTCTGCCTCCTGGGTTCATGCCATTCTCCTGCCTCAGCCTCCCGAGTATCTGGGACTACAGGCTCCTGCCACCACGGCCAGCCAGATTTTTTTTGTATTTTTAGTAGAGATGGGGTTTCACTGTGTTAGCCAGGATGGTCTCCATCTCCTGACCTCATGATCTGCCCACCTCGGCCTCCCAAAGTGCTGGGATTACAGGCATGAGTCACCGCACCCGGCCATTATTTTTCTTTAAGCACTTTCAATATATCACTTCACTGCCTCCTAGCCTGAAGATACCTGCTGGAAAAATACACATAAACATACAATTTCCTATTACATGTCAAGTCTCTCTTTTGTTGATGCTATCAAACTGTCTTTGTCTTTCTTTGACTTTTGATAATTTCCTTATATTATGTCCCTGTGTGAATGTCTTTGGGTTAATTTTAGTAATGGTCAAGCTTCTTTAATTTGTATATTCAGCTCTTTCCTCAGATGTGTGATGTTTTAACATTTCTTCACTTGTGGCTTTTCATCCTTTGTCGCCCTCTTATGAATCTCCAATAGTTTGTATATTGTTCCACCTGATAGTCTCTCAAAAATGTATTAGGATTTGTAAGGTATTCTTCATCATTTTTTCTTTGTGGTCTTTGGAACTGATCCTTTTGAACAATCTATCTTTCACTTTACTCATTGTTTTCCATTCCTTTTGCTATATGTTGTTAATCCCCTTAATGGATTTTTACATCAGTTTCTGTATTTCAGCTCCAGAATTTCTGTTCTCTTGTTTTTAATGATCTCCCACGTTTGTTATCCTCATTCTTTTCACGTATTACTTTTCTCATTTGTTTTCTGTCTCTGTTATCTTTTATTTTGGTGTCTGGAGTTTTATTTATTTATCTATTTATTTGTTATTCTTTTAGCCATATTTTCTTATCTTTTCATAGGCCTTTATAGTAGTTTTTCGTTTAGGTTTGGGAAAACAACCACTTTTTTCAGTTATTTTTTATAATGTGCTGTGGGAGACCTTACTTCTTGTAAGGGTATAGGAACACTCGATTCTTTTCTGGGATGTATCTTTCCTGACTTTGTGAAAGTAATATTACAAATGTCTACACTGCTGCTCTTAAATATCTTATTTTCCTTAAGAGACTTACCCCTGCTTTTTCACAGAAGCTGTTAGTTCCTCTTTTATTTGTCTCCTTATAATCTCTCTCAAGCTCTCCCATAGTTCCCCTGACTCCTGCAGATTCCAGATGCTCCAGTACATCACCTCACTCGCTTGTGTTTTCTGCATTACCAACATGTTATACAAAGTATGCTGATACTGGCCGGGCATGGTGGCTCATGCCTGCAATCCCAGCACTTTGGGAGGCTGAGGCAGGTGGATCACGAGGTCAGTAGTTTGAGACCAGCCTAGCCAACATACTGAAACCCTGTCTCTACTAAAAATACATAAAGTTAGTCAGGTGTGGTGGCAGCCACCTGTAATCCCAGCTACTCAGGAGAGAGAACTGCTTAAACCCAGGAGGTAGAGGTTGTAGTGAGCTAAGATCACACCATTGCACTTTGGCCTGGGTGACAGTGTGAGACTCCATCTCAATAAAAGCAAAAGTATGCTGATACTTTCAATGTCTGAGGCAAGTGATGCAGAATCTTGTTTTCTGTCAGACTTTAAACATGCCAGAATCAGGGATTAAGTTCTAATGTTTTCTTGCTTTTCTAGAGAAGAATTCTAAATTGGGAAGCAATGCAGGAAATAAGCCACTTAAAAATCAACATGGATTAACTCTTCAGTTACATCTGGCTGAATGGCAGCTATTTCAAGCTGTAAGGAATATTTATAGATGTAAGCATGTTGAAAAATCTATCAGTGATAATTCTTCAGTTTTACCAGTTCAAATAAGTTTTTCCAATGTCAAAACCCATATTTTTAATAACTACAAAAATGATTTTGTTTTTTCTACAGTACTCCCACAAGAACAGAAAATACACATTAGGGGAAAACCTTATGGATGTAATGAGCATGGCAAAGTCTTCAGAGTGTCTTCAAGCCTTATTAACCATCAAGTAATCCATATTGCAGATGTACCTTACAAACGTAGTGACTGTGGCGAGATCTTTAGTAGCAACTCAAACCTTGCACAACATCAGAAAATTCATACTGGAGAGAAACCTTACAATTGCAATGAATGTGACAAAGTCTTTAGTCACCATGCCTACCTTACACAACATAGGAAAATTAATACTGGAGAGAAGCTTTACAAATGTTGTGAATGTGGCAGAGCATTTAATGTGTGTTCCAGTCTTACTGCTCCTTTTGTAATCCATACTGGAGAGAAACCTTATGACTGTAAGGAATGTGGCAAGGTCTTCAGTCACAAGTCTTCCCTATCCATTCATCGGACAATTCATACTGGAGAGAGACCATACAAATGTAAGGAATGTGGCAAGGGCTTTCGTCAAATTGCATTCCTTGTAAGGCATCAGAAAGTTCATACTGGAGAGAAACCTTACAAATGTGATGAATGTGGCAAGGTCTTTATTGGCAATCTGCGCCTTGCACGACATAGGAAAAATCATACTGTGGAGAAGGCTTACAAATGTAATGAATGTGGCAAAGCATTTAGATGGTGTTCAGACCTCACTATCCATCTTCGAATCCATACTGCAGAGAAACCTTATGAATGTATAGACTGTGGCAAGATCTTCAGGTGCAAGTCTTCCCTAACCTGTCACTGTAGAATTCATACTGGAGAGAAGCCTTACAAATGTAACGAATGTGGCAGGGTCTTCAATGTGAGTTCACACCTTGCACGACATAGGAAAATTCATACTGGAGAGAAGCCTTACAAATGTAACGAATGTGGCAAGGTCTTCATTCAGAGTATACACCTTACACATCATAGGAATATTCATACTGGAGAGAAGCCTTACAGTTGTAATGAATGTGGCAAGGTCTTCAGT
>NC_045454.1:5798222-5894069 GCF_002776525.5 Piliocolobus tephrosceles | reverse complement strand
TCACACCTTTCACGACATAGGAAAATTCATACTGGAGAGAAGCCTTATAGTTGTAATGAATGTGGCAAGGTCTTCAGTCAGAATTCACACCTTGCACGACATAGAAATATTCATACTGGAGAGAAGACATACAGTTGTAATGAATGTGGCAAGGTCTTTAGTAAAAATTGAATCCTAGTACAACATTGGAGAATTCATACCAGAGAGAAGCCTTAAAAATTTAGTGAAGCTGGCAAGGCACAGTGGCTTATGCCTGTATTCCCATTACTTTGGGAGTCCAAGGTGGGTGGATGATGAGGTCAGGAGATCAAGACCATCTTCGCTAACATGTTGAAACCCTGTCTCTACTAAAAATACAAATATATATATATTAGCTGGCTGTGGTGGCAGGTGCCTGTAGTCCCAGCAACTCGGGAGGCTGAGGCAGGAGAATGGTGTGAACCTGGGAGGTGGATCCTGCAGTGAGTCGAGTGAGCCACCGCACTCCAGCCTAGGCAACAGAGTGAAACTCCGTCTAAAAAAAAAAAAAATTTTAGTGAAGCTGTCAGGTGTGGTGGCTCATGCCTTTAATCCCAGTACTTTGGGAGGCTGGGCTGGATCACTTGAGGTCAGAAGTTCGAGACCAGCCTGACCAACATGGAGAAATCCTGTCCCTACTAAAAATATAAAATTAGTTGGCTGAAGTGGCAAGCACCTGTGATTCCAGCTACTTGGGAGGCTGAGGTAGAATTGCTTGAACCCAGGAGGCCGAGGTTGTGCTGAGCCAAGATCACACCATTGCACTCCAGCCTTGGCAAGAGGAGCAAAACACTAAAAAAAAAAAAAAAATTAGTGAAGCCTTACAAAAGTAATAAATATGGCAAAGAATTCTCAGGCCTCTCTATCCATCTGTTAATCCATACTGGAAGGAAACCTTACAAATGTAAAGAATACATGAAGGTCTTCAGGCACATGTTTTCCCTGACCTCTCATCGAGAGAATTCACGCTGGTGATTGACCTTAAACATGTAACAAGTGTGGCAAGATCTTCACTTAAAATATACAACTTGTAAACTATCACAGAATCCATACTGGAGAGAAACCTTACAAATGAATGTGACATCTTCAAATAAAATGCACACCTGGCACAACATTGGAAAATTCATACTGCAGATATAACTTTTAAATGTAATGAATGTGGCAAGGTCAAAGTCACAGTTCACACCTTGCCTATCAAAGAATTCATACTGGAGGCTGGGTGCAGTTGCTCATGCCTGTAATCCCAGCACTGTGGGAGGCCAAGGTGGATGGATCAGTTGAAGTCAGGAGTTTGAGACCAGCCTGACCAACATGTTGAAACGCCATCACTATTAAAAATTAAAAAATTAGTCAGGTGTGGTGGTGGGTGCCTGTAATCCCAGCTACTCAGGAGGCTGAGGCAGGAGAATCACATAAACCCGGGAGACGGAGGTTGCAGTGAACCAAGAATGTGCTACTACACTCCAGCCTGTGTGACAGTGTGATTCCATCTCAAAAAAAAAAAAAAAAAAAAAAATTCATACTGGAAGGAAGCGTTACAAATGTAATGAATGTGGCAGAGTATTTAGAGGGTGTTCAGGTCTTACTGTTCATCTTGTAATCCATAGTGGAGAGAAGTCTTTTTTTTTTTTTGGAAACAGAGTTTCACTCTGATGCTCAGCCTGGAGTGCGGTGGTGCCATCTCAGCTAACTGCAACCTCCACCTCCTAGGTTCAAGCGATTCTCCTGCCTCTACCTCCCAAGTAGCTAGGACTACAAGCACATGATGCCATCATGCCTGGCTAATTTTTTGTATTTTTAGTAGAGACAGGTTTTCACCGTGTTAGCCAGGCTGGTCTCAGACCAACCTGGGTAACATAAGGACAACTCCACCTCTACAAATAAAAAAATTAGCCAGGTGTGTTGGTACATGCCTGTATTCCCAGCTATTTGGGAGACTAAGGCAGAAGGATCATTTGAGCCTAGGAGGTTGAGGCTGCAGTGAGTCATGTTTGCAGTGCTGAACTCCAGCCTGGGTGACAGAGTGAGACCCTATCTAGAAAAACAAAGAAACAAACCAGCGAACAAACATTGTGAAAGATCTTCAGTCACAAGTATTCCTTAACCAATCACCATAGAATTTATACTGCAGAGAAGCCTTACAAATTCAGTGAATGTGGCAAAGCATTTAAATAATGTTCAGGCCTTACTGCCCATCTTATGATCCATACTGCAGACAAACCTTACAACTGTAATGAATGTGGCAAGGTCTCCAATTGAAATTCACACCTTACAAATCACCACATAATGGAGAGAAACCTTACTAATGCAAATCACCACATAACGGAGAGAAACCTTACAAATGCAATGTACGTGGTAAGATGTTTTAGTCACAATTCACACCTTGGACAGCATCAGATAATGTATTCATGAAAGAGTCCTTACAAACTGTGAATGGAAATCTCATTATGAGCTCTAGCATTAATGAACATCAGAGATTCCATACTAAGGAGAAATATAAATGTATATGGCCCAGGCTTTCCTGAGGCCTTCCAAATCACTAGAAATCAAAATACACTTCTTGGATAAAACCATACAGATGGATTGTGTATACTGAGGATATCCAAGGATGATTACTGTAGAACATTGATAGGATTTAATTATCCTTATCTTTTTTTCCTATAAGTGTTGGGAACAGGCCCCCAAGTCTGGCCAGAAACAGGCTCCAAAACTGGCCATAAACAAAATCTGTAGTGCTGTGATATGTTCTTGATGGTCATGACACCCACACTGAAGGTTGTTTACCAGAATGAGGGCAAAGAATATCTGGCCCACCCAGGGCAGAAAACTACTTAAGGTGTCCCTGAACCACAAATAATAGCATGTGCCATCTGTGCCTTAAGGACATGTTCCTGACATGTTCCTGCTGCACATAACCAGAGCCCATCCCTTTGTTTCCCATAAGGAATGCTTTTATGTAATCTATAATCAATAGAAACAATGCTTATCACTGGCTTGCTATCAGTAAATATGTGGGTAAAACTTTGTTCGTGGTTCTCTGCTCTGAAGGCTGTCAGCCCCCTGATTTCCCACTCCACACTCTATATTTCTGGGTGAGTGTCTTTAAGTCCTTTAGCACCGCTGGGTTAGGGTCTCCACCACCGAGCTGGTCTTGGCACAAAGCTACTTTATAACTTTGAACCCAAAATTTGAGATCTTGATATGTGCCTCCTCCTACAAGCCTTTCACTGTGGTCTCTGGGAAACAATCAATTGAAAGAATCAATAGGATGACAGGGCTGATTTCATTAGCTGAAGATCATTTCTATTCAGTTTCCTGGAATAAGAACACTGCCTTTTTATATTAAATATTGTCTGATTTAGACAGCATGGACATGGGTAGAGAATAACATAAAATGATGACTGCATGAAGCAGTCAGGCTTATTGCCTTCCACCCACCCTTTTCTTGACAAGGATGTAGTGCTTCTGTGCTCTAATAGCCATAAAATAGAGCATGCCATTAAAGGCATTACATTTTTATGGGAAGAGAATAATTGTTGTTAGGTACTGATTACATGGTAGAAATCATGCAGGGGAAGGGGTGATTACCTCCTCAATTGAATAGCAATAGTTCCTGTTTAGCAAAGATGGAAAACAGTAGTCTTATTTTTGAAATGGAAGAGAAAACATGCATTTTCTCTTAGGTCTGAGCACAAAGAATGGGAATGTTGTTAATTTTCGATAACCTGATGACAGTGTGCCTAGGTGATTATCTTTTTGGGATGAATTTCCCATGTGTTCTTTGAGCTTCTTATGTTTGGATGTCTAGGTCTCTAGCAAGACTGGGAAAGCTTTCCTTAATTATTACCCTAAATATATTTTCTAAACTTTTAGATTTCTCATCTTCCTCAGAAATGCCGATTATTCTTAGGTTTTATTGTTTTAACATAATCCCAGACTTCTTCAAGGCTTTGTTCATATTTTCCTATTTTTTCTTTGTCTTTGTTGGATTGCGTTAATTCAAAAACTTCGCCTTACTTTGGGAGGCTGAGATGGGCAGACCACAAGGTCAGGAGTTCAAGACCAGTCTGGCCAATATGGTGAAACTCCATCTCCACTAAAAATACAAAAATTAGCCGGGCATGGTAGTGAGTCCCTGTAGTCCTAGCTACTCCGGGGCCTGAGGCAGAAGAATTGCTTGAACCTGGGAGGTGGAGGTTGCAGTGAGCTGAGATCTCGCCACTGCACTCCAGCCTGGGCAATGGAGTGAGACTCCATCTCAAAACAAACAAACAAAAATGCCTTGTATTTGAGCTCTGAAATTCTTTCTTCTGCTTGTTTGATTCTGTTGCTGAGACTTTCCAGAGTGTTGCATTTCTGTAAGCACATACATTGTTTCCTGAAGTTTTGATTGTTTTTTATTTGTGCTATCTATTTAACTGAAATTTCTCTCCTCATTTATTGTATCATTTTATTTCTCTAGTGCCTCTTTGATTAGCTTAATAACTGACCTTCTGATTTCTTTTTCAGGTAAATCAGGGATTTATTCTTCGTTTGTATCCAATGCTGGTGAGCTAGTATGATTTTTTGGAGGATGTTAAAAACCCTTGTTTTGTTATATTACCAGAGTTGGCTTTCTGGTTCCTTCTCATTTGGGTAGGCTCTGTCAGAGGGCAGGTCTAGGGCTTAAGGCTGTTGTTCAGATTGTCCCACAGGGTGTTCTCTTGATGTAGTACTCTTCCCCTTTTCCTAGGGATGTGGCTTCCTGAGAGCCGAGCTGTAGTGATTGTTATCTCCTATTGGGATGATCTAGCCAGCAGCAGATCTACCAGGCTCCAGGCTGGTACTGGGGGTTGTCTGCACAGAGTCCTGTGATGTGAACTGTCTGTGGGTCTCTCAGCTGTGGACACCAGGACCTGCTCCAGTGTAGGTGGCAGAGGGGTGAAATGGACTCTATAAGGGTCCTGAGTTTTGGTTGTTTAATGTACTGTTTTTGTTCTGGTTGGCCTTCTGCTAGGCCTCCTTTTTTTTAAAGGATGAACTGTATCCCATTGTCTATATAAACTTTTTTTATCCATTTGTTCATGATGAAAATGTAAGTTGATCCCATATCTTGGCTATTGAGAACAGTGCTGCAGTAAACATGGGTGTGCAGATATCACTTTGATATCCCGATTTCTATCCTCATTGCCTGTCTGTCTCAATCATGCACTCGCTCGTGCTTGCTCTGTCTCTCTATTTCTCTTTCCAGCAGTGGGATTGCTGGATCATGTGGTAGTTCTGTTTGTAGTTTATTGAGAAAACTCCATATTATTTTCCATGACGGCTATATTAATTTGCATTCCCACCAAACAGTGTACTAGCATTTTCTTCCTTTGTAATTCACCAGCATTTGTTATTTTTTGTATTTTTGATGATGTCCATTCTAAATGAGGTAAAGTTATATTTCACTGTGGTTTTCATTTGCATTTACCTGATGATTAGTGATGTTGAGCATTTTTTCATAGGCTTGTGGATTGTTTGTATGTCTCCCTTTGAGAAATGTCTTCTCAGGTAATCGCTCTGTTTTTTAATTGGCTTTAAAAATTTGTTTGTGGCCAGGTGCGGTGGGTCACACGTATAATCCCAGCACTTTGGGAGGCCGAAGCAGGTGGATCATGAGGTCAGGAGTTGAAGCCGAGCCTGGCCAAGGTGGTGAAACTCTTGTCTCTACTAAAAATACAAAAATTAGCCAGGCGTGGTGGTGCACCCCTGTAATCCCGGCTACTTGGGAGGCTGAGGCATGAGAATAACTTGAACCCGGGAGGGGGGAGGTTGCAGTGAGCCAAGATCGCGCCACTGCACTCCAGCCTGGGCTACAGAGTGAGACTCTGTCTCAAAAAAAAAGAAAAAAAATTGCTATCAAGGTGTTTGAGTTTCTTATATATTCCATTTATTAATCCCTTGTCAAAAGGATAGATTGTAAATATTTTCTCCAATGCTGTCACTTGTCTCTTCACTATCTTGACTGTTACGTGTGCTGTGAAGAATCTTTTTAGTTTGACATAATCCAATTTGTCTATTTTTGCCCTTGTTGCCTGTGTTTTTGAGGTCTTACCTAAGACATCTTTGCCCAGATTTATGCCCTGAAGAGTTTTCCTGTTGTTTTCTTACAGTTTTATAATTTCAGATCTTCCATTTATGTCAAATCCATTCTGATTTTATTTTTGTGTATGGTGAGAAATAGGGGTCTAGTTTTATTTTTCTGCATATGGATAGCCAGTTTTCCAGCACAATTTTTTGAAGAGACTGCCGTTTTTCCCAATGCATGTTCTTTGTCAAAAATCAGCTGGCTGCAAAGATGTGGGTTTATTTCTTTGTTCTCTGTTCTGTTCAGTTGGTCTATGTGTCTGTTTTTATCCCAGTAACGAGCTGTTTTGGATACCATTACTTTCTAGTATATTTTGAAGTCAGGTAGTGTAATATCCTTCAGGTTGGTTCATTCTGCTTTAAACTGCTTTGGCTTTTTTGGATCTTCTGTAGTTCCCTATGAATTTTAGGATTTTTGTTGTTGTTGTTTTTTGAGACGTGGTCTCTCTCTGTTGCCCAGGTTGGAATGCCATAGCGCAATTTCAGCTCACTGCAATCTCTACCTCCCAGGCTCAAGCGATTCACCTACCTCAGTCTCCTGAGTAGCTAGGACCACACCACTGCACCTGTTAATTTTTGTATTTTTTGTAGAGTTGGGTTTTGCATTGCTACCCAGGCTGGTCTCAAATTCCTGAGCTCAGGTGATCCACCATCTTGGCGTCCCAAAGTACTGGAATTACAGGCATAAGCTACCACACCCAGCCATAGGATTCTTTTTTTTTCTATTTCTGTGAATAATGTCTTTGGATATTTTGAAAGAGAATATATTGAATCTGTACATTGCGTTTGGTAGTGTGATCATATACACAATATTAACTTTTCCCACCCATGAAGATGAGATGTCTTTACTTTTTTGTGTAACCTTTCCACTTCTTTCATCACCGTTTATAATTTTCTACTCAGAGATTTTTCACTTCTGGCCCAGGACCCGCGCGTCTTCAGGGTGGCAGCTTGGCGCACGTCCGGAGGTGCCCAGGAGCCAACCAGCCCAAACTTTGGGGGAAATGAGTCCCCTCTGCCCTCGCCCCGTGCTCTGCTAGCATTTCCTTCCGTCTCTGCTTTGCTTGGAGATGCAAAACGCGTGAGGCTCAGGGCAAGGGGCCGAGGCAGCGGGACTCTCAGGGCCAGGCCCACCCCTCATCCACGCAGTGCAGCACTGGATGCCCCGGCCGCTGTCCTAAGCAGAGGCTGCCATGGAGCTAAGACCCGCCGTTTCACCCAGCACGCGGGCCCAGCCCGCGGAGGAGGGCGACTTGCAGCTCCACTTTGCCTGGCTCTCGGGCACGCGTGCTATGACCTGTACAGTGCCTATGGTTACACAGTACCACCTATGGAGAAGGCTCTTGTGAAAACGGACATTCAGATAGCACTTCTGGGTATTATGGAAGAGTAGCTCCACGGTCTAGCTTGGCTGGAAATCACGTTGTAGATGTAGGAGCTGGTGTCACAGATGAAGATTATAGAGGAAATATTGGTGTTGTAGTCTTTAATTTTGGCAAAGGAAAGTTTGGAGTCAAAAAAGGTGATCAAATTGCACAGCTCATTTGTGAACGGATTTTCTGTGCAGAAATAGAAGTTCAAGCTTTGGATGACACCAAAAGGGGTTCAGGAGGTTTTGGTTCTACTGGAAAGAATTAAAATTTATGCCAAGAACAGAAAACGAGAAGTCATACCTTTTTCTTAAAAACAAGGAGTTTTTGCTTAAAGTGTTTTGGTGTTTTGCACTCCTGTAAAGTACTAGCTTTACCTTCTAAAAGTACTGCATTTTTTTTTTTTTTAGACGGAGTCTCGCTCTGTCGCCCGGGCTGGAGTGCAGTGGCCGGATCTCAGCTCACTGCAAGCTCCGCCTCCCGGGTTCCCGCCATTCTCCTGCCTCAGCCTCCCGAGTAGCTGGGACTACAGGCGCCCGCCACCTCGCCCGGCTAGCTTTTTGTATTTTTTAGTAGAGACGGGGTTTCACCGTGTTAGCCAGGATGATCTCGAACTCCTGACCTCGTGATCCGCCCGTCTCGGCCTCCCAAAGTGCTGGGATTACAGGCTTGAGCCACCGCGCCCGGCCTAAGTACTGCATTTTTTTTATGATCAAGGAAAAGATCATAAAAAATATTTGTGTTTGGATCACAAAGAAACTTTCTTTTTCTGCAATAGTTGTATGTAAATCTACTTTGTAGTGAGCTGATGTAAACAGTGTCTCCTAACAATCAAATGTAAATTACAGATTAAAAAAAAAGTTCTGCATTATTTAACCCAAGAAATGATACCCCTTCAGCGACTTAAAAAAAAAAAAAAGTGTGTGTTTGGCTTTTTTGTGTGTTTTTGGTTTTTATTTTTTTTGGAGATGGAATTTCACTCTTGTTGCCCAGGCTGGAGGGCAATGGCCCGATCTCTGCTCTCCACAACCTCCAACTCCCAGGTTCAAGCAATTCTCCTGCCTCAGCCTCCCGAGTCACTGGGATTATAGGCATGCGCCACAATGCCCAGCTAATTTTGTGTTTTTAGAAGACACAGGATTTCTCCATGTTGGTCAGGCTGGTCTCAAACTCCCAACCTCAGGTGATCTGCTCGCCTTGGCCTCGCAAAGTGCTGGGATTACAGGTGTGAGGCGCCGCGCCAAGCCGTGTGTGTAATTTTTAAGAGAGACTGGGACTCGCTTTGTTGCCCAGGCTAGTCTTGAACATTTAGCCTCAAGAGATCCTCCCATCTCAGCCTCCCAAAGTGCTAGGATTGGAATGAGGCCACCACTTCTCCTGTTGTCCTTCCCAGCTTCTCTGCCACCTCCCCTTTTCCCTAGTTTATAAGACAGAAGAAAAGGGAGAAAGCAAAAAGTTGCAAAGAAACAGAAGTAAGATAAATAGCTAGATGACTTTGGCGCCACCACCTGGCCCTGGTGGTTAAAATAATACTAATGTTATCCCCTGACCAAAACTACTTGTGTTATCTGTAAATTTCAGACATATGAGAAAGCACTGTAAAACTTTTTGTTCTGTTCGCTGATGTATGTAGCCCCCAGTCACATTCCTCACGCTTACTTGATCTATCACGACCCTTTCAAGTGGACACCTTAGAGTTGTAAGCCCTTAAAAGGGCTAGGAATTTCTTTTTTGGGGGGCTCAGCTCTTAAGATGTGAGTCTGCTGACGCTCCCAGCCAAATAAAAACCTCTTTCATTTTTAATCCGGTTTCTAAGGAGTTTTGTCTGTGGCTCTTCCTGCTACAGGATTAGAACCATGAGCCAACACACTCAGCCAAAAAGCATCTTTTCTATTTACATTCAGAGTACATGTAAATTTGAAATTCACTCTACATATAGAAATTATTGACATTATGATGTCAATAAAGTTTATCTCAGAGGTGTTTGAGGTTAATTCATCTGAAGTTTGGAATAGAGCAACAGGCATAAGGGAGAGCTATTTATATCTATTGTTTAAAAGTTTAAGAGTCATTTGTATCTATCATCTAAAAGTTTTAGCTTTCCATTTTAAAAGCAACAGTTGGGGACCTAATTTATCCCTGGCCTTAGCCCTCCATGCCCAAGGCGTTGTCCATGGGAAATTCTCAGGAGCTGAGCACCGGGTTGATCCTCACACTTCAGAATGTAGGGAGAATGGAAAAGGAGAGGATTTCTACTGTTCTGTGGGAGCCAGCATCAATTTGCCTGTTCCGCCCACGCAGGACTTTGCATTTCACATTCTAGTTCGTATCCTCGTCCCAGAAAATTCCAGGGCTTTTACATTAAAATACTAAAATTAACTTTAATTGCAGGAACTATCTTAGGTCCAATCACTGTCCCTACTTTGACCCTCTCATAGAGATCCCAGTTCCCAGACCGCTTGGCTGCTGGTCACCGACAGGGTCTTTGTTCAAAAACCTGGAAAACAAGCGCGCCCAGAGAGGCAGAAGGAAGCGCAGACCCCGCCGCTCACCGCTCCACCCCGCCCCACCCTCACTTCTGTGCCTCACCCATCCCTGGCTCCGGCTGAGGGTAGTTGCCTGCAAACCCGGAAGTGAATCGTGGGGCGTGAACTCGCAAGTGCAGTTTCCTGAAGATCCGGAAGTCGATCGCTTGGGGTGACAGTCTTACAGCATCGGCTGAGTTTCCCTTTCTCTAGATTAGATCCGCTTCCAGCGCTTCTGTACTCGGTGTTGGCGGAGGGGTTCCTAGGGACCTTAAAATCCTCCCGCCTTTCCCTCCACCCTAGGTAAATTAATACGTCGCCAAGAAATTCGGAGGTTAAATCGCCCAGACGCTGCTGGTACTGCCCCTGGGTTCTCTGCCTTCAGGCCACGTAGACGCTTTTTGTCCCGTTTACCTGCTTACCCTTTACTGACCACTCCTTCGGTCCCGCATCATGTAAAAGCCCTCGCCCACGAGGAGGATTCATGTCCTCTGGGTCCTCCAAGTCTCGCCCTTCTGGTCCCTTGGAGCTCAGTCCCGCAGTCCGAATGCATCAGCGCCGTATCCTCTGCCCGGCCCTGGGGTTTTGGAAACCCCACCCCTCTCCTAATCCACCCCAACCTTTGTCCTCCTTGGGCTGGGTCCTTCTGTTCCCCAGGTTTCCCCTTCACAGTCGCCGCATTCCTTACCCCGCATTAAGGGAGGTGACGGGGCCTGACTTTTGACACTCAGTGTTTTTGCGTTCCAAATTGCACCCGCTGGAAAATGTGCTCGTCCAGAGGAAAAACGCTTTATTTAGTCTTTCCTCCTCTGAAAATACGATAGTAAACACTGAACCCAGAATACTTCACCTGTGATCACCGAATGTGTGGGGATTTCTCCCCACTAACAAGCAGTTCTCTATCAGACACCAACTCCGTGTCCCATAATTTACCTCATTTCTGACAGCTCTACTTGGAGTAAGCATCAGATCCCACAGATTAAAGGCTCAATCCACCAGACTTCTCCACTTCAGATGTCAGTTACAAGTCCCAGGTTGAAACCTGAACTTCTAAGCTACTGGGTATAAATTGAGGATTCCCATGACCCAATCTTCAGTATTTATTAATTTGCCAGAGCAGCTCACAGAACTCAGAAACGTTTTACTTGGATTTACTCATTTGTTTTAAAGGGTATTACAAAGGTTGCAGATAAACAGCCAGATGGAATAGCAGTTCTAGAAAATTAATTGAATGCAGCAGGAGATTTGGGAACCATGATATTTGTCTGGTCAGTCAGAAATAGAGTGACAACTACTACTTATGTACAGCTTCTAAGGTGAAGGGTAGTCTTGTGGGACTGAACTTTTCACCTTTGGGATCTGACACTATCTCCTTGTAGATAGTGTAAGAGTTGAGCTAAATTTTAGGATTCTCAGGTGGAAGTCTGCAAGGAACTTGTCAGTGTAGGGAAAACCACACCTTTTCTTTTTTTTTTTTTTTTTTGAGGCGGAGTCTCGCTCTGTCGCCCGGACTGGAGTGCAGTGGCCGGATCTCAGCTCACTGCAAGCTCTGCCTCCCGGGTTTATGCCATTCTCCTGCCTCAGCCTCCGGAGTAGCTGGGACTACAGGCGCCCGCCACCTCGCCCGGCTAGTTTTTGTATTTTTAGTAGAGACGGGGTTTCACCGTGTTAGCCAGGATGGTCTCGATCTTCTGACCTCGTGATCCGCCCGTCTCAGCCTCCCAAAGTGCTGGGATTACAGGCTTGAGCCACCGCGCCCGGCCAGCCACACCTTTTCTTAACCAGAAGCAAAGTATTCTGTGTTGAGCATGAGAGCAATAAAAACAGTTTGTTGTTTTCCTGTCTCAATGATGGGAAGATATTTGTAACAAGTTCACCCACCTGTCTCAAGCCCGTGCTTTCTACTCAGTATTGACCAGGAAGGATCTGTTCCTGCTCTTTAATTTTCTTGATGTCATCTTCATCTCTTACCATTTTTCTGTGCCGGTATGTCCTGACTCACTGTTTTCTGAATGTGAGAGTGACCCCATGGCTTAGTCCTCCAACCATTTTTTTGAGACGGAGTTTTGCTCTTGTTGCCCAGGCTTGTGTGCAATGGTGTGATCTCAGCTCATGGCAACTTCCACCTCCCAGGTTCAAACGATTCTTCTGCCTCAACCTCCCGAGTAGTTGGGATTACAGGCATGTGCTACCATACCCCTCTACTTTTGTATTTTTAGTAGAGACAGATTCTCCATGTTGGTCACACTGGTCTCAAACTCCTGACCTCCTGATCCACCCACCTCGGCCTCCCAAAGTGCTGGGATTACAGGCTTGAGCCACCGTGCCCAGCCACTGCCTTTCTTTATCATTGCATCTCATGGCTTTAAACTCCACCTTTATGTCTCCATCCCTTGTAGATTTCTCTCCTAATTTCTAGAATTCTGTGTCCAGTTGTCTCAACTCTCTACTGGGACATCCAACAGGCATCTCCATATTTACGTGTCCACTAATGACTTCCTGAATTCTCCCATGTACACTCCCCTGCAGTCCTGCCCATCTCAGATAAGAGTGACCCCATACTTCTGGGAGCTTAGGTGAACATATTGGCATATATTTAAAGTCTAGGAGATAGTTCCTTGTTTGAAAGTGTTTTAATGAATAATATAAAGAAAAAATTACATGATTGCTTAAAATGGGTGAGGAACTAGCATTTCCAAAATTCTTTTGAGGTGAGGTAGAAAAATGTTTAAAGGCCTCTGCCCTATCTGATCTGCACCCCCAGGACCTCTCTGATCTCATCTCCTTCCTGTGTCAGCTTGCTCCCTCTGCTCCAACCACACAGGCCTCTTTCCTTTTCCTGGAGCCGAGGTTGCTCCTGTCTCGGGGCCTTCACCGGGGCTGTCCCTCTGCCTAGGACTCTCTAGCCCCTCAGTTGCAGGTGACAAACATCCTTTCTTTTCTAGGTCTGGGTTCTGATATCACTTTCTCAGTGGAGGTTTATGCGACCCTTCCCCATCTCACCCTCACCAACTCTGGCCAATACATATTGCCTGCCTTGGATGTTTCTTTCTGCTCCTTTTCTGTCCACTGTCTGGATCCTGGTGACAACAAGGACCCAAGAGGAGGGCAGAGCCACAAGGTGGGAGTTGTTCTGGGCTTGCTCCCTCTGAGTTTAACTCAACCCTGGCTTCACATTAGAATGCTGAGACATTTTGCAAATATATCTCTTGTGCCTCCTTTCCAGAGATGCCCATGTGTATAGGTTCGAGTGCAGTGTCTCACATGATTATAATCTGTATTCATTGAACATCAGGGTGCTGTGTCTTCCAGCCTGTGATCCACAGAGAGGGGAAAGGCTGTGCTCTGCATGGGGTTTGGTCAGGGCCATATCTGTGCCCTGAAGGGGAGCTCAGTCCAGCCCAGCACCCCACTGCTGCAATGTGTATGTGGGCTTCTCCAGGAGGGTAGTAAGCTTTGAAGAGCTCAAAAACTCACTTGTTCTTCCTGTAGGACTTTCTTGTCTGCATCATCCCTGGTGCTGTGGGCAGCAGAGGGCCATCTTTCCACAGGGCGAGGTCTTTCTTGTGTGTGTGGTTGTGGCACGGGGAGGCGGTGTGTTGATTTTTAGCAATAAACAGCATATTTTGAACACTCCGGCTTAACTTCCTTTTTAAAAATCTTTCTTTTTCTTTCAGGATTAGCTTCTAAAGCCTCTTTCATCTCTCCTAAGGAAGAAGCCCAGAAGAGGAGGAAGAGGAAAGAAAAGGAGTCAGGAATGGCTCTTACTCAGGTATGGTGATATTCTCAGTGGATTGTTCTGTGTCTCTTTCCTTTTTGAAATGCCACAGGTGGTGTTATGATATATATTGGTTTCCATTGACGGTTCCTGGCTCATAACCTCCATAGCCCTTGTTACAGTCTTTTGTTATGATGTTGGGTGTGTGAAGCTTGGTGGTAAGCCCAGTGGGGGCATGGAAGCCCTGCACCCCTTCCTCCATACCCTACCACAAGTGCCTCTTCATCTGTATCCTTTGCAGTATCCTTTATAATAAACTGGTAAAGGTAAGTAAGTGCTGCCCTGAGTTCTGTGAGCCAATGTAGCATATTAATTGAACCCAAAAAGGGGGTCGTGGGAACCCCAGTTTGAAGCTGGATGGTCATAAGTTCTGAAGGCCTGGACTTGCGACTGGTGTGTGTGGAGGCAGTCTTGGAGACTGAGCCATCAACCCATGTGATCTGACACTGTGTCCAGAGGGACAGTGTTGGAAGTAAATTGGAAGATACCCAGCTAGTGTCTGCTGCTTGGTGTGTGGGTAAATAACCCACATACATTTAGTCACAGAGGTCTTCTGTGTTGATGATTGTTGTGGTGTGAGAGTAGAGGAAAAACACGATTTGAGGAGAGTTTTCCCTGTACACACCAGGCATTGGAGATGTCAGTCTTCTCTGAGTCTGAAGCATCCTGTCTGTCCTGTTTGCTCACACTCACCCATGTCTTCCCTCAGTCCCTCTCATGTCACTTAAATTCCATCTCACAGTGACCAGTGATACGGAATTTGTGAAGAGGCTCCATTGGGAAGGGCTTACACCCAGACATGGATGGAGACAGGGTGTGGGCCCCATGGTGTGTCTGCTGTTGGGCAGCAGGGATTGAGGGATTGTTTAAGGACCAGGTCTGGATGCACTGCCAGCTCTCTGTAGACCGGATTATAGAAGCTGCACGTGGAAGTCTTAATGTGCACAAATGCATGATAAAATTTGGAAGAAGAGATTAGGAAGAAGAAATCTTTTCTGCCTGATTTTATGCTCCATTTGTAATAAATATTTAACAGCAAGAGATTCTTTAAACCATTCTAAGTACCTCCATTCCATGGAGACTGTGTTATTCCTGCAGAGACTCTTGTGAGACAGATTCAGGTGAAAATTGTAAGACTTGAGTAATACTTCTTCTAGGATGGGGCATTTCCCATTTTCTTAGATCTTGCAAGGTTCTCCTGTTATCCCCAGCTGCAAGGGTACCTCTCCCACCAAGAACATGTGAGATTTTCCCCCTCATTTAAAAAAAAATTGCTACTATGTTTATATATATATTTTGAAAATCTGGGGAAAATGACAACCCTGGGTATTTTCATTTTTCAATTTATTGTCAGTCTACACAGGTTTTATTATTTTGGGGACATGTATATATAAAATGAATTTTCATACCTTGCTCAATTTTCTTTCCATGTATTTTAGTATCTGTTTTAATTCCTGTGGGTTTTATTCTTTACATATGCCCTGATGTCTTTTATTTTAGGTTATCCATTTTTTAAGTGTAAGACAAATCTTTCCTTTATACCTTCTGATTTTTGTTGTGCCTTTATTTGTTTCATCTTGATTTGGAAGGCCTTGCATGATTATTAAGTACTAAGTTTCATTTAGGAATCAAGTTTTGTTGTTTAAAATTTTGTTTACATCTGTGTTTAATTTGAATTTTTGTGTATATCACAAGTATTTTATTTGATTCATTGTAAAATTACAGATGTTTGTTATAAAAGGTTCTTACATATTTGGCAAACCCCTCCATTTTGTTTTTCTTTTCAAAATTATGTTGGTTCTCTTTTGACAGGACAGTCATTAAAAACTCAGATACTTCTTTTGTATTTGAATGGCTGTGGATTCCTAGTCAGAAAGGTCTTTGTGTCACCACATCTGCTAATAAGAATTGGGTTTTCTGGACCATGTTCCTGTCTTTGCTGTGTCTGTTAGTAAAGTTTATTTGCCTGATTATAGTTCAGTAATGTTAAGTGCATTCACATTACTGTGCAACATATCTAGGAATTTTTCATCTTGCAAAACTGAAACTGTATACCCAGAATACACTACATCCCTTCTGACCTTACTATAGCCTCTGCCAACTCATCTTTCTATGTTGTGTTTATATGCATTCGACTACTTTAGTATCCCATGTGAGTGGAATCACACAGTATTTGTCCTTTTGTGACTGTCTTATTTTCCCTAGTGTAATGTCCTCAAGGTTCATCCACGTTGTAGCATATGACAGGATTTTCTCCTTTTATAAAGCTGAACAACATTCCATTGCATGTGTATACCACATTTTCTTTTTTGGAGACGGAGTCTCGCTCTGTCGCCCAGGCTGGAGTGCAGTGGCGGAATCTCAGCTCACTGCAAGCTCCGCCTCCCGGGTTCACGCCATTCTCCTGCCTCAGCCTCCCTAGTAGCTGGGACTACAGGCGCCCGCCACCTCGCCCGGCTAGTTTTTTTTTTTTGTATCTTAGTAGAGACGGGGTTTCACCGTGTTAGCCAGGATGGTCTCGATCTCCTGACCTCGTGATCCGCCCATCTCGGCCTCCCAAAGTGCCGGGATTACATGCTTGAGCCACTGCGCCCGGCCCACATTTTCTTTATCCATTCATCTGTAGATAGGCACGTTAGTTTTCCTGTCTTCTTGGCTATTGAAGTTCCACGTTGTTATCCTTGAACTCATTTCATGTTTTCCCAGGCAACCCTCTCTCAATTTACTTTTTCTTTTTTTTTGAGACAGAGTCTCACTCCGTTGCCCAGGCTGGAGTGCAGTAGCACAATCTTGGCTCACTGCAACCTCTGCTTTCCAGGTTCAAGTGATTCTTCTGCCTCAGCCTCCCAAATAGCTGGGATTATAGGTGCATGGCAGCATGCCTAGTTGATTTTTGTATTTTTAGTTGAGATGGGGTTTTGCCATGTTGGCCTGGTTGGTCTCGAAGACTTGACCTCAAGCAGTCCACTGGTCTCAGCCTCCCAAATGCTGACTGGGATTACAGGTATGAATCACCATGCCTCAATTTACCTTTGTAGATTATATCTGTTAATAACTTTTTGAACCTGGGAGGCGGAAGTTATGGTGAGCCGAGATCGTGCCACTGCGCTCCAGTCTGGGCAACAAGAGCGAAGTGCCACCTAAAAGAAAAAAAAAAAAAATTTAGATTAGCTGAGCATGGTGGCACAAACCTGTAGTCCCACCTGCTTGGGAGGCTGAGGTGGGAGGATCACTTGAGGGCAGCAGTTGAGACTGCAGTGAGCATAATCAAACCACTGTTTTCCAGCCTGTGGGAAATAGAGTGAGACCCCCAACTCTTTAAAAAAAAAAGAAAAGAAAGAAAGAAAACAAGCTACAAAGTGCTGATGAAAGAAATAAAAAACACTCAAATGGAGACATATAAAATGTCAATTTATTGGAAGACTCAACATAGAAACAATGTGAAATTAACCAAATTGATACACAATATTAATACATTTCCTATCAAGGCATTTTTTAGATACTAACAAGATTATCCAAAAAATTATGTAGAAAGGCAAAAGAAGAAAAAAAACTAGAATGCCTAAAACATCTGGAAAAAAAATAAAGTGTTGGAATCATTTCATGTGATTTCAAGGCTTCTAATGTAGTATAAGTATTTCCTTCTTTTTTCATATTTACAATAAACCTAGTTTACACCTGCCATGGTCTTATGTGCATACTCATGTCATATTTTTTTCTCCAAATAATAGCCTCATTTATGTGTCCCCTAAACCTTTCACTACAGTAACAAAGGGAAGAAATGCATCAAACATAGAATGTAGACTGCAACCTATGGAAAAGAAAAAAACAAATTTTAATTATATACAAAAACAAAAAATAATTTTATTACAATTGAATAAGAACCAGAGAATGTTTTGCTTAATACCATAATCAAAAATGACATTTCCATAGCTTTTGGAAAAATGTTCTTCTAGTAGAATCATATTTATTATATAACAATTATATAATAATATATTATGTAGTAAACACTTCACAATAATTTTCACTGAACTGCTATGAAAAATATCTTGGGCAGTTTTACTAAACAATATTTCACAAGTATTTTCCACAGTCATATTGTGCAATGGGACCTATGCCTGCAGCCACGAGAGGAATGTAATAAGCTATTACCATGAAGAAAATTGAAGTCTCTCCTAACCAAGTCTGGAGTTTCAAGAGTAAACATTCAGTGTTATCCTAAAGAGTTAGACTTCATTTTGTGATGTCTGAATAATGTGATGGTTAATATTAGGTGTCAACTTGAGTGAATTGAAGGGTGTCTAGATGGTTGATAAAGTATGGTTTCTGGGTGTGTCTGTGAGGGTGTTGATAGAGGAGATTATTTGAGTCAGTGGACTAGGAGACGAAGACCCACCCTCAGTGTGAGTGGGCACCATCCAGTTGGCTGCTAGTGTGGTTAGAACAAAGCAGGTGGAAGAACATGGGATAACCTCACTTGCTGAGTCTTCTGGCTCTCTTTCTTCTTCCCATGCTGGTTGCTTGCTTAAGCTTCTCCTGCCCTTGGACATCAGACTATAGGTTCTTCAGTCTTTGGACTCTGGGACTTGAACCAGCAGCTTCCTGAGATCTCTTGGGCCTTTGACCACAGACTGAAGGTTGCACTGTTGGCTTCCCTG
Source organism: Piliocolobus tephrosceles (assembly GCF_002776525.5). Classification (NCBI taxonomy): domain Eukaryota; kingdom Metazoa; phylum Chordata; class Mammalia; order Primates; family Cercopithecidae; genus Piliocolobus; species Piliocolobus tephrosceles. The sequence goes on along the minus strand of NC_045454.1, from coordinate 5,875,612 downwards.
GTTGTGAGGCTTTCAGACTTGGACTGAGCCACTACCACCTTCTCTCTTCTCCAGCTTGCATACAGCCTATCATAGGATGTTTGCCTTGTAATTGTGTGAGCCAATTCTCCCTATAAACTCCCTTTTATATATACATGTATCCCATTGGTTCTGTACCTATAGAGAACCCCGACTAATAGAGACTTTGGTGCCTGGAGTGATTCTAGAGGAACATATATGTATATATATATTTTGACAGGGTCTCACTCTTGCCCAGGCTGGAGTGCAGTGATGCAATCTTGGCTCACTGCAACCTCCACCTCCCAGGTTCAAGGAATCCTCCTGCCTCAGCCCCTCAAGCAGCTGGGACTACAGGTGTGCACCACCATACCCGGCTAATTTTTGCATTTTTTGTAGTGATGGGGTTTTGCCATGCTTCCCAGGCTGATCTTGAACTCCTGAACTCAAGCTATCCACATGCCTTGGCCTCCCAAAATACTGAGAATACAGGTGTGAGCCACTGTGTCCAGCCTAGAGGAACAAAATTTTAAGGATGAATTTCCTTAGTTGGTTTAGTGGCTTCTGGAGTTGGCTCTCTAATATTATTAGAACTAAAAATGCTAAGGACTGTACTTCTAATAGTACAGAGAGCACTGGTAGTCTTAGTATGCATTGTTTAGAGAGTTGTGCAAAATAAATGTATTTGATACTCATGATTCAGTGCTCCCGAGAAGCAAGGAGTTTAGTGACTTTATACATGATACTTTTCAACATTTCTGGAGAACCAAAGAATATAATGAAGTTGCTTTCCTAAGTTCCCTGGTAAAAAATGATGAAATAAATGGATAAGCTCAGAGAAGATAAGTCCCGGATCTAGAAGATATCATACTTAACCTCAAAGTTTCTAAGGGTACCCTGGGTGGACTCTTTTATAGACAAAAGGCTGAAATTGCCAAAAAGCAGACACAAACTCTTATGTGAGTGGATGGCCTACAATGATTGGTGCACACTCAGCCTCACCAGGTGTCTATAAAGTGAGGGCATTGGTTGGGAAAGATTAGGACCATGTAACTTGACATGGGGATGTGTGGGAGGATCCTGATGAAGATGGGAACACTGAGCTCTTAAATCCTGATGAGCCCCTTTTGTGAGAGAAAATGGCCTCCCTACCCCTCATGGTGGCAACATCTTCTTCCCCACCCAGGCTGCTTCTAGTCTTTGTACATTTTTTCTGAGGAGATTCACCATCCATCGCCTAAGGAAGCAACAATAGCCTCCTGTGAGCCAGCTGCAGGGAAAGACAATGCTGATTCTTCTCAGGATCCACCCCCACCACCCTTCTTTGCCTCTAGACCTTTAACTAGACTCAAGTCCCAGTGGCTCCTCGAGGTGATGGGACCCATGAGGAGGTGCACTGCACTGCAGAAGAACTGCTTGAGTTTCCTTACATAAGCAGAAATCCAGGGAACCAGGGTGTGAGATAATGGTGGCAGGAACATAAAGTTGGATCAGGCTGAATTTATTAATGTGGGCTCAATAAACCAGGGAATTTGCATTTAGTGTTGCAGCTCAGTGATTTAGAAAAGGGTTCTAAGAGTTTATTTGCTTGGTTAGCTGAAGCATGGATTGAAATCTGGCTCACTGTAAATGAGCTGGAAGTGCCTGATCTCCCTTGGTTTAATATAGAGGAACAGATCCAAAGGCTTAGGCAGATTGGAATGCTAGCATGGGTTTGCCATTTTAGAACTTATTCATCCCAACTTGAAGGATCCAGAAGACATCCCCTTCACCAATACCTTGCAAAATAGATTTGTGAGGAGAAGACAAATCCTTGAGAATCTCTGTGATTGCTCTTCTCTGTATGCCAGATCTTAGAGTGGGAATCACAGTCACCCAATTGGAAAAATTTAATGCAATGGGAATAATTAGATCTTGAGGTTGCAGGGGCCAAGTGGCAGTACTCAATCTTTAAAGGCAAGGTGGGTGTAGTTCCTGTAATGAACATCAGAGACAAAGCAGCAATCAGAATAGTTTGACTCATGTACAGCTCTGGCATTGGTTAATTAATCATGATGTTCCTCACAGTGAAATAGATAGGAAGCCTATTACGGTCTCTCTCTCTCTCTCTCTCTCTATATATATATATATGCACACACACACACACAGACACACACACCCATACATATACATATATACATATATTTATGTGTGTGTGTATATATATAATATACACGCATATTGCTGCCCATTGCAACCTCCACCTCCCAGGCTCAAGTGATTCTTGTGCCTCAGCCTCTCGAATAGCTGGTATTACATGCATTCCTCACCATATACAACTAATTTTTCTTTTTTTTTTTTTTTTGAGATGGAGTCTCGCTCTGTCGCCTGGGCTGGAGTGCAGTGGCCGGATCTCAGCGCACTGCAAGCTCCGCCTCCCGGGTTGACGCCATTCTCCTGCCTCAGCCTCCCGAGTAGCTGGGACTACAGGTGCCCGCCACCTCACCCAGCTAGTTTTTTGTATTTTTTAGTAGAGACAGGGTTTCACCATGTTCGCCAGGATGGTCTCGATCTCCTGACCTCGTGATCCGCCGGTCTTGGCCTCCCAAATAATTTTTCTATTTTTAGAAAGACAGTGTTTTGCCATGATGGCCAGCCTGGTCTCCAACTCCTGACCTCAAATGATCCACCTGCCTTGGCCTCCCAAGGAGGCAATTACAGGCGTGAGCCACTGTGCTCAGCCTGGAAGCTTATGTTCTTACTTGATTTGTATAAACAGAAAACTTACATTCGAGACCACTCAGAAGACCTTACACTCTCATTACATTTGTAAGGTTTCTCTCCAGAATGGACTCTGATGACTTGTAAGGTGGAATTTTGTTTAAAAACCTTGCCTCCCTCATTACATTTGTAAGGTTTTTCTGCATTGTGGATTATTTTATGAAAAGCACGGCTTGAATGCACACTAAATGCTTAGCTATATTAATTACATTTGTAAGGTTTCTCTCCAGTATGAACTATCTGATGTTTTGCAAGGTGTGAAATTTGATTAAAGGCTTTGCCGCATTCATTACATTTATGTCTCTCTCCAGTATGAATTATCTGATGAATTGTTAAGGAGAACTTGTGCCTGAAGTCCTTATCCCATTCCTTACATTTATAAGGTTTCTTTCCAGTGTGGATTTACAGATGGGTAGTGAGACTTGAATGCCCACTAAATTCTTTGCCACATTTATTACATTTGTAAAGTTTCTCTCCTGTATGAATTATCCAACATTGTGCTAGGTATGAATAGCTACTATAGACCTTGCCACATTCATTACATCTATAAGGTTTCTCTACCATATGAATTCTCCAGTGTTCTGTAAGTTGTGGATTGTGACTAAAGATCTTACCACATTCATTACATTTGTAATGTTTCTCTCCAGTATGAGTTCTCCAATGTCATGCAAAGTGTGCAATTTAATTGAAGACCTTGCCACATTCATTACATTTGTAAGGCCTGGCTCCAGCATGAATTCTCTGATGACTGCTTAGAGATAACGTATGCCTGAAGACCTTGCCATGTTCTTTACTTTGTAAGATTTTTCTCCACTATGGATTAGAAGATGGACAGTAAGACCTGAATAGTCACTAAATCCTTTGCTACATTCAATATATTTGTAAGGCTTTTCATGCATTCCTAGGGAGATGCGTATGGGAGAGCCCATATAAATTCTTTGATGTCATACAAGGTATGAAAGTTGACTAAAAACTTTGCCATATGCATTACATTTGTAAGGCTTCTCTCTGGTTTGAATTATCCAATATTCTGCAAGGTGTGAACTGCAAATAAAGACCTTTTAACATTCATTATATTTGTAAGGTTTCTCTCCAGTATGAATTCTCTGATGTTTTGCAAGGTATGAATTCTTCCTGAAGACTTTACCACACTCATTACATTTGTAAAGTTTATCTCCAGTATGAATTCTCTGATGAGTGATAAGGAATAACTCATACTTGAAGACTTTGCCACATTTTTTACATTTCTAAGGTTCTCTCCAGTATGAATTACAAGGTGGACAGTGAGATCTGACCACTCATTAAATATTTTGCCACATTCATTGTATTTCTGACACTTTCTCCAGTATGAATTATTTGATGTGCAAGGTTTGAATTGTGACTAAAGAATTTGCCTCATTCATTACATTTGTAAGGTTTCTCTCCAGTATGGACTCTCCAATACTCTGTAAAGTGTGAATTGTGACTAAAGACCTTGCCACATTTCGTACATTTGTAATGTTTCTCTCCAGTAGGAATTCTCAGATGTTCTGCAAGATGTGAATTGTGATTAAAGATATTGCACATTTGTTATATTTGTAGGGTGTCTCTCCAGTATGAATTCTGTGGTATTGTACAATGTATGAATTGTTCCTGAAGACTTTACCACACTCATTACATTTGTAAAGTTTATCTGGATCCAGGATCATGTCATGGTTAGCAAGGATTGAAGACACTCTAAAGACTTTGCCATGCTCATTATGTTCATAAGAATTTTCCCTAATGTGTGTTTTCTGTTCTTGTGGGAGAAGTGGAGAATCAATAAAATCACTGCTACATTTATTAACGTGGGTTTTCACACTAGAAGAAATTTTTTCAAGTGGTAAAACTGAGGGACTCTGCTCAATAGACTTTTCCACTTGATTACATACATAAATTTTTCTTTCAACCTGAAACAGCTGCAGTTTGGGCAGATGGGACTCAGAGGTTAATCTGATCTGATTTTTAATAGGCTTGGTTCTTGCATTGATTCTCCATACACAGATCCTCCCTAGGAATGCATGAAAAGACAAACTTGAACCCATGGTTCTGGCATGTTTAGAATCTAATGAAGGAAGTAGAAACTACCTCATCTGTCTCTGATATTGCAAGGAATATCAGCATACTTTTTATAACACGTTCACAATGCCAAAAACGTAAGAGAGTAAGGTGATACATTGGAGCAGTGGGAAATATACAGGAGTCAGCAGGACTATGAAGGAATGTAATAAAGATTATGAGAAGAACAATACAACAGAAACTCAAAGTTTCTCAGAAAAACCAGGAGTTAGCCCTTTAGAGAAAATAAGATGTTAAAGAGCAGCAATATATCCATCAGTAATAGTACATGCATGAAACCAAGAAAGACACACCCACAGAAAAGGAGTGAATGTTCGTTCATCCTGTGCAACAGGCTTATTAGTAAAGTTCGCCCCCTACACAATTTTTTTTTTTTTTTTGAGACAGAGTCTCGCTCTGTCGCCCAGGCTGGAGTGCAGTGGCCGGATCTCAGCTCACTGCAAGCTCCGCCTCCCGGGTTTACGCCATTCTCCTGCCTCAGCCTCCGGAGTAGCTGGGACTACAGGCGCCCGCCACCTCGCCCGGCTAGTTTTTGTATTTTTAGTAGAGACGGGGTTTCACCGTGTTAGCCAGGATGGTCTCGATCTCCTGACCTCGTGATCCGCCCGTCTCGGCCTCCCAAAGTGCTGGGATTACAGGCTTGAGCCACCGCGCCCGGCGATTTTTATACAAAACCATTGGGAAGAGTGGTTATTTCACTAAACCTCAAACAAAAGTTAAAAGGAGTACAAGAAGACGGAAATGTGACCAAAATTATAGTAATAAATTTATTTCCAGAAACCAAACTTTTTAAGGCAGCCCTCTGAATTGCTTGAAAATTATTTTAAGCAGCTACCTAGAGATACCTAATGAGCTAAAAGGTAACAGAGATAAACAACTAAGTGAAATTGGGAAAACAATACATGATAAAGAGAATATAAAAACAAAGAAGAAACTATTGAAAACAAAAATCAATTTCTGGAGTGGAAATACAGTAGCTGAAGTAAAAATTCATTAGGCTGCAAAACATCAGACGGAACAAGGCACAGAAAAAAATAAGCAAAAATAAAGATATGTTACTCCAGAGTATCATCTTCAAAGAAAAAAAAAAAACACAAAGAAAAGCAAACAACAATATAATTTTTTTTTTTTTTTTTTACACAGTCTCACCTGTTGTCCAGGCTGGAGTACAGTGGCACAATTGTGGTTCACTGTAACCTCCATCTCCCAAGCTCAAGTGATTCTCATGCTTCAAACTTTCAAGTACCTGGGACTCCTGATGTGCATCACCACACCTGGCTAATTTTTGTATTTTTAGTAGAGATGGGGTTTCATCTTTTTGGCCTGCCTGGTCCCAAACTCCTGGCCTCAAGTGATCTGCCCACCTCGGCCTCCCAGAGTTCTGGGATTATAGGTGTGAGCCACTATACCTGGTCAAGAAAAGCAAACAGATTCTAATAAATTTGTGGGATACTATCAAGTGATCAAGGGGAAAAATATACAAACTACTGGAGGTTCGTACATAGAAGACAGAGGATCAGAATATGCAATTGAACTAAGAATTTCTAAAAGGTCCCAAATCTGAAGAAAAAAAGTATATATAAATTAAAGAAACTTGACCACTCTAGCTAAAATTGACCCAAGGCCATTCACAAAGAGACACAATTAAAATTACTTTTTAATTGATTTTACTTTTTAATGGATTTTGCTAAGAACTACTTTTTAGCAAAAGTCACCTCCAAAAATAAAGGAGTAATTTAGACTTTCCTAGATAAAGAAGAGATGAGAAAGTTCATTAGTACTCTAGATCTGTCTAAAAAGAAATGCTAAAGGGAGTTCTTCAAGATGAAATAAAAGGACCCAAGACAGCACACTAACCGAAATGAAAATATAAGTTTAGCATTAATGGTCATTAAATGATCACATATGCAAGCATGTGTTCATGTACTTTTCATTTGAAACTTGACTTTTAATTCATTCCTAGCATTTAAAAGGCAAAATCACTTAAAATGCACTACAAGTTTATGTTAATAAAAACATAACATATATGGAAGTAATTTATGCCATTAATAACATAAAGTCAGAGCCAAATTATGAAGTAGTTTTCTGTGTATGATCAAAGTTAAACTGTTAACATTTTAAAATAGAATTTTCAACTTAGAATATTTTACATAACTGCAATGGTAACCCCAAAAAGAAAATCTACAGAACATACACAGAAGGAGATGAGATGGGAATCAAAGCACATTACTACAAAAAAAAAAAAAAAAATCAACAAAACACAAAAGCCGATAGGAAGAGAGGTATGCAGGACAAAAATTCTACAAGATGTTACAAGATCTACAGATAGTATGTAACAATATGCAACAATAAGAACTTCTCTATGAGTACTTCAAATCTAAATGATGTAACTTTAGAATCAGAAGAAAATAGGATTCAACTGATGTCTGTCCACAAGAGAACCCCCTTAACTGTAAGGACATACACAATGAAATTCAAAGGATGGAAAAAGATATTCCATGCAAATGTTAATCATCAGTAAACAAGGTGGCTATGTTAATATCAAAGAAAACAGACTATTGCTGGGCACGGTGGCTCACCGCAATCACAATGCTGTAATCCAAACACTTTGGGAAGCTGAGGCAGGCAGATCATGAAGTCAGGGATTCAAGACCATCCTGACCAACAAGAGGCAGAGTTTGTGGTGATCCTAGATCACGCTATTGCACTCCAGCCTGGGCAACAAGAGCGAAATTCTATCTCAAAAATAGAGAGGCTGGGCGCGTTGGCTCACTCCTGTAATCCCAGCACTTTGGGAGGCCGAGGAGGGCGGATCATGAGGTCAAAAGATCGAGACCATTCGGGCCAACATAGTGAAGCTCCGTCTCTAGTAAAACTATAAAAATTATCTGGGCATGGTCGTGAGCCTCCACGTCTGGCCAAATGTTGTGTATTTCATTTACCTCATACATCAGAAGGTAGTGATCTTAACATGTATTTCAGTTCTGATATTGTGTGCTGGTGGTTAAGTAGAAGTTGTAGCTTTGTTCTTCAGAGGGAATTGTTTAGAATTCTGTAAGCTGTATAAATGTGCTCATTTGCTTGCTGGTTTTATCATGGGTTACAACATTTTATTAATTAATTTTTATAATTTTATATATGGCTTTTTGGTACATGGTATGCAATATAACTGACACACTCCACTCATTAATGTCACAAGTGCTACCGGGTGCAGTGACCCACACCTGTAATCCCAGAACTTTGGGAAGCTGAGGCGGGTGGATTACTTGAGGTCAGGACCAGCCGGACCAACATGGTGAAGCCCCATCTTTACTAAAAACACAAAAACTAGCCAGGCATAGTGGTGCGTGCCTGTAATCCCAGGTATTCAGGAGTGTGAGGCAGGAGAATCACTTCAACCCAGAAGGCAGAGGTTGCAGTGAACTGAGATTCTGCCATGGCACTCCAAGCTGGAGTGCAAGACTCCATCTCAAAAAAATAAAAATATGAGAAGTTTAAAAACATCACTAAGTGCCTGTTCTGTGTGGACATAGGTAATTTTATGACATTTATTCAGAAAAATATTGTATTAACATTCTTTTTTTTTTTTTTGAGACAGAGTCTCACTTTGTCACCCAGGCTGGAGTGCAGTGGTGCAATCTCAGCCTACTGCAACCTCTGCCTCCCAGGTTCAAGTGATTCTTGTGCCTCAGCCTCCCAAGTAGCTGGGACTACAGGCACGGGCCACCACACCTGGCTAATTTTTGTAATCTTTTATTATCTTCTCAGTGCTGTAATTGTTTGACAATACAGAATTTCCAGTGCTTTTGGTTATCCTTACATGAGCTTGCTGTGTATTATTTACCAATATAGTATATTGTGTGCATTTTTTTTTAGCATTTATTTGTATATAGTAAATATGGTTTAAATATGAAGAATATATATTTTTCTCTTCATTGATGTGACACTGATATGTTTTTTGCAAATTGTCACACACTTTAGGGTCATGGTGGAAAAATAATCCTTACTTTCGGCTTACACATGTTTGTGCCCTGTCAGCGTTTTGTCGTGTTATAGAAAATAGACTTTCTTTTTTTTGAGACAGAATCTTGCTCTGTCACCCAGGCTGGAGTGCAGTGGCGCGATCTCGGCTCACTGCAAGCTCCACCTCCCAGGTTCACTCCATTCTCCTGCCTCAGCCTCCCGAGTAGCTGGGACTACAGGTGCCCGCCACCGTGCCTGGCTAATTTTTTGTATTTTTAGTAGAGATGGGGTTTCACCGTGTTAGCCAGGATGGTCTCGATCTCCTGACCTCATGATCCTCCTGCCCTGGCCTCCCAAAGTGCTGGGATTATGGGCGTGAGCCACCGTGCCTGGCCAGAAAATAAACTTTCATAGAATTGATTTGAAGGACATGTAATTGCCCTTTATTTATTAAAGAATCTACTCCTTTTGTGTTCTTAAACTTTGAAGATCATTTTTGGGAACTTCAAAATAAGTATTGCTTTTGTGTGTCGTATTTACACACTTCAGTATGATTTACCATCTGTACTTAATTGGAAACCTATTGGTGTTTATGTTTTGTAGATATCGCTTCCAAATGCATGATAAAGAATGTCTTGTCAACAGGGCAGGGCAATACAGAAGTGTTCCACACAGGGACATTGCAAAGACATGTAAGTCATCACATTGGAGATTTTTGCTTTCAGGAAATTGAGAAAGAAATTCATGAGATTGAATTTCAGTGTCAAGATGAAAGAAATGGCCATGAAGCACCCATGACAAAAATTAAAATCTTGACTGGTAATACAGACAGTTATGATCAAAGGCAAGCTGGAAACAAGCCTGTTAATGACCAGCTTGGATCAAGCTTTTATTCGTATCTGCCTGAACTCCACTTATTTCAGATCAAAGGTATAATTGCTAATCAACTTGAGAAATCTACTAATGATGCTCCCTTGGATTCAGCATCCCAAAGAATTTCTTTTTTTTTTTTTTTTTGAGGCGGAGTCTCGCTCTGTCACCGGGACTGGAGTGCAGTGGCCGGATCTCAGCTCACTGCAAGCTCTGCCTCCCGGGTTTATGCCATTCTCCTGCCTCAGCCTCCGGAGTAGCTGGGACTACAGGCGCCCGCCACCTTGCCCGGCTAGTTTTTGTATTTTTAGTAGAGACGGGGTTTCACCGTGTTAGCCAGGATGGTCTCGATCTCCTGACCTCGTGATCCGCCCGTCTCGGCCTCCCAAAGTGCTGGGATTACAGGCTTGAGCCACCGCGCCCGGCCCAAAGAATTTCTTGTAGGCCTCAAATCCATATTTCTAATAACCATGGGAATAATTCCCTAACTTCTTCATTACTCACAGAAGAACAGGAAGTACACATGGGAGAAACATCTTTCCAATGTAATGAGAGTGACAAAGCCTTTACTTATAGCTCACTCTTAAGGAAACACGAGATAATCAATTTAGGAGACAAACCATATAAATGTGATGTATGTGGCAAGCTCTTTCATCACAAGCAGTGCCTCGCATGCCATCAGAGATGCCACACGGGTGAGAAACCTTACAAGTGTAATGAATGTGGCAAGTCCTTCAGTCAGGTGTCATCCCTTACATGCCATCGTAGACTTCATACTGGAGAGAAACCTTACAAGTGTAATGAGTGTGGCAAGATCTTTGGTCAAAATTCAGCCCTTGTAATTCATAAGGCAATTTATAGTGGAGAGAAACTTTACAAGTGTAATGAATGTGGGAAGGCTTTTAGTCAACAGTCACACCTTTCACATCATCATAGACTTCACACTGGAGAGAAGCCTTGCAAATGTGAAGCATGTGAGAACGTTTTCAGCCAGAAATCAACCCTTGAGACACATAAAAGAATTCATACTGGAGAGAAGCCATACAAATGTAAGGTTTGTGACACAGCTTTCACGTGTAATTTACAGCTGACTCGGCATAGAAGAATTCACACTACAGAGAAGACTTACAAGTGTAATGAGTGCGGCAAGACCTTCAGTTGCAGGTCATCCCTTGTATGCCATCATAGACTTCATAGTGGTGAGAAACCTTACAAGTGTAATGAGTGCAGCAGGACCTTCAGTCGCAAGTCACACCTTGTATACCATCTTGCACTTCATACTGGAGAGAAATCTTACAAATGTATGGTTTGTGACACGGCGTTCATGCGTAATTCAGACCTTACAGGACATACTAGAATTCACAGTGCAGGGAAACCTTACGAGTGTAATGAATGTGGGAAGGGTTTTAATCGACAAGCCCACCTTTCCCATCATCATAGACTTCATACTGGAGAGAAACTTTACAAATGTAATATTTGTGACAAGGTTTTCACTTATCATTCCTATCTGACAAACCATGCTATAATTCATACTGGAGAGAAACCTTACAAGTGTAATGAATGTGGCAAGGCTTTTAATCAACAATCAAACTTTTCACATCATCGTAGACTTCATACCATAGAGAAACCTTACAAATGTAAAGAGTGTGACCAAGAAATCAACCCTTGAGACACATAAGATAATTCATACTGGAGAGAAACCATACAAATGTAAGGTTTGTGACACAGCTTTCACGTGTAATTCACAGCTGGCTCGACATAGAAGAATTCACACTACAGAGAAAACTTACAAGTGTAATGAGTGCGGCAAGACCTTCAGTCGCAGGTCATCCCTTCTACGCCATCATACACTTCATAGTGGTGAGAAACCTTACAAGTGTAATGAATGTGGGAAGGGTTTTAATCAACAAGCGCACCTTTCCCGTCATCACAGACTTCATACTGGAGAGAAGCCTTACAAATGTAATGTTTGTGACAAGGCTTTCACGTGTCATTTCTGTCTGGCAAACCATGCTATAATTCATACTGGAGAGAAACCTTACAAGTGTAATGAGTGTGGCAAGACCTTCAGTTATAAGTCATCCCTTGTATGGCATCGTAGACTTCATGGTGGAGAGAAATCTTAAAAATGTAAGGTTTGTGACAAGGCTTTCATATGTCGTTCCTATGCAGCAAAACATACTAGAATTCATAGTGGAAGGAAAACTTCCAAGTGTAAGGAGTGCAGCAAGACCTTCAGTCTGAGGTCAAACCTTGTAAGCCATCGTAGAGTTCATAGTGGTGAGAAACCTTACAAGTGTAATGAGTGCGACAATATCTTCCGTCACTGGACATCCCTTGTATGCCATCGTAGACTTCATACTGGAGAGAAATCTTACAAATGTAGGTTTGTGACAAGGCTTTTGTGTGTAATTCATACCTGACACGACATACTAGAATTCACACTGCAGAGAAACCTTACAAGTGTAATGAATGTGGGAAGACTTTTAATGAACAATCACACCTTTCATGTCATCATAGAATTCATACTGGAGAGAAACCTCACAAATGTGAAACACGTGACAAAGTTTTCAGTCACAAATCACACCTTAAAAGACATAGGAGAATTCACACTGGAGAGAAACCTTACAAGTGTTATGAGTGTGGCAAAGCCTTTAGTGATAGGTCAACACTTATTCACCATCAGGCAATTCATGGTGTAGGGAAACTTGACTAATGCGACGATTGTCACAAAGTCTTCAGGAACTCTACAATGATTGGAAATCACTGCAGAATACATAATGAAGAGAGATCTTGCAACTGTAATAAATGTGGCAAAGTTTTCAGACATCATTTGTACATTGCAGTTCATTGGCAAACTCATACTGCAGAGAAACATTACAAATGTCATGACTGTGGCAAGGTCTTCAGTCAAGTTTCATCTTATGCAAAACATAGGAGAATTCATACAGGAGAGAAAGCTCACTAGTGTGATGATTGTGGCAAAGCCTTTACTTCACATTCATTAGACATCAGAGAATCCATACTGGACAGAAATCTTACAAACGTCATAAGTGTGGCAAGGTCTTTAGTCCGAGGTCACTCTTTGCAGAACATCAGAAAATTCATTTTTGAGATAACTGTTCCCAATGCAATGACTGTAGCAAACCATCAAGCATTAATTGACATTAGAGTCAATTCAGCATTGACTTGAGTTTGTGTTGACTTAACATTGAGTTCAAGCCTTAATTGACATTAAAGTGTTTATGTTAAGAGGATTGGGCCAGGTGTGGTGGCTCAGGCCTGTAATCCTAGCATGTTGGGAGGCCAAAGCATGTAGATTACTTGAGGTCAGGAGTTTGAAACCAGCACGGCCAACAGATGTGAGCCACTTTTCCCAGCCTGCTTTTTTTGTTTCTTATTTTCTCTTTCTTTCTTTCTTTCTTTCTTTCTTTCTTTCTTTCTTTTTTTTTTTTTTTTTTTTGAGATGGAGTGTCGCTCTTGTTGCCCAGGCTGGAATGCAATGGTGCGATCTTGGCTCACTGCAACCTCCACCTCCCGGGGTCAAGCAATTCTCCTGCCTAAGCCTCCCTAGTTGCTGAGATTACAGGCATGTGCCACCATGCTCGGCTAATTTTTTATATTTTTAGTAGAGACAGGGTTTCTCCATATTGGTCAGGCTGGTCTTGAACTCCCGACCTCAGGTGATCCACCCACCTCGGCCTCCCAAAGTGATGAGATTACAGGCATGAGCCACTGCGCCCTGCCTTCTTTCCTATTTTCTTTCTTCTTCTTCCTCCTCTTCTTCTCCTTCTCCTTCTCCTTCTCCTCCTCCTTCTTCTTCTTCTTTTTTTTTTCAGATAGTACTTTTTTAAGACTACTTTTTAAAAGGGATATCAGGCTGGCTGCAGAAGCTCACGCCTGTAATCCCAGCACTTTGGGAGGCCGAGGCGGGCAGATAACGAGGTCAGGATATCGAGACCGTCCTGGCTAAAACAGTGAAACCCAGTCTCTACTAAAAATACAAAAAATTAGCCGGGCGAGGTGGCGGGCGCCTGTAGTCCCAGCTACTCAGGAGACTGAGGCAGGAGAATGGCGTAAACCCGGGAGGCGGAGCTTGCAGTGAGCTGAGATCGCACCACTGCACTCCAGCCTGGGTGACAGAGCGAGAATCTGAATTAAAAAAAAAAAGAAAAGGATATCAAAGCCGGACGTGGTGCCTCATCACTGCAATCATAGCACTTTGGTAGACTGAAGTAAGCGAATCACCTAAAGTCAGAAGTTCAAGAGCACCCTGGCTAACATGGTGAAACCCTATCTATAGTAAAAATACAAAAATTAGAGGTGGTGGTATGTACCTTTAGTTCCAGCTATTTGGGAGGCTAAGGCATGACAGTCGCTTAAATCTGGGAGGCAGAGGTTGCCATGAGACAAAATCATTCCACGGTAGTACAGCCAGAGTGGCAGAGTGAATCTTCATCTCAAAAAAACAAACAAAAAAATGAAAAAAAAAAAAAGAGACATCAAAAATGCTTTCGTTCTCATTGTATAAAAGACTTCCTTTTTTTCCTTCTGGTTTCTCTTCATTTCTCTATTTTTTGATTTTTTGTTTTTTTGCAGTTTGAGTTTGAGATAAATCTTAGTTTTCAAAATTTTATTTCTTAATCCATAATGACTTCTGAAAGATGCCTTTGCAGCATCCTATACTCAGCTCATATCATTCATTTCTGTACTTGTCTATTTTCCAGTTATTTTCTGGTTGACCCCAGAATTCGTTAGTTTTTGTTTTTTTTTTTTTTTACAACAGTTTCAAAATGGTTGCTGTTTGAAATTAGCATCCGGTTCAGATCGAGGTCTGCATGCTTTCTAGTCTTTGTTATTTATTGGAAGCCTTTGGTACCTAATACTTAAGTTTGATTGTTTCAGTGTGTACTTGGTAAAGATGTCAGGGACTTTATTTATTTATTTATTTAGACAGAATCTTGCTCTGTCCGCAGACTGGGGTGCAGTGGCGTGATTTCAGCTCACTGCAACCTTTGCCTCCTGGGTTCAAGCGATTCCACTGCCTCAGCTTCCTGACTAGCTGGGACTACAGGCATGCACCACCACGCCTGGCTAATATTTTGTATTTTAGTAGAGATGGGGTTTCACCATGTTGTCCAGGATGGTCTCGATCTCCTGACCCCGTGATCCACCCGCCTCAGCCTCCCAAAGTGCTGGGATTAAAGGCATGAGCCACTGCGCCCAGTCAGATATCAGTGACCTTTTAATTAACATCAAAATGTAGTTTAACCAGTTAGTCTGTTTTTCAGTTTTCTTTCTTTCGGTCATTTGTTAAAATCTTGAGCTGGGAGCTATTTATTGCGTGTTTCCCTCAAGGCCCTGTGGGCCATTGTGGAAAATTGTTGACATATGGGCTGGAGTGGCATAGAACACTGCTCCAAAAGCATCCATGTATTCAATTTTTTTATTTTTTTTTTGAAATGGAGTCTCGCTCTGTCGCCTTGGATGAAGTGCAGTGGTGCGATCTCAGCTCACTGCAACCTCTGCCTCTTTTGATCAAGTCATTCTCTTCCCTCAGTCTCCTGAGTAGCTGGAATTACAGGCACCCAATAGCATGCCTGGCTAATTTTTGTATATTTTTAGTAGAGATGGGGTTTCACCATGTTTGTCAAGCTGTTCTCCAATTCCTGACCTCGTGATCTGTCTGACTCGGCCTCCCAATGTGCTGGGATTACAGGCATGAGCCACCGTGCCCAGCCTCTTTTTGTTTTTCTTTTTTTTTTTTTTTTTTTTTTTTTTGAGACGGAGTCTCGCTCTGTCGCCCAGTCTGGAGTGCAGTGGCCGGATCTCAGCTCACTGCAAGCTCCGCCTCCCGGGTTTACGCCATTCTCCTGCCTCAGCCTCCCGAGTAGCTGGCACTACAGGCACCCGCCACCTCGCCCGGCTAGTTTTTTGTATTTTTTAGTAGAGACGGGGTTTCACTGTGTTAGCCAGGATGGTCTCGATCTCCTGACCTCGTGATCCGCCCGTCTCGGCCTCCCAAAGTGCTGGGATTACAGGCTTGAGCCACCGCGCCCGGCCTTGTTTTTCTTTTAGATGGAGTTTCACTGTTTTGGTTCAGGCTAGAATGCAATAGTGCGATCTGGTGTCACTCAAACGTCTGCCTTCCGGGTTCAAGTGATTCTCCTGCCTCAGCCTACAGATTAGTTGCGATTACAGGTGCCCTCCACCATTCCCGGTTAATTTTTTGCATTTTTAGTAGAGACAAGGTTTCACCATGTTGGCCAGGCTGATCTCTAACTCCTGACTTCAGGTGATCTGCCCACCTCGACCTCCCAAAGTGCTGGGAGTACAGGTGTGAGCCACTGTGCGTGACCACTCATGTATTCTTGATTGAAATAATCTGCTTATGTCTTAGTTCTACAGCTGACCTTCTTTCACTGTTTTCAAGGTAAATAACTGTGTGTTCACACTTCTGCATTTTATAAATGTTACTGTGATTTTCTTGTAAGGAAGAACTAACTGTCAGGAATCAATGTCATCAGAACCTTCCAAAAGAAGTTTCTTTAGCCCAGGTATGTGTAAGATGCTTCTCTAATTTTCAAGGATGGGGGTGGTAAGACCAACCCTTCCCATTACCCTTGCCAGCCCCCCAATGTAAGAATTCAGGCACAACTTCTCACTCATCTCAGACCTTCTCAGGGTAACTTGCTGAAAATGTCTTCCAATCTGAGCCCCAGTGAGCCTCCCTGCAACTTGGCGATGAGGGGCTTGACCGGAAAAGCTCAACCCGAGTGACCCTGGCCCCTGAAATGATTGGCAAAATGGATTGCGTGTCTGGATGTGGCTTTTCTTTTCTTTTCTTCTTTTTTCTTTTTTGAGGAGAGGAGTGCCCAGTTGTAATTAGAATTTTCAATGGGTTGCAGTACCCTAAAAATGAGAAAAGCAGAAGAATGGAAGAAACAGAGGTGTAGACTCAGACACAGAGACCATCCTCGGGGCCTTTGTCTGTATGAGGATATCACAGCGAAATCTAAGGCAGATCATGTCAGTCCCTGGCAGGGAACCCTCCACCGGCTTCCCGTGTTCCCCAGGACAAAAGCCCAGCTCCTCACTGTGGCTCCACAGCCCTGTGTCCAGGGCCCCTGCCAGTGTCCAGCCTCCTCCTGGGAGCTTGCCCTCATCTCCTGACTCCCTCTGCCCCAGTCACATTTGCTTTTCTCTTTTCCCAAACGTCAAAATCCTTCCTGTCTCAGGTCATTTTCCCTGCTCTTACCCTATGTAACCTGTCTCTTTCCCTCCACTCAGATGACTCCCATGCCCTCCCACCCCCATCTGAAGTTCCCTCTGCCCATCAGTCTGTATCATATTACTCAGGTTTTATTATCTCTGCATCAATCACATCAGAAATGCGCCTTTTTTTTTTTTTTTTTTTTTTTTGGACAAAGTCATTTTATCGTCCAGGCTGTGATTGCAATCTGATCTTGTGATCTTGGCTCACTGCCACCTCTGTCTCCTGGATTCAAGCAATTCTTGTGCCTCCGCCTCCCAAGTAGCTGAGATTACAGGTGTGTGCCACCACACCAGGCTAATTTTTGTATTTTTACTTTTATTTTATTGTGTTGTATTGTATTTTTGAGTCTTACTCTGTCACCAAGACTGGAGTATAGTGATGTGATCTTGGCTCACTCCAACTTTCACCTCCCAGGTTCAAGTGATTCTCCTACCTCAGTCTCCCGAGTAGCAGGGATTACAGACCATTACCACCTCCGGCTACTTTTTGTGTATTTAGTAGAGACAGGGTTTCACCATGTTGGCCAGACTGGTCTTGATCTGCTGACCACAAGTAATCAGCACACCTCGGCCTTTCAGAGTGCTAGTATTACAGGCATGACCCACCACACCTGGCCCATTTTTTCTATTTTTAGTAGAGACAGGGTTTCACCATGTTGGCCAGGCTGGTCTCAAACTCCTGAGCTCAAGTGATCCTCCCACTTCAGCCTGCTAAATAGCTGAGACCACAGATGTGCAGACATGTACCACAATACCTGACTAAATTTTTGTATTTTTG
Organism: Piliocolobus tephrosceles; assembly: GCF_002776525.5. Taxonomy (NCBI): domain Eukaryota; kingdom Metazoa; phylum Chordata; class Mammalia; order Primates; family Cercopithecidae; genus Piliocolobus; species Piliocolobus tephrosceles. The sequence continues at coordinate 5,857,872 of NC_045454.1, read as the reverse complement.
GTAGAGATGGGGTTTCCCCATGTTGCCCGGGCTGGTCTCAAACTCCTGAACTCAAGTGATCTACCCACCTCGGCCTCCTAGAGTGCCGGGATGACAGGCATGAGCCACCACACCCAGTGTCTGCATGGGATTTGGTCAGGGGTGGGTCTGTGCCTTGAAGGGGAGCTCATTCCAGCCCAGCTCCCCATTGCTGCAGCGTGTGTGGAGGCTTCTCCAGGAGGGGAGCCAGAGTTTTCCTGTAGGAGTTTATCATCGTTGGTTTGGAGGGCAGCAGAAGGGACTGTATTTCCTCAGGGTGAGGTCTCCTTTGTGTCAGTCCTCTGAGTCCAAGCTAACCCATCATATCCCCTGTGACCTGCACACATACATCCAGATGGCCTGAAGCAACTGAAGATCCACAAAAGAAGTGAAAATAGCCTTAACTGATGACATTTCACTGTTGTGATTTGTTTCTACCCCACTGTCACTGATCAATGTGCTTTGTAATCTCCCCTACCCTTAAGAAGGTTCTTTGTAATCTCCCCACCATGGAGAATGTACTTTGTGAGATCCACCCCCTGCCCTTGAAACATTGCTCCTAACTCTACCACCTATTGCAAAGCCTGTAAGAATTACTGATAATCCCACCACCCTTTGCTGACTCTCTTTTCGGACTTACCTGCCTGCACCCAGGTGAAATAAACAGCCTCGTTGCTCACACAAAGCCTGTTTAGTGGTCTCTTCACACGGACGTGCGTGTCACTTTGTATGTGTGGTTGTGTTACAGGGAGTGGGTGTGTTGATTACGAGCAATAAACAACACATTTTTAACATTCAGGATTGATTTCCAAAGGCTCTTGGTACCTGAGGAAGAAATCCAGAAGAGGAAGAGGAAAGCAAAGGAGACAGAAATGGCTCTTCCTCAAGTGAGATGACACTCTTGGTGGATTGTTCTGTCTCTTTCCTCTCAGCAACGCTGGGCCTTGGTGTTGGGAATCTTCTCTGAGTCTCAAGTGTCCCTGCCTGACAGTTTTGCTGACACTCACCCGTGCCTTCCCTCAGTCCCTCTCATTTCACTTAGATTCCATCTCCGGTGACCCAGTGACATGAACTTGGGAAGAGGCGGCACTGGGCATGGGCCTGGGAAGGGCTCACACCAGACATGGATGGAGACGGGGTGAGGGTCCTGTGGTATCAGTGCTGTTGGGCAGCAGGGATTGTTCAGGGGCCACATCTGGATGCTCTGTCAGCTCTCTGTGGACCAGGATTAGAGCAGCTGCCAGTGGAAGTCACGTATCAATGTGCACTAAGTACATGTAAATTCTAGAAAAGGAAACCAGAAAGGAAAATCTTTTCTTCCTTATTTTGTACTACACTTTTAGGTAATTGAGTGAGTTACTGTGTTTCTGACTCCAAAAATCTTACTAATTATAATGGAAAGTTCATACACAGACATGAATGATACAAGGTGTTTTTCTCCATCATTAAGAATAGGAAATCTACCTAAATAATAGCAGGAGATTCATTAAACCATTCTTAGCACATGAAGCTCATGGAGAATGTGGTGTTACTGTGGAGAGGCTTGTGAAACTGGTGTTTTCGGTAAAAATGGTTACTTTTTTTTTTTTTCGAGACGGAGTCTCGCTCTGTCGCCCAGGCTGGAGTGCAGTGGCGTGATCTCGGCTCACTGCAAGCTCAGCTTCCCAGGTTCACGCCATTCTCCTGCCTCGCCTCCCAAGTAGCTGGGTCTACAGGCGGCTGCCACCATGCCCGGCTAATTTTTATGTTTTCATGTATTTTATTGTATTTTAAGATGGAGTCTTGCTTTGTTGCCCCGGCTGGTACGCAGTGGCGTGATCGTAGCTCACTGCAACCTCAACCCTCAGGATCAAGCCATCCTCCCACCTTAACCTGCCAAATAGCTGGGACCACAGGTGCCTGGCACCCCGACTGGCTTTTTTTTTTTTTTTTTTTTTTGAGACAGAATTTCCATTTTCCAGGTTGAAGTGCAGAGGCGCGATCTCGGATCACGGCAACCTCTGCCTCCAGTGATCAAGTGATTCTCCTGCCTCAGCCTCCCACATAGATGGGATTACAGCCATGTGCCACCATGTCTGGCCGATCTTTCACTGTGGACGTTGTCATCTTTGAAGACCTCACTCATGCTCTGGCTGATCTAGATAGTGAATGTCACTTGGTGTATCAATCAAAGTTCCTAACATTTCTATAACGGGAACCCTGCATTGATTTTTTTATTGAGGTATTGCTCGTATTTTTTTCACAAACATAAGAAGTTCATACTGAGAGGGTGTCATGACCTCTTCAAAAAGTGTAATCAAACACAACTGGGAAGACATCGTGTGGTGAGAAATTCCTTACTCGGATTTGTCAGAACATTCCTACAATTAAATCCCTGCTTTCCCCTCTCTCCTCTTCTCATTTTCTGTAAAGATAAGAACTTCTCCAACCTTTTGGTCAAAATGTGTTTTCATTTCAGGGTCTATTGACATTCAGGGATGTGGCCATAGAATTTCCTAAGGAGGAGTGGAAATGCCTGGACCCTGCTCAGAGGACTCTGTACAGAGACGTGATGCTGGAGAATTACAGGAACCTGGTCTCCCTGGGTGAGGATAACTTCCCTCCTGGGGAAGTGCCCTTGCGTATCTTTGCATTTTCTCTTGTTTCTCTTGGGATTCCCATTGTTCCTTCACTAAAATGGAAGCCGTATTGATTTTGGAATGAAAAGCTTCGTGTTGTAGCATCTGGATTTTCACTGTCCCGTTTGTTTAGATGTTCTGTATTCTTCATGATAGCTCAGTGGGGGTTCCAGAAGTCAAGTAGGCATACAACCTTACGGCAGGCTGGGCACAGTTAAAAAAAGAAAAAAATTATAACCTGTAAAACTACTCCTTCTCCAGTAGAACTTTTTATTATTTATGTCAGAATTATTTCTGTGTATGTTGCATTTCTGTTAACATATATGTACAGTATTTTTCTTTTTCTTTTTTTTTTTTTTTTGAGAGGGAGTCTCGCTCTGTCGCCCGGGCCGGAGTGCAGTGGCCGGATCTCAGCTCACTGCAAGCTCCGCCTCCCGGGTTCACGCCATTCTCCTGCCTCAGCCTCCAGAGTAGCTGGGACTACAGGCGCCCACCACCTCGCCCAGCTAGTTTTTTTTTGTATTTTTTAGTAGAGATGGGGTTTCACTGTGTTAGCCAGGATGGTCTCGATCTCCTGACCTCGTGATCCGCCCGTCTCGGCCTCCCTAAGTGCTGGGATTACAGGCTTGAGCCACCACACCCAGCCCAGTATTTTTCAAAGCTTTTTATTCTAAATAATATGGAAAAAGTTTAGTTATGAAGAAAAGGTACACGTATGCCAGTTTTTGTATCTGTCCTTTTATGAATTAATTTATGTATTTATGAGCTGGAGTTTTCCTCTTGTCACCCTGGCTGAAGTGCAGTCATGCGATCTTGGCTCACTGCAACCTCCACCTCATGGGTTAAAGTGATTCTCCTGCCTCAGCCTCCCGAGTAGCTGGTACTACAGGCTTGTGCCAACAGGGTGGTCTAGTTTCTTATATTATTTATGTATTTATTTTTGTAGAGCCGGGGTTTCACCTTGTTATTCAAGATGGTCTCGATCTCCTGACCTTGTGATCCCCCCGCCTTAGCCTCCCAAAATGCTGAGATTACAGGCATGAGCCACACTCCCGACCTGTCTCAAGGTTTTAAAAACATGTTAATACTATATTAGGTGGCTTCAAATATTGCAAGTTTTACAGTACAGACTCTAAATTTCCTTTGTTTAATAAGATTTGTCAGCCTTTGATGATGTTGATGATGAGATGCTTTTTTTCTTGTCTCTGTCATTTCATTGTCCTGTCAGAAATAGCTTAGACTGGCCGGCTGCAGTGGCTCACACCTCTAATCCCGCACTTTGGGAGGCCGAGGTGAGTAGATCACTTTAGTAGTTTGAGACCAGTCTGGCCAATGTGGTGAAACATTGAATCTACTAAACGCTAAAAATAGGCCTGGTGCAGTAGCTCACACCTGCAATCCCACCACTTTGGGAGGCCAAGACAGGCAGGTCACTTGAGCTCAAGAGTTCAAGACCAGCCTGGCCAACATGGTGGAACCTCGTCTCTACTAAAAATACAAAGATCAACTCAGCATGGTGGCTCGCACCTCTAATCTCAGCTACTTGGGAGACTGAGGGAGGAGAATCACTTGAACCCAGGAGGTGGAGGTTGCAGTGAGCCAAGATCTCGCCACTGCACTCCAGCCCGAGCGACAGAGTGAGACTCTGGGTTGAGGAGGGAGAATCACTTGAGGTAGGATAATGGTGCCACCACACGCCAGCCTGGGTGATAGAGCATGACTGTCTCAAAACCAAACAGAAAAGGAAGTAGCTTAAACTGGGAGTCTTAAGACACAGAAAATTATTTCTCATGAATTTGGAAAGTGGGAAATCCAAGAGCGAGGTGCCAGCCAAAGTGGTTCCTGTTGAGAGCCTTCTTCATGGTTTAGCCCAGCCACCTTCCTGCTGTGTCCTGACATACTGGAAAGAGGAACAGGCGATGAGTTCTTCACTGTGTCTTTTAATAAATGCACTAGTCCTATTCATGAGTAGTCAACACCCATGACTGAATTCTCTCAAAGGCCCCATCTACGGGAATATCCTATTAGAGAATACCAAAGCTTATTTGAGAAGTAGTTATTTGTTTTATTTTATTTTTTTTGATACGGAGTCTCGCCCTTTTGCCCAGGATGGAGTGCAATGGTGCGATCTCGGCTCACTGCAACCTCCACCTCCTGGGTTCAAACGATTCCTGCCTCACACTCCCAAGTAGCTGGGATTACACCATGCCCAGCTAAATTTTTTTGTATTTTTAGTAGAGACGGGGTTTCACTATGTCGGTCAGGCTGCTCTCGAACTCCTGACCTCATGATCTGCCCGACTCAGCCTCCCAAAGTGCTGGGATTACAGACATGTGCAATGCACATGGACATTAGTCAATGTTTATTCCTTATAATGCTGTGTGTTTTCTTGAACTCGTATATCAGAAGGTAGTAAACTTATCATGTATTTCAGTTCTTATATTGTGTGTTGGTGGTAAGTACAAGTTGTGGCCTTTTTCTGAAGAGGAAATTGTTTTGAATTCTGTAGGCTGTATAAATGTACTTATTATTTGCCTGCTTCTTTTACCATGGGTTATAATATTTTTTAATTGATTTTTATGACTTTACATATGGCTTTTCAGTATGTGGCATGCAATATAACTGACACACTTCACTTGTTAATGTCACAAAGTACCACCAGGTGCAGTAGCTCATGCCTGTAATCCTAGGACTTTGGGAAGCCAAGACTTGTGGATCTCTTTAGGTCAGGAGTTTGAAACCAGCCTGGCCAACATGGTGAAACTGCATCTCTACTAATAATACAGAAATTCGTTAGACATGGTAGCACATGGCTGTAATCCCAGGTACTCAAGAGACTGAGGAAAGGGAATCGCTTGGGCCCAAGAGGCGGAGGTTGCAGTGAGCCAAGATCGTACGATTGCACTCCAGCCTGGGTGACAGAGTGAGACTCTTGTCTCAAAAAATAAAAATACAAAAAATTTAAAAAGTCACAAAGTGCCTGTTCCACATGGGTATAGGTAATTTTATTACAGTTATTCAGAAGATTATTACATTGAAGTTTTCTTTTCTTTGTCTTTTCTTTTTTTTTGAGATTGAGTTTCACTGTGTTACCCAGGCTGGAGTGAAATGGTGTGATCTCAGCTCACCACAACCTCCATCTCCCAGGTTCAAGCAATTCTTTTTGCCTCAGCCTCCCAAGTAGCTGGAATTACATGTACCTGCCACCACACCTGACTGGTTTTTGTATTTTTAGTAGAGACAGGTTTTGCAATGTTGGCCATGCTGGTCTTGAACTCCTGACCTCAGGTGATCCGCCTGTCTCAGCATCCAAAAGTACTGGGATTGCAGGTGTCAGCCAACATGGCCAGCCTATTTTTTGTTTTGTTTTTTGAGGCAAAGTCACACTTTGCCACCGAGGCTGGAGTGCACTGGTGCGACGGTGGCTCACTGAAACCTTTGCCTCTTGGCTTAAAGTGATTTTGTGCCTCAGTCTCCTGAGTAGCTGGGACTACAGGTGCAGGTCACCACACCTGGCTAATTTTTGCAATCTTTTCTTATCTTCCCTGTGCTATGATTATTTGACAATACAGAATTTCCATTGATTTTGGTTACCTTTACATGAGCTTGTTGTGGATTATTTATTAATATAGTATATTATGTGGTTGTGGGAGAAAAATGTTTGAAGACCTTGTCCCTATGGATCTGTTCCCCCAGGACCTCTCTGACCTCATCACCTATCTGTGCCCTCCTTTTTTCCACTGCTCCACCTACACAAGCTGCTTTCCTCTTTGTGGGGCTAAGATTGCTCCTGTCTCAGGGCCTTTGCTTGAGCTGTCCGCCATTTGTCATTGCAGCTGTGAACCCAGGACTTCTCAGACACATCTCAGTTAATTTAGAAAGTTTATTTTGCCAAGGCTGAGGACACACCCATGGCACAGCTTCAGGAATTCCTGACGACATGTGCCCAAGGTGGTCAGGGCATAGCTGAATTTTATACATTTTAGGGAGATATCAGTCAATATATATAAGAAGTACATTGGTTTGGTCTGGGAAGTTGGGACAACTTTAAACAAAGCCAGGGAGACTTGAAGCAGGGAGGGGTCTTCCAGGTCACAGAGAAGTGAGGCACAAATTGTAGAGGACTGCGTGCTCGCAAACGAGACGTTCCCGATAAGCCCTGCTCTTGCAGACAAAGCAGGACGGTCCTTCTCTGCAAACAAGAAGGATGAAGGAGCCAGCTGTAAACAGCGGGCTCTGGGAACTGGTCAATGTTTACTGATCTTGGGAGTCAAGGAAAGGTCAGGGAAGCAACACGTGCCCCATGACTTGGTAACATTCCACAAATGGCTGTATAAAATAAAGCAGAGTGTGCCGTTCGGCGCGGCCGCCATGTATGTCTTGTCCTGTGTTGTCTTGTGTGTTCATTCCTTTGTTTAAGAAACACACGGACCCTGACAACAAATGGTTGCAATCTATGAGGTTCTTTTTTCTTTTTTTTTTTTTTCTTTGAGATGAAGTCTCGCTCTGTGACCCAGGCTGGAGTGCAGTGGAAAGATCTCAGCTCACTCCAATCTCTGCCTCCTGTGTTCAAGTGATTCCCCTGCCTCAGCTTCCCAAGTAGCTGGGACTACAGGTGCACACTACCACGCTCAGATAATTTTTGTATTTTTAGTAGAGATGGGGTTTCACCATGTGGCCAGACTGGTCTTGATTCCTTGACCTCAAGTGATCTGCCTGTCTTGGCTTCCCAAAGTGCTGGGATTACAGTCTTGAGCCACTGTGCCAGGCCCTTCTTTTGAGTTTCTGATTAGTGTTGCAAAAGGAGCCACTCAGATATGCATCTATATCAGGGAGCAGAGCAGTGACTTTGAATAGAAGGTGAGTCTGGTTTCCTAAGCAGTCCCTAGCTTGACTTTTCCCTTTTGCTTAGTGATTTTGGGACCCCAAATTTATTTTCCTTTCACACAGTCCAACCCTCACATCACGTCTGGTCTGTCTTGCCTGTTCTGTGTGATTACTTTTGTGCCCTTCTCCTCCACTGTCTGGATCCTGGTGAGAAAAAGGCCCCAAGGGGAGGACAGAGTCAAAACTTGGAGCTGTGCTGGGCTCACCCCCTCTGATTGGAGCTCAATCCAGGCTTCACATTAGAGTCCAGAGGCATTTTACAAATAGAGCTTTTCTGCTGCTTTAGCAGGGATTCTTATTCTGATGGGATGGAGCCCATCCTCAGTAATAGCTGCAGTGGCCCAGGTGCTTGTCATCTGTGTGCAGCATTGAGCATCGAAGCTCTGTGTCCTCCATTTCTGAGGGCTGAGCTCAGCCTGTGACTCACAGAGACGTGAGGGGCTGTCCTCTGGATGGGGTTTGATGAGGGATGGGTCTGTATCCTGAAGGGGGATCAGTCCAGCCCAGCTCCCCTCTGCTGCCTCGTGTGTGGGGGCTTCTCCACGAGGGGAGTGAGATCTGAAGACCAGGGTCAAATATATACTTGTAGGCCTTCCTGTGGGACTTTCTTATCTCTGCATGATCTCTGGTGCAGTGGGCAGCAGAGGACCATCTTTCTACAGGGTGAGCTCTTCCCTGTCTGTGTTTTTTTTTTTGGCCCAGGAAGGGAGTGAGTCAGTTCTAACATGAAGTCTCTTTTTTTTTTTTTTTTTTTGTGGGGAAAAGAAAGAGAGATCAGATTGTTACTGTGTCTGTGTAGAAAAGGAAGACATAAGTAACTCCATTTTGATCTGTACTAAGAAAAATTGTTCTGCTTTGAGATGCTGTTAATCTGTAACTTTAGCCCCAACCCTGTGTTGATAATGATAATGTGAGTGATAATGTAACCTTCCTTGAAGTGTATCAATCTGTCACCAATCAAGTTGCTGCAGCCTATGCACTGGTCTTGAATGGAAAATGTGGTGATTCTACTAAAGCTTCTCTGTCTTTCCCTGTGTGTGAAACCATAACGTCTACTTTGGAACGCTGATCCCATTTATTTGGAGTTGATGTTTCCAACTGACTTTCTTCAAGCGTTGTGTTCACATTAACTCTCTACTTAATCATGTATTTTAAATTTTGTTATTTACTGCTGACATCAGTTTCTGTGGTATTGTAGGAGCCTCACCAGAGAGGGCACCTGTCTCCATGTTGTAAAACTCACACTTGTCAAAAAGACATGGGTTAGGGTTTCTCCCCCTCCCTCAGGATGAAGCTACTTACCTGACACAAATGGTCACCTCCATTACCAAGTAGAGCCAGGATGAACTATGTGTGACCAAGGGTGTTGTCAAGTCCTCTTCCCTGAGGACTGATTAGTGTTTATCTTGAAAACATGTACTTAATGGGTTGCATAGAACAGTGAAGTTTCTTTCTCTCTTTTCAACCTCTTAGCTGTTTGCCTCTATTTCCCATCACATTCTGGTCCATGGCTTATTTATTAATAAAATGGTTTTTATTTATTTCTCTGTTATCTTCGTGGAGGTGATTTCTCCTTTGGGAGAAGATTTTTTAGTTTTCAATTATATTTTGTCGACATTTAAAAAGCACAGTAAAGAATATTTCTTGGGCCAGGCATGTTGGCTCATGCCTATAATCCCAGCACTTTGGGAGGCCGAGGCAGGCAAATAACTTGAAGTGAGGAGTTCGATACCGGCTTGGTCAACATGGTAAAACCCCGTCTGTATGAAAAATACAAAAATTAGCCAGGCATGGTGGCACGCGCCTGTAATGCCAGTTGCTCCTGAGGCTGAGGCTGGAGAATCGCTTGAACCCAGGAGGCAGAGGCTGCACTGAGTCGAGATCTCGCCACTGCACCCCAGCCTGGGAGACAGAGAAATTCTCTGTCTCAAGAAAAAAAAAAAAAAAGAAAGAAAAAAGTAAATAATCATTTAAAAAATGAAGTAATAGATCTCTTCCATAAATGTACTGGGACAACTAACTGGATATCCACATGGAGAAGAATAATGTTAGATCCCTATATCACACCATTAAAAATTTTATTTAAGAAAGTTTTTTTTTTTTTTTTAAGGGAAAGAGAGAGAGATTAGGAAGGGAGACCTGTGGCAGTGGGTGTTACTTTGTCGTCCAGGCTGGCTTGGAACCCCAGGCTCAGCCATTCTCTCCTTTGTTTCCTGAGTCCCTGGGACCTCAGGCTCCCGCTCTCGCGCCTCTGCTGTGTTTAAGCAGCAGGTGGTGACCTCACTCCTCCCTGGCCTGAGCACTCCATCCCGCACCCCAGCCTGTGGTTTTAAGGAAGTCTCTGAAGCTGAGCACAGGGCGGACTCTCCCTCCCGAGTTAATGGACAATAGAAAGGGAGAGGATTTCTATTCTGTTCTGTGGACCATCAGCGTGATATCGTACGTGCCGCCCAGGCAGGGCTTTGCATTTCACATTCTACTTTGCATCCCGCTTCCAGACAATTCCAGGGCTTTGGAATCATTCCTCAGACTTTCTGGAGCTCTTGCCTCCAAAACCTGAAAACAGATGCTGGGAGAGCCGCTGAGAGACGCGCAGGTACCGCCCGGCCCCGCCCCGGCCCCGCCCTCTGCCGGTTCTAAAGGGCAGGGTCTGTCCGCCTGGTTCCCCGCGGCTGCCTCACCCAGGGCGCGCCGACCTCCTCCCGCTTCCCGTCCAGGCCTGGCTTCTGTCCTGCGCGCGCAGATTAACGCAAACCCGGAAGCGGATCGGGTGGAATGAAGGTCACATCGCCGTGGTGAGTTTTGCTCTGTGTTGCATTAAGTCTCCGCTTCCCAGGTCCCTGGCGTTTCTGTCCCTGGGACGTGGGGTCCCCACAGACCTCGAAATTCTCGCCCGTCTTCCTTCGCCCAGAGCAAATTGAGACATCCCCGTGAGAGCCCGGGGGTCGCTTCCTTTTGGGTTTAAGGTCGTCCGGAGGCTGTTCCCGTCCCCAGTCTTTCTGCTATAGGTCAATTTATACACTTTCTATTGTGTAGTTTTTCTGCTCAAAACCTCGTTCTGACTCATCCCGCCCCGCGCTATTTAAAGTCCTCACCCCTGACGTGGATTCTTGCCTGGGGCGCGTCTTGCAGCCTCCCCCCTCGTTGGGCCCTGGAGCGCCGCGTCGCAGCGTCAGTCCCGGGGAGGTCGAGTCCTCTGTTGGGCCCTGGGATCCTGCAGACCACATCCTTGTCCTAAGGCGCCGTCGCCCCGCAACCAACCTACCTCCTCTTGCCACGGCCTGCTGCTCCCCAGGTCTCCCCTGCGCAGTCACCGCTTCCACTGAACCCGCATTGGGGAGGTCCCAGGGGCTTGTCCTGTGACACGGGGTCTTCTTGCCTGCCGAGCTCCACCCCCTGGAAAATGCGCTCCTACGGGATGCAGGCGTCTTACTCCAAACCCTGCGATTGTGTGGGCGGAAGGGATTAGGAAGCAGACAGCAGTAGAAAACCTGAGACAGAGAAAAGAAGAATAAGAAAGGCCCATAACAGGTGGAAAAATAGAGGATTGGTGAGGGATATGCCAGGAGATGGCAAAAGTGAGGGAAAAAAAGAAACAAGAAAACCTAGGAAAGCAGGAGAAGAAAAGCAACTGGAGAAACGTAGAGAAAAGCTAGATGTACAGAGAGATGAAGGACGGCAAGGTAGGGGGAGTGGCAGCAAAGAGGGAGGCTCATCAGAGTGAGGGACAGGGAGGGATTTGGAGCCAGGACAGACAGAGCAGAGTGGTGCTTGTGTCAAGGAGAACAGTGGGAGAAGCACAGCAGGGAGGACAACTGGGCATCTGGGGTGCCACAGAGTGGGGACAGGGGAGTATATCAGGGAAGAGAGAATTTAACAGGGAGAGCAGAGGAGGCGCAGAGATGGGAGAAAAGGCAGAAATAGATGGAGATTGAGGACAACTGAAAGATTGGGGAGGAGCAATAAGAGGTTAATAAGTTGCGAGGATGGAGCAGAAGAGGTGGAAGAGAAGGAATAGAGGGAAGAAGGAGATAAACAGCAGAAGAGGAGAAGGGTACGAATGAAAAACAGAATCCCAGGGAGAAAGAAAAAACAAGAGCTAGAGAGAGAAGGGGAGAATGAGAGATCTGTACAGAATTAGGGAGGGAAGCACCGTAATGAAGACAGAGGGGCTGGGCGCAGTGGCTCACGCCTGTAATCTCCACACTTCAGGAGACTGAGGCAAGGGGATTGCTTGAGTCCAGGAGTTCGAGACAAGCCCTGGGCAACATAGTGAGACCCCTATCTCTGCCAAAAAAAAAAAAAAACAGTAAATAACTGGGCCTAATGGTGTGCACCTGTACTCAGTCCAGCTGCTCTGGAGGCGGAGCTGGGAGGATGACTTGATCCCAGGAGGTCCAGGCTGCAGTGAGCTGATATCATGTCACTACACTGCAGCCTGGACAACAGAGAGAGACATTGTCTCAAAAGAAAACAAGGGGCAAGAGACTGGGTTTAGATGAGTGCGTGAGTTCATTGGATATGATTAGTTGTGACATGTTGACTTCCATGTATATAATCTAATAAAAACTTGTTTAAATTATACAGATGAGATTGAGAATTTCAAAATTTGTATCTATAAGACATGTACATTCTATAAATCTTGGCATCAGGGGTATCTTCCACTTGGAATCCCTATTCATCCAGAGGGAAGTGACTTATTCAGTTGTGAATCACTGCCTTCCCTTTTCCTAGGATGGGGTAGGATGTGGGTAGTGAAGTGGGAAAAAAGTCACTGTCTGTTATTACATAATACTTTTAATTTAATTAATTAAATAATATCTTGAGACAGAGTCTGGCTGTATCACCCAGACTGGAGTGCACTGTTGTGATCTCCTTTAACTGCAGCCTCGACCTTTTGGGCTCAAGCCATCCTCCTACCTCAGCCTTCTGAGTAACTGGGACCAGAGGCATGAGCCACCAAGCCCGGCTAGTTTTTGTTTTGTTTTTGGAAATGGGGTTTCACTGTGTTTCCCAGGCTGGTCTCAAAATCCTGGGCTCAAAGTATCCTCCTGCCTTGGCCTCCCACATTACTAGGGTTACAGGTGGGATTACAGAGATGACCCACCGCATCTGGCCTACATAGCCCCCCACTTTTTTTTTGAGAGGGAGTTTTGCTCTTGTTGCCCAGGCTGGAGTGTGATGGCATGATCTCAGCTCACCACAACCTCCGCTTCCCGGCTTCAAGCGATTCTCCTGCCTCAGCCTCCCGAGTAGCTGGATGTACATGCATGCACCACCATGCCCGGCTAATTTTGTGTTTTTAGTAGAGATGAGGTTTCTTCATGTTGATCCAGGCTTGTCTCTAACTCCTGACCTCAGGTGACCTGCTGCCTCGGCCTCCCAAAGTGCTGGGATTACAGGTGTAAGCCACCAAGCCGAGGCCATAGCAGTTTTTAAAAGGGACGTCAGGGCATGGTGACTCACACCTGTAATCCCAGCACTTTGGGAGACAGAGGTGAGTGGATCAGGAGGTCAGGAGTTCGAGATCAGCCTGGCCAACACAGTGAAACTCAATCTCTACTTAAAATATACAAAAATTAGCCAGACGTGGTGGCAAATGCCTAAAATCCCAGCTACTCGGGATGCTGAGGCAGGAGAATTGCTTGAACCCGGGAGGCAGAGGTTGCAGTCAGCCGAGATTCCATCACTGTATACCAGCCTGAACAACAGAGCTAGACTCCGTCTGAAAAAAAATAAAGAAAAAGTAAGGAACATCAAAGCCAGGTGTGGTGGCTCATTCATGCCTGTAATCCCAGCACATTGGGAGCAAATCGCTGAAGGTCATGAGTTTGAGACCAGCCTGGCCTACATGGTGAAACCCTGTCTTTACCAAAAATACAAAAATTAGCTGGCCATGTTGACACATGCCTCTAATTCCAGCTACTCTGGAGGCTGAGGCAGGAGAATTACTTGGACCTGGCTAGGAGGCAGAAATTGCAGTGAGCCACGATTGCACCACTGCACTCCAGCCTGGGTGACAGAGTGAGACTCTGTCTCCCCCCCCCAAAAAAAGAAAAAAAAATTAGCCAAGGATGGTGACATGCGTCTGTAGTCCCATCTACTCTGGAGGCTGAGGCAGGAGAATCTCTTTAGGCAGGAGAATCATGCCACTGCACTCTAGCCTGAGTGATAGAGCATGACCTGGTCTCAAAAAACAAAAAAAGAAATAACAATCAGCTCTTTAATGTTTCCCTTTATAAAAGCAGTAGTCGTGGCCATGCGCGGTGGCTCACACTTGTAATTCCAGCACTTTGGAAGGCTGATGCGTGTGAATCACCTGAAGTTGGGGGTTCGAGACCAGCCTGACCAATATAGAGACACCCATCTCTATAAAACTACAAAATTAGCTGGGCGTGGTGGTGCATGCCTGTAATCCCAGCTACTTGGGAGGCTGAGGCAGGAGAATTGCTTGAACCCAGAAGGCAAAGGTTGTGGTGAGCCAAGATTGCGCCATTGCACTCCAGCCTGGACAACAAGAGGGAAACTCCGTCTCAATAAATAAATAAATAAATAATAAAAATAAAAGCACTAGTCCTATTCGCGAGTAGTCAACACCCATGACCAAATTCTCTCAAAGGCCCCATCTGCAGGAACATCCTATTGGACAATAAGAACTCTGAACACTGCTTTTGGCCAATATAATCGTTCAGACCAGGGAGCCTGCATCAGGTTTTTGTTGTTTTTATTGTGCAATTTGTTTTATACAATGTTTTCTGTGATCTCAGTTTATAAATTTTCCCAGTACACAGTCTATGTTTTATATTTTATGCACAGTTAACTAGATAACTAAGGGCAATGCATATATATAAAATTGCTGTATTGCCTGGTGTTACCTAACTGTACCTGTGACATCATAATTGCACCCTCCGACACTGTTCGTCAGTTCTTATTCCTTTTAATGCTGTGTATTTACTTGAACTCATACATCAGAAGGTGGTGATCTTAACATGTATTTCAGTTCTTATAGTGTGTGCTGGTGGGAAGTAGAAGTTGTGGCTTTTTTCTTAAGAGAGAATTGTTTAGAATTCTGCAGGCTGTATAAATGTACTTATTATTTGCTTGCTGGTTTTATCATGGATTACAATGGTTTACTGATTAACATTTAAGATTTCAGCCGGGTGCGGTGGCTCAAGCCTGTAATCCCAGCACTTTGGGAGGCCGAGACGGGTGGATCACGAGGTCAGGAGATCGAGACCATCCTGGTCTACACGGTGAAACCCCGTCTCTACTAAAAATACAAAAAACTAGCCGGGCGAGATGGCGGGCACCTGTAGTCCCAGCTACTCGGGAGGCTGAGGCGGGAGAATGTCCTAAACCCGGGAGGCGGAGCTTGTAGTGAGCCGAGATCACGCCACTGCACTCCAGCCTGGGCGACAGAGAGAGACTCCGTCTCAAAAAAAAAAAAAAAAAAAAATTTAAGATTTCACATATGGGCCGGGCGCAGTGGCTCAAGCCTGTAATCCCAGCACTTTGGGAGGCCGAGACGGGTGGATCATGAGGTCAGGAGATCGAGACCATCCTGGCTAACACGGTGAAACCCCATCTCTACTAAAAAATACAAAAAATTAGCCGGGTGAGATGGCGGGCGCCTGTAGTCCCAGCTACTCGGGAGGCTGAGGCAGGAGAATGGCGTAAACCCGGGAGGCGGAGCTTGCAGTGAGCCGAGATCGCGCCACTGCACTCCATCCTGGGCGACAGAGCGAGACTCTGTCTCAAAAAAAAAAAAAAAAAGATTTCACATATGGCTTTTCAGTATATGATGTGAAAAGCTGACACACTGCACTTGTTAATTTCAATAAGTCCCTGTTCTGCGTGGATATAGGTAATTTTATGACAGGTATTCAGAAAAAGATTGTATTAACTTTTTTTTTTTTTTTGAGATGGAGTCTCACTCTGTCAGTGCAGTGGCACAATGTTGGCTCACTGAAATCTCCGCCTCCCAGGTTCAGGCGATTATTGTGCCTCAGCCTCCCAAGTAGCTGAGACTACAGGCGCCCACCACCATGTCTGCCTGATTTTTGTAATCTTTTCTTATCTTCTCTGTGCTATGATTATTTGACAATACAGAATTTCCATTGATTTTGGTTACCCTTACATAAGCTTGTTGTGGATTATGTACCAATATAGTATGTTGTTTGGTCTTTTAGAATTTATTTGTGTACAGTAGATATTCTGTAAATATGAAAAATATATAATTTTCTTTTCCTTGATGTGACAGTGATGTTTTTTGTAAACTGTGATGCACTTTAGGGTCATAGTGGCAAAACACTCCAGACTTTAGGCTTACACATGTTTTTGCCCTGTCAGTGTTTTGTCATGATATTGGAAATAGCCTTCCATAGAAATGATTTGAAGGTCATGTAATCGCCCTTTATTTATTAAAGAATCTTACTCCTTTTGTGCTCCTAATCTTTGAAGATCATGTTTGGGAAGTTTAAAATAAGTATTTTTTTGTGTCGTATTTCCACACTTCAGTATGGTTTACCATCTGGACTTAATTGGAAATGTATTGTATTTATATTTTGTAGATATCTCTTCCAAATGCTTGATGAAAAAGGTGGAAGACCACTTGAGCCAGGGCATTGAAGTCTGCAGTGAGCCCTGTTTTTGCCACCACACTCCAGCTTGGGTGAGTGAGCCAGACCCTGTCTCAAACAAGCCAATAAATGAGAGGTACAATTCCTCCTTTGAAAATAAAGAAAGAGATTTTCTTTCCTTTCATCTCTTTTCTTAGGACATTTATTTAGAAAATTTGCAAATGGGCCGGGTGCGGTGGCTCAAGCTTGTAATCCCAGAGATGGGCGGATCACAAGGTCAGGAGATCGAGACCATCCTGGCTAACACGGTGAAACCCCGTCTCTACTAAAAAATACAAAAAACTACCCGGGCGAGGTGGTGGGCGCCTGTAGTCCCAGCTACTCGGGAGGCTGAGGCAGGAGAATGGCGTAAACCCGGGAGGCGGAGCTTGCAGTGAGCTGAGATCCGGCCACTGCACTCCAGCCTGGGCGACAGAGCCAGACTCCGTCTCAAAAAAAAAAAAAAAAAAGAAAATTTGCAAATGCGTTTTCTGTCTTCTGAGGTAGTCTTTTCTTTTCTTTTCTTTTCTTCTTTCAGATGGAGATGGGGTTTTGCTCTTGTTGCCCAGGCTGGAGTTAAATGGTGTGATCTCTGGTCACTGCAATTTCCATCTCCCCGGTACATGCGATTCTCCCGTCTCAGCTTCCAGAGGAGCTGGGACTACAGGCACCCGCCATCATGCCTGGCTGATTTTTAGAGTTTTGTAGAGACGAGGTTTCACCATGTTGGCCAGGCTGATCTTGAACTTCTCATTTCAGATGATCTTCCAGGCTCGGCCTTCCAAAGTACTGGGATTACAGGCGTGAGCCACTGCTCCCAGCCCAGGGATGTATTTCTGAAGAACTTGGGTACTCGCTTTGAAAGACAAACAATAGCCAGGCGCGGTGGCTCAGGCCAGTAATCCCAGCACTTTGGGAGGTCAAGGCGGGCCGATCCCGAGGTCAGGAGTTCGAGACCACCTGACCAACATGGTGAAAACCTGTCTCTACTAAAAATACAAAAAAATTAGCTGGGCGTGGTGGCACATGCCTGTAGTCCCAGCTACTCAGGAGACTGAGGCAGGAGAATTGCTTGAACCTGGGAAGCAGAGGCTGCAGTGAGCTGAGATTGTGCTACTGCACTGCAGCCTGGGCAACAAAGGGAGACTCCAAAAGCGAGACTCCCATCTCAAAACAAAAAGAAAAAAAAAGGCAAACAACAAGAGAAATAGTACCTGTGTCTCAGTAGGAAATTAAATAATTCAAACATCAAATGATTCCAATGTAAAGCTTTGGACCTTTAAGTAATTCTGAGCCTCGAGAGGAATGTGGTCCTGCAACCTGAGTCCAGGGGAATGCAGGCGCAACTTCTAAGAGTTTTCCTGGCTGACCCTGGTGGCTCAAGCCTGTAATCCCAATATTTTGGGACACCGAGACTTCCGAGTCACTTGACTTCTGGAGTTCAAAACCAGCTTGGCCAGCTTGGTGAAACCCTGTCTGTACTAAAAATAGAGAGAAATTACAGGTGTCTGCCACCACGCCCAGATTATTTTTGTATTATGGTTAGTGTCAGGGTATTTCCCCCTCCCTCGGGATGATGCTTTTTTTTTTTTTTTTTTTTTTTTTTTTTGAGACGGAGTCTTGCTCTGTCACCCAGGCTGGAGTGCAGTGGCCGGATCTCAGCTCACTGCAAGCTCCGCCGCCCGGGTTTACGCCATTCTCCTGCCTCAGCCTCCCTTGTAGCTGGGACTACAGGCGCCCGCCACCTCGCCCAGCTAATTTTTTGTATTTTTTTTTAGTAGAGACGAGGTTTCACCGTATTAGCCAGGATGGTCTCGATCTCCTGACCTCGTGATCCGCCCGTCTCGGCCTCCCAAAGTGCTGGGATTACAGGCTTGAGCCACCGCGCCCGGCCGGGGATGATGCTAATTAGCTGACAGAGATTCTCAACTCTGTTACCAAGTAGAGCCAGGATGAACTATGTGTTACCAATGGCGTCTCAAGTCCTCTTCCCTGAGGACTGATTAGTGTTTATCTTGAAAACATGTACTTAATGGGTTGTATAGAACAGTGAAGTGAAGTTTCTTTCTCTCTTTTCAACCTCTTAGCTGTTTGCCTCTGTTTCCCGTCACATTCTGTCCTGAAGCTTATTTATTAATAAAATAGTTTTTCTTTCTTTCTCTATTATTGTCGTAGAGATGATTTCTCATTTGGTGGAATACTCTTTGTTTTTCAATTATATTTTCTCACATTTAAAAAGTGAAGTAAAGAATATTTCCTGGGCCAGGCACGGTGACTCACAAGTGTAATCCCAGCACTTTGGGAGGCCGAGGCAGGCGGATCACTTGAAGTCAGGAGTTCCAGACCAGCCTGGCCAGCATGGTGAAACCCCATCTTTACCAAAAATATGAAAATTAGCTGGGCATGGTCGTGTGTGCTTGTAATAGCAGCTACTCCAAAGGCTGAGGCAGAAGAATAGCTTTCACCCAGGAAGCAGAGGCTGCAGTGAGCCACAATCTTGCAACTACACCCCAGCATGGGCCACAGAGAAATACTCTGTCTCATAAATAAAAGGAAAGAAACAAGTAAAAAAATAGAAAGTAATAGATGTCTTTCACAAATGTGCTGGGACAACTAACTGGATATTCACATGGAAAAGAATAATGCTGGATCCCTATCTCACACCATGAAAAATTTTATTTAAAAACAGTAAAAACAAAAGCAAACACACACACAAGGCCAGCCGCAGTGGCTTACATCTGTAATCCTAACAGTTTGGGAGGCTGAGGCAGGCGCATCACGAGATCAGGAGATCCAGACCATCCTGGCTAACATGGTGAAACCCCCTCTGTACTAACAATGCAAAACAGACAGGCGTCTTGGCGGGCACCTGTAGTCAAAGTTACTGGAAAGACTGAGGCGGAAGAATGGTGTGAACCCAGGAGGAGGCGCTTGCAGTGATCCAGAATCTTGCCACTGCACTCCAGCATGGGCGAGAGAGCCAGACTCCATCTCAAAAAAAAAAAAAAAAAAAAAAAAAAAAAAGGA
Organism: Piliocolobus tephrosceles; assembly: GCF_002776525.5. Taxonomy (NCBI): domain Eukaryota; kingdom Metazoa; phylum Chordata; class Mammalia; order Primates; family Cercopithecidae; genus Piliocolobus; species Piliocolobus tephrosceles. Next base: position 5,838,704 of record NC_045454.1, on the reverse strand, counting down.
AAAAAGAAAAACAGCCAGAGAGAGACAAGGAAGGGAGCCCTGCGGGAGGGGGCGTCACTTTGTCGCCCAGACTGGCCTGGACCCCCAGTTTCAGCGATTCTCCCGCTGCTGCTTCCTGAGTAGCTGGGACCTCAGGCTTCAGCCCCGTGCCTGCAACCTTGTTTTGTTTAAGCAGCAAGTGGTGACCTCACTTCTTCCTGTCCTGAGCACTCTGTCCCGCATCCCAGGGGGAGGCCCTAGGGGAGTCTCTGAAGCTGAGCACAGGGTGGACTCTGCCCCCCGAGTGAATGGAGAATGGAAATGGAGAGGATGTCTATTCTGTTCTGTGGGCCCAGGCAGGGCTTTGTTATTTCACATTCTAGTTTGCATCCCCGTTCCAGACAATTCCAGGGCTCTTGAATTATGCTTCAGCCTTCCTGGCCGCTCTCACCTCCGAAAACCCAGAAAACAGAGACGCTGGGTGCGATGCCGAGAGACGCACGGTTCCCGTCCCAGCCCCGCTGTCTGCAGGTTCTAAAGGGCAAGGTCTCTCCGCCCCTACCCCGCCCAGGCCCCGCCAAACTGCTCGCGTGCCCGCCCAGGCCTGGCTTCTGTCCTGCGCGCGCAAACCCGGAAGGGGCTTCCGTGGCGTGAAGGTCCTACGGCGGCGCGTGAGTTTCGCCCTGTCTTGTATTAAGTCTGCCCTTCCCAGTTTCCTGGCGCTTCTGTCCCTGGGACGTGGGGTCCCCACGGACCTGGAAATTCTCGCCTGTCTTCCTTCACCCAGAGAAAACTGAGACGTCCCCTTAAAGAGTCCAGGAGTTGCTTCCTTTTGGGGTTGAAGTCCGGAGGCTGGTCCCGTACCCGGTCTTTCTTTTATAGGGCAGTGTGTACACTTCCTATACCGCAGTTTTCCTGGTCAAAACCTTGTTCTGACTCCTCCCACCCCATGCTTTTTAAAGTCCTCACCCGCGAGGTGGATTCCCACCCTGGGCGCCTCCAGGCTCGCCTCCCAGGCTCCCAGCCCCAGTCCCAGGGAGGCTGCGTCTTCTTCCTGGGTCCTGGGTACCTGCAGGTGCCACTCTTGTCTTAAGGCGCCATTGCCCCCCAGGTCCCTCTTTGTGCCGGGCCCTGCTGCTCCCCAAGTCTTCCCTCTGCAGTCACCGCTTCCCCTGAACCAGCGTTGGGCAGGTCCCAGGGGCTTGTCGTGTGACACCGGGTATTCTTGCCTGCCCTGCTCCACCCCCCGGAAAATGCGCTTCTCCGGGGTACAGGCGTTTTACTCCAAACCCCCAGAGTGGTGCTGGTGGCCAGGAGAACAGGGAGAACCACGGAAGGAAGGACACTTGGGTTTTTGGGGTGCTAGAGAGTGGGGACAGGGAAATGTAACAGGGAAGAGAGAATTTAACAGCAGAGGAGACGCAGAGATAAGAGGTGGTAATATATAGAGGTTGAGGGCAATCGAAAGATTGGGTAGAAGGGCAACAAGAGGTTAAACAAGGACCGACGGAGTTTTGCTCTTGTTGCCCAGGCTAAAGTGCAACAGCGTGATCTTGGCTCACCGCAACCTTCACCTCTGGGGTTCAAGTGATTTTTCTGCCTCAGCCTCCTGAGTAGTTATGATTACAGGAGAACACCACCATGGCTGGCTAATTTTGTATTTTCGGTAGTGATGGGATTTCTCCATCTTGGTCAGGCTAGTCTTGAACTCCTGACCTCAGTGATCCTCCCGCCTCAGCCTCCCAAGGTGCTGGGATTACAGGCATGAGCCGCCATGCCCGGCCTTTAATTTTTATTTTTATTTTTATTTTGAGACACTTAGTACTGTTTCCCAGGCTGGAGTGCAGTGGCAGGATCACAGCTCAGTGCAGCGGCAACCTCCTGGGCTCAAGTGATTTTCCCTCCTCAGACTCCAGAGTAGCTGGGACCAGAGGAGTAGCCCGGCTAATGTTCAGATATATATATATTTATTGAAACTCTCTTTGTCACCCAGGCTGGAGTGCAGTGGTCTCACTGCAACCTCCGCCTCCTGGGGTCAAGAGATTCTTGTGCCTCAGCCTCCTGAGTAGCTGGGGTTACAGGTGTGCACAACTATGCCCTGCTAATTTTTCTATTTTTAGTAGAGACCTGGTTTCTCCATGTTGGCCAGGCTGGTCTCGAACTCCTAACCTTGTGGTCTTCCTGCCCCGGCCTCCCAAAGTGCTGGGATAATAGGTGTGAGTCACCATGCCTGGTCTCATTGTTTTCAAAGTATGATATATTTTCAAATATTTCTCCTTTTACCCAAGATTTCATTAGATCTGTATTTTTTAACCATTTTAAAATTGTTTCTCTATGAAATTGTGTTCAGTTTACATTGAGGACTGTGTGCTTTCTAGTCTTTATCATACATCGAAAACATTTTCTACTACGTGATATATGATTTTAGGTTGTTTCAGTGTGTACTTGATAATGATATCAAGGACCTTTTTTCTTTACCCTAACATGAAAATTTAGTTGAAGTAGCCTATTCCATTTTCTTTTCTTTGTCATCAGAAAAAATGGTGATCTGTGAGTTTCTAAGTAAATGTCTCCCTCAAGTTCCTCTGGTCCATGATATTCTCTACAGATGTTGAAGGATGGGCTGGATTGACTTGGAACCTTGGTTTAGCAGAGCCCATATGTTCATGAGAAAAGTATTTGCTCAGATCTCATTTCTACAGCTGCCTCTTTCAGTGTTTCAAAGACCTATTGCTGGCCGGGCGCGGTGGCTCAAGCCTGTAATCCCAGCACTTTGGGAGGCCGAGACGGCCGGATCATGAGGTCAGGAGATCGAGACCATCTTGGCTAACATGGTGAAACCCCGTCTCTACTAAAAAATACAAAAAAACTAGCCGGGGGAGGTGGCGGGCGCCTGTAGTCCCAGCTACTCTGGAGGCTGAGGCAGAAGAATGGCGTAAACCCGGGAGGCAGAGCTTGTAGCGAGATCTGGCCACTGCACTCCAGCCTGGGCGACAGAGCGAGACTCTGTCTCAAAAAAACAAAACAAAACAAAACAAACAAACAAAAACAAAGACTATGTGTGCACAGTCGTGCATATTTTGAACATTTTTTTGGGAGTAATTGTATGTTTGGGATTGATGCCATCAGAACCTTACAACTTGAAAGAAGTTTGCTTTGCTTAGGTATATAAAAGATAGTCCTGGAATTTTTGTTTGTTTGTTTTTCTTTGAGATGGAGTCTCGCTCTTTCACCCAGGCTGGAGTGCAGTGGCATGATCTCAGCTCACTGCAACCTCCACCTACCGGGTTCAAGCAATCCTTTTGCCTCAGCCTCCCAACTAGCAGGGACTGTAGGCGTGAACCCCTACACCTGGCTAATTTGTGTGTTTTTAGTAGAGACGGGATGTCACCATATTGGCCAGGATAGTCTCGAACTCCTGACCCCATGATTCACCCAGTTTGTCCTCCCAAAGTGTTGGGATTGCAGGTGTGAGCTACCTTGTCTGGCTGCTTTTTTTTTTTTTTTTTGTAAGATCAAGTGTTACCCTATCATCCAGGCTGGAATGCAGTGGCACAATCTTAGATCACTGCAACCTCTGCCTCCCAGCCTCAAGTGATCTTGCATCATCCTCCCAAGTAACTGGGACCACAGATGCATGCCACAAGCCCTGGCTAATTTTTTGTATTTTTGGTAGAGATGGGGTTAACTATGTTGCCCACGTTGCTTTCAAACTTCTAGGCTCAAGTGATCTGCCTGCCTCCACTACCCAAAGTGTTGGGATTACAAGGGTGAGTCACCAATCCTGGCTGGTCTTGGAATTTTCTAGAGGGGGAAGACCAAGGCAGCCTATTGGGCCTTCCAGGCCGTCACATGGGAATCAGCACACCTCCTTCCTCCTCACCTCAGAGCTTCTCAGGATAACTTGGGGAAATGTCTCCTGCTGTGAGCCTCGGTGAGGCCACCTGTAACATAGAAGTGAGGAATAAGACCAGGAAAGCTCAGTCAGAGTGACACTGGCCCCTGAAATGACTGACAAAATACAGTGTGGCTTTTCTTCTGGGAGAGGGTAGTGCTCATTTTTAACTCAAATTTCAAGTGGATTCCAGTTCTCCAAGATGAGCAAAAACAGGGGATTAGACTCAAATCACCTTGAACCTTATCATCTCAGAGCTTTCACCCACCTACACGACTCCATGTCCCCTGCAGGCCTCGCCACTGAGCTCTACAATCCTGCGTCCAGTTGTCTCCTCAGCTCTCTCCTGGGACATCAAACAGGCATCCCCACCTTCAGGTGTCCATAAGTGACTTCCTAAACCCCCAAACACATTCCCTTGCAGTCTGCACATCTCAGTTGAGAGTGACTGTGTTCTTCCAGAAACTTAGCCGAACTTGACAGTATGTGTTTTAAATATGGGAAATACATTACATTATTTGTAAGTGTTGTAATTTATAATATAAATAGAAACTTACATGTATACGTGAAAAGAGCGAGAAGATACATCACTTCCAGTTTTTTTTTTTTTTTTAAGACAAATTTTCACTCTTGTGGGCCGGGGGGTGTGCAATGGCACGATCTCAGCTCACTGCAACCTCTGTCTCCTGGGGTCAAGGAATTCTCCTGCCTCAGACTCCGAGTAGCTGGGATCATAGTTGACTTTCAAAATTCTTTTGGGTTGGGAGAAAAATGTTTGAAAACCATGTCCCTATGTGTCTGTGCCCCCAGGACCTCTCTGACCTCATCTCCTACCTGTGCCCTCCTCTCTTCCACTGCTCCAGCCACATGGATTGCTTTCCTTTTCCTGCTGCTGAGGTTGCTGCTGTCTCAGGGGCTTCACTTGAGCTGTCACTCTGACTAGGACTCTTTGCCCCTCAGCTGCAAGTGACAAGCAGCCTTTCTTTCCTAGGTCCATGTTCTGATATCATCTTCTCCGGGTTTCCTTTGTGATCTCCCACAGCCCCCCATTTGACATTGCAGCTGTGAAACCAGAAAATCTTACATAGATCTCAGTTAATTTAGAAAGTTTAGTTTGCCCAAGGTGGTCGGGGCAAAGCTTAATTTTACACATATTATGGAGACATGAGGCATCAGTCAATGTATGTAAGAAGTACATTGGTTTGGTCTGGGAAGGTGGGGCAACTTGAAACAAAGGGAGGAAGACTTGAAGCAGGGCGGGGGCTTCCAGGTCACAGAGAACTGAGGCACAAATGGTTGCTATCTTCTGAGTTTCCTTTTTTTTTTTTGAGATGAAGTCTCATTTTGTCACCCACGCTGGAGTGCAGTGGCAGGTTGTCAGCTCACTGCAACCTCTGCCTCCTGGGTTCAAGTGATTCTCCTGCCACAGCTTCCCAAGTAGATCCCCCAATCATTTTTGCATTTTTGGTAGAGATGGGGTTTCACCATGTTGGCTGGGCTGGTCTCCACCTCTTGACCCCAAGTGATCTGCCAGCCTACACCTCCCACAGTGCTGGGATGACAGACAGTCCTGAGTCACTGCGCTGGGTCCTTCTTTTGAGTTTCTGATTAGCCTTTCCAAAGGAGGCACTCAGATGTGCATCTGTGTCAGGGAGCAGAGGCGTGACTTTGAATAGAAGGGGAGTCTTGTTCCCTAAGCGGTTTCCACCTTGACTTTTCTCTTTTGCTTAGTGATTTGGGGCCCCAGGATTTATTTTCCTTACAGCCCAACCTTCATCCCACCTCTGGTCCACATTTACTGTTCTGTGTGATTTTTTTTTTTTTTTTTTTGGAGACGGAGTCTTGCTCTGTCACCCAGGCTGGAGTGCAGTGGTGGGATCTTGGCTCACTGCAAGCTCCGCCTCCCGCTTCAAGCAATTCTCCTGCCTCAGGCTCCTGAATAGCTAGGATTACTTGTGTCCACCACCATGCCCAGCTAATTTTTGTATTTTTAGTAGAGACAGTGTTTCACCATGTTGACCAGTCTGGTCTTGAACTCCTGACCCCGTGATCCACCCACCTCTGCCTCGCAAAGTGCTGGGATTATAGGCATGAGCCGCTGCACCTGGCCTCACTGTGATTGCTTTTGTGCCTTTGCCATCCGCTGTCTGGATCCTGGTGAAAACAAGGCCCCAAAGGGAGGGCAGAGCCAGAACGTGGGGCTGTGCTGGGCTCACCCCTTCTGAGTGGAGCTCAACCCTGGCTTCACATTAGAGGGCAGAGCATTTTGCAAATAGAGCTTTTGTGCTGCTTTAGCAGGGGTTCTTATTCTGAAGGGCTGGAGCCCACTCTCAGTAATAGCTGCAGTGGCCCAGGTGTTTGTCATCTGTGTGCAGCACTGAGCATCGAAGCTCTGTGTCCTCCGTTTCTGGGGGCTGAGCTCAGCCTGTGATCCACAGAGGTGAGGGGCTGTCCTCTGGATGGGGTTTGATGAGGGATGGGTCTGTGTCCTGAAGGGGGATCAGTCCAGCCCAGCTCCCCCCCTGCTGCCTCGTGTGTGGGGGCTTCTCCAGGAGGGGAGTGAGATCTGAAGACCGGGGTCAAATATACACTTATAGGTCTTCCTGTGAGATTTTCTTATCTCTGCATGATCTCTGGTGCAGTGGGCAGTGGGGGACCATCTTTCTACAGGGTGAGGTCTCCCCGTTCATGAGTTTTTGTCACAGGAAGGGAGTGAGTCATTTCTAACACGAAGTCTTGTCTTTTTTTTCACATACAGGATTGATTTCTAAAGACTGATATTACGTGAGGAAGCAGCTGAGAAGAGGATAGGAAAGGAGCCCGGCATGGCCCTTCCTCAGGTGAAGTGATGTTCCTCTGGGGATTAATCTGTCTCTTTCTTTTCTGAAATGCCAGGTATTGTAGTAGCCAGTCTTTTCTGAGTCTGAAGCATTTTGCCTGACAGGTGCGCTCGCACTCACCCATGCCTGCCCTCAGTTCCTGTCACCTGCTCTGAGATTCCATCTCCTGTGACCCAGTGACATGGACTTGGGAAGAGGCTCCACTGGGCATGGTTGTGGGAAGGGCTCACACCCCATCTCTACTAAAAATACAAAAATTAGCTGCATGTGGTGGTGCATACCTGTAATCTCAGCTACTCAGGAGGCTGAGGCAGGAGAATCACTTGAACCTGAGATGTGGAGGTTACCATACACCGAAATGTGCCACTGCATTCCAGCCTGGGAGATGGTGTGAGACTCTGTCTCAAAAGAAAAAAGAGAGAGAGAGAAGGCGTCACTTTGTGGCTTCGTTCTGGAGTACAATGGCATGATTCAGAGTTTACAGCAGCCTCAAGCTCCTGGGCTCAACTAATCCCTAATTTAACCCCCCAAAGAGCCTGAATCATAGACATGGGTCACCGTATGTATGTATGTATGTATTTATTTATTTTAGGATGGAGTCTCAGTCACTAAAGCTGGAGTGCAATGGCACCATCTCGGCTCAATTTAACCTCCCCCTCCCGGTTTCAAGCAGTTCTTCTACCTCAGCCTCCCAAGTTGCCTGGACTACAGGCACGCACCACCACACCCACCTAACTTTTGTATTTTTAGTTGAAACGGGGTTTCATCATGTTAGTTAGGCTGGTCTGGAACTCCTGACTTCGTGATCTGCCTGTCTCAGACTCCCTAAGTGTTGGGATTAAAGGTGTGGGCTGCTGTGTCCGGCCTTATTTTTTATATTATATTTTTATTTTGTTGTCCAGGCTGGAGTGCAGTGGTGCAATCATGGCTCACTATAGCCTTGATATCCTGGCCTCAAGTGATCCGCCCGTCTTGGCCTCCCAAATTGCTGACATTCCTGATGGCAGACAGCCAGCCTGGCCTGACTCTGCATGTTTTTGAGATGGAGTCTTGCTCTGTTGCCCAGGTTGGATTGCAGTGGCATGATCTCAGCTCACTGCAACCTCTGCCTTCTGGCTGCAAGCAATTCTTTTGCCTCAGCCTCCTGAGTATCTGGGATTTCAGGCATTTGCTGCCACGCCTTGCTAATTTTTTTGTACTTTTTTTTTTTTTTTGAGACAGAGTCTCGCTCTGTCACCCAGGCTGGAGTGCAGTGGCACAGTCGCAGCTCACTGCAAATTCTGCCTCCTGGGTTCATGCCATTCTCCTGCCTCAGCCTCCTGAGTAGCTGGGACTACAGGTGCCCGCCACCACTCCCGGCTAATTTTTAAAAAATTTTTAATAGTGATGGGGTTTCACCATGTTAGCCATGATGGTCTAGATCTCCTGATCTCGTGATCTGCCCGCCTCAGTCTCCTAAAGTGCTGGAATTACAGGCGTGAGCCACCGTGCCCAGCCATTTTTTTGTATTTTTAGTAGAGATGGAGTTTCACCATATTGATTAGGCTGGCTGAACTCCTGATCCTGTGATTCTTCCAGCTCGGCCTCCCAAAGTGCTGGGATTATAGGCCTGAGCCACTGTGCTTGGCCAAACTGTACACTCTTAATGACTCGTGGTGGAATGGGAAGTGGAGATAGGCATCAGTGGTACAGGATGCTTTATTATATCGTTGAATTTATTTTATTTTTTTTGAATTGACTCTCATTCTTTCGCCCAGACTGGAGTGCAGTGGTGTGATTTCATTTCCCTGTAGCCTCTGACTCCTGGATTACAGTGATTCTTTTGCCTCAGCCTCTCGGGTAGCTGGGATTAGAAGTGCACACCACCACGGGTGTAATGGCATGATGTGTGTGTATGAACACATGGATGGGTAAGCCCATGGTTTATCTAGAAAACACATTTGCAATAAGTTTTATTTTTTATAATAATTGTAATGAGTTTAAGTATTTTTCATTGTTGTCAACTATCATCATAATGAGTTAATAGTAAGAAGGGGCCAGGCTTGGTGGCTCATGCCTGTAATCCCAGCACTTTGGGAGGCTGAGGTGGGTAGATCAAGATGTCAGGGGTTCAAGACCAGCCTGGCTAAGATGGTGAAACCCCGTTGCTACTAAATATACAAAAATTAGATGGACACGGTGGCAGGTGCCTCACATCCCAGCTACTGGGGAGTCTGAGGCAAGAGAATTGCTTGAACTTAGGTGGCACAGGTTGCAGTGAGCTGAGACATTGTGCCACTGCACTCCAGCCTGTGCAATAGAGTGAGACTCCGTCTGGGAAAAAAATAAAATAAGAAGTATTGTGAAGGATTATATATATGCATGCCCATGTGTGTCCACTCAGTGACCTTGTAGGATGCTCCATGTTCTCACCCTCAGACCTTTATCACATTCTCTCCACTAGATAAACCTCTGTCAGTTTAGTTTAAAGCTGTGTCTGTTACTTAGGTGTTTGTGTTCACATGTGAATTCCAGACATCCGGATTCAGGTGCTCGTGTTGATATTTTTAGTTATTTGATTTGTGGCAAGTTTCCTAGAGTGTGTGTGATGCAGCTGACTCCAAGTACAGGTCTTTCTTCATGGGATAGTATGTTATTTTACGGCCTAAGACACAGGAAGCACTTAGAACAGTGTATAGCACGTGTGAAGCATTCAAAAATGTTAGTCATGGCTATTGCTGTGATCATGACAGTTTTTTTTTTTTTTTTTTTTGGAGATGGAGTATTGCTCTGTCACCCAGGCTGAAGTGCAGTGGCATGATATTGGCTCACTGGAACCTGTGCCTCCTGGTTTCAAACAATTCTCTGGCCTCAGCCTCCCGAATATCAGGGATTACAGACACCCACCACCACGCCCAGCTAATTTTTGTATTTTTAGTAGAGAAGGGTTTTCAGTATGTTCCCCGACTGGTCTCGAACTCCTGACCTCATGATTCACCTACCTCGGCCTCCCAAAGTGCTGGGATTACAGGCATGAGCCACTGGCCATCATTGCTTTTTTTTTTTTTTAGATGGAGTGTCAGTCTCCATCCACTGCAGGATGGAGTGCAGTGGTGCGAAATTGGCTCACTGCAGCCTCCATCTCCTGGGTTCAAGTGATTCTCCTGCCTCAGCCTCCTATGTAGCTGGGATAACAGGTGCCTGCCACCACACCTGGCTAATTTTAATGTTTTTAGTAGAGACAGGTTTTCACCACGTTGGCCATGCTGGTCTTTTTATTTTTTATTTTTTATTTTTTTTTGAGACAGAGTCTTGCTCTGTCGCCCGGGCTGGAGTGCAGTGGCCGGATCTCAGCTGACTGCAAGCTCCGCCTCCTGGGTTCATGCCATTCTCCTGCCTCAGCCTCCCGAGTAGCTGGGACTATAGGCGCCCGCCACCTTGCCCACTAATTTTTTTTTGTATTTTTAGTAGAGATGGGGTTTCACCATGTTAGCCAGGATGGTCTCAATCTCCTGACCTCGTGATCCGCCCGTCTCGGCCTCCCAAAGTGCTGGGATTACAGGCTTGAGCCACCGCGCCCGGCCCATGCTGGTCTTGAACTCTGGACCTCAAATAATCTGTCCATGTTGGCCTCCTGAAGTGTTGGGATTACAGTCATGAACCATCATGCCTGACCCTGTGTTTCCTTTTTATTTATATAGTTTTATATTGTCCATAAAATCTAGACTTCCCTAATGACTGATGGGATCTTAACATCTTTCAAGGAAAAGTATAATAAAATACAACTATAGGGAAAAAATATTCAAAAATACCTGAACTTGGTTTTGTCAGAACATGGTCTTTGATCAAATACATACTTATTTTCTCTTTTCTCATTTCCTGTGAAGGTGATAACTCCATAATGTTTTGTGGAAATGTGTGTTTCATTTTAGGGACGCGTGACTTTCAGGGATGTGGCTATAGAATTCTCACTGGCGGAGTGGAAATGCCTGAACCCTGCGCAGAGGGCTTTGTACAGGGAAGTGATGTTGGAGAACTACAGGAACCTGGAGTCTGTGGGTGAGGAAAATGTCCCTGTAGGCCTGAGGAGTCTGCTCTTGTCTGTCTTGGCTGTTCCTGGTTTTGCATTCTCTTTTGTGATTTTGCCCCATACGTGTTTTTTTTTTGTTTTGTTTTTGTTTTTTGAGATGGAGTTTCACTCTTATTGTCCAAGCTGGAGTGCGATGGTATGATCTCGGCTCACCATAATCTCTACCTTCCAGGTTCAAGTGATTCTCCTGCCTCAGCCTCCCAAATAGCTGGGATTACAGGCATGTGCCACCACGCCCAGCTAATTTTGTATTTTTAGTAGAGACAGGGTTTCTCCATGTTGGTCAGGCTCGTATCTAACTCCCGACCTCAGATGATCCACCCACCTTGGTTTCCACAACTGCTGGGATTACAGGCATGAGCCAATGTGCCCAGCTCATTCTGGTTTTTGAGAAGCATCACAGAAGCGTCTCTCACTGGCACTGTGACAATGTTCATCCCATAAACTAATGATGATCTTCTCTAGGCAGCAGTCAGTGGTGTTGAAATTCCTCCTAGTGAGGAGGTCATTCGGGCTCACAGCCTCACATGTATGAGGCTCTTGACTGAACTCTTGTTCATTTCACATTTTCATACCAATATGTGTCATTGTTCATTTTTAATAAGAAAACCTATGTTCAGTTTTTTGTAGGATCAACCCTGTAGCAGATACGGTTTTAATTAATGTTGTAGAGGGAGCTTGTGAGATTGAATGAGGTTTCCATAGTTTGATTCTACTGTCATTTCCTTAAGATACACAGTGGCTTTCAAGTTGCTTGTTTCTATGGTTTTTTTTTGGTTGTTTATTCATTTGTTTTGAGTCAGAGTCTCTTGAGTGCAGTGGCGTGATCTTGGCTCACTGCAACCTCCACCTTTTGGGTTGAAGTGATTCTCCTGCCTCAGCCTCTTGAGTGGCTGGGATTACAGGCATGTGTCACCACACCCGACTAATTTTTGGTAGTTCTATTACAGATGGCGGTTTCGCCATGTTGACCAGGCTGGTTTTGATAGCCTGACTTGACGTGATTCAGTGGCCTTGGATTCCCAAAGTGCTGGGATTACAGGCATGAGCCACTGCCCATCCGAGTTTGTTTTTAAGGCTGAATACTATTCCATTTTATGTGTGTACTACATTTTCCTCATATATTTATCTGTTGATGGATATCTGGGTTGGTTTTTTCTCTTTACTATTGTAAATAATACTGCGAGGCTGGGTGCATTGGCTCATGTCTGTAATCTCAGCCCATTGGAAGGCTGAGGTGGGTGAATCACCAGAGGTCAGGAGTTCAAGACCAGCTTGGCCAACATGGTGAAACCACATTTCTATTAAAGGTATAATTTCTTTTTTTTTTTTTAAGATGGCGTATTGCTCTGTCACTCAGGCTGGAGTGCAGTGGTGCAATCTCAGCTCACTGCAACCTCTGCCTCCCAGGCCAAACAGTCTCCTACCTCAGCCTTCTGAGTAACTGGGATTACAGACGTGCACCACCATGCCCGGCTAATGTTTTCTGTTTTTTGGAGACGGAGCCTTGCTCTGTCGCCCAGGCTGGAGCGCAGTGGCTGGATCTCAGCTCACTGCAAGCTCCGCCTCCCGGGTTTATGCCATTCTCCTGCCTCAGCCTCCCGAGTAGCTGGGACTACAGGCGCCCGCCAAATCGCCCGGCTAGTTTTTTGTATTTTTAGTAGAGACGGGGTTTCACAGTGTTAGCCAGGATGGTCTCGATCTCCTGACCTCGTGATCCGCCCGTCTCGGCCTCCCAAAGTGCTGGGATTACAGGCTTGAGCCACCGCGCCCGGCCATGTTTTCTGTTTTTTAAGTAGAGACAGTGTTTCACCATGCTGGCCTGGCTGATCTCGAACTCCTGACCTCGTGATTCACCCTCCCGTCCTCCCAATGTGCTGGGATTACAGACGTGAGCCACTTCACTCAGCCTGGCTCTGTTTTCACAAACTCATCTCTACCTACTCAGCCAGAGGATCCTTGTTCACTCCCGTGGTCTCCTACGTTGCTCTACTGTACTCTTCATAGTTTACTTGGTTTTTGTGTGTGTGTGTATGCATTTCTGGAATCTACTCAAGGGATTTTGTTGAGTATATTCTTGAAACTAGAAATCAGAGGCATTTAACTTAAGAGATGTAAAACTGCTGCCGGGCGCGGTGGCTCAAGCCTGTAATCCCAGCACTTTGGGAGGCCGAGACGGGCGGATCACGAGGTCAGGAGATCGAGACCATCCTGGCGAACACGGTGAAACCCCGTCTCTACTAAAAAATACAAAAATCTAGCCGGGCGAGGTGGCGGGCGCCTGTAGTCCCAGCTGCTTCGGAGACTGAGGCAGGAGAATGGCGTAAACCCGGGAGGCGGAGCTTGCAGTGAGTTGAGATCCGGCCACTGCACTCCAGCCCCGTCAACAGAGCGAGACTCCGTCTCAAAAGCAAAACAAAACAAAGCAAAAACTGCTTTCACCTCAGGCCACCCTACTGCTGCCTTTTTGGATCTCTTTCATTCTTGTCCGTTGCCCATATTGTAATTTGCATAGTTAACCTTGGGTCAATATTTTACCATTGCTAAATTAGTTCCACTTTCCTCCAAGCTGAAGATTTGGTCTATCCTAGTGGAATTCTATTCCCACAGACGTGCATGCACAAAGTTCACTCCTACATGCCCATTACTTCCTGCCTTCCACACTTATCCTTCCTTTCCTGGCCTTGCCTCACATGATACATTGATCTGGATGCAAATACAGTTTCTTTCCACCCTATTGATTTTGTAATCCTGAACACCCCAATTTCCCTGTGAGCCCCTCCCCTCCAACACTACTCTCACGGAGTAAGTCAAGCCCTTATTCATCCACTGGACAAAATTATAGGAGGCTGCCTGAATCCATGTGTGCAGGGCATGATGACTCAGCACATGATCCATGAGGGATGACTTAGCATCACTGTCAGCAGCACAGCTCAGCCCTTGTGTCCCAGCTCAGCCCTTGTATCCCCTTTGATGTGCTTCTTTCTGTTCTGCTTGTATTTTCTGTGTGTGGTCATTTCCTGTACTGCCTGGGCTGACTATTATGCCTAAGTAGATGTCGTGTGATCCTTCAGGCCCAGGATCAAGTCTTGTCCCTCCCTCACCGTGTGTGCAAATGGGATCATGTACATGAACACTGTGGGCCTGCTGTCGTTATTTGAGAAATAATGTTAATTTGCCTCCAGGGTTTTTTTTTTTTTTTTTTCCCCTTGAGATGGAGTTTTGCTCCTGCTGCCCAGGCTGAAGTTCAATGGCAGAATCTCAGTTCATTACAACCTCCACCTCCCAGGTTCAAGTGATTCTCCTGCCTTAGCCTTCCAAGTAGCTGGGATTACAGGCATGTGCTACCACACTGGCTAATTTTGTATTTTTAGTACCGATGGATTTTCCCCTGTTGGCTAGGCTTGTCTCAAATTCCTGACCTCAGTGATCTATCTCAGCCTCCCAAAATGCTGAGATTACCGGCATCAGCCACTGTACCTGGCCTCTTTTTTTTTTTTTTTTTTCTTTTCTTTTCTTTTAATGGAGTTTCCCTCTACTTGCCCAGGCTGGAGTGCAATGGTGCAATCTCGGCTCACCACAACCTCCACTTCGTTGGTTCAGGTGATTGTCCTGCCTCAGGCTCCCAAGTATTTGGGATTATGCCTGGCGCAAAGCTGGCTAATTTTTGTATTTTTAGGAGACAGGGGGTTTCTCCATATTAGTCAGGCTGGTCTCGAACTCCGAACCTCAGGTGATTTCGTCCACCTGCTTTTTAAAACAAGTGAATACTATTAGATGACTTCATTTACATTTTATACTACAGTCTCAACTTCCTTTGTTTAATAAGATTTGTCAGTCTTCAGTGATGTTGATGATGAGATGCCCCTTTTCCTGTCTCACTTATTTCACTGTCCCGTCAGAAATAGCTTAGACTGGCCAGCTGCAGTGACTTTCGCCTCTAATTCCAACACTTTGAAAGGCTGAGGTGGGTAGATGTCTTGAGGTCAGGAGTTTGAGACCAGTCGGGCAAACACTGGTCTTGAAATCTTGAATCTACTAAATTAAAAGAAACTGGACGGATGTGATGGTTCACGCCTATAATCCCAAAATTTTGGAAGGCCAAGATGGGCGGATCACCTGAGGTCAGAAGTTCGAGACCAGCCTTGCCAACATGGTAAAACCCCGTCTGTAGTAAAAATACAAAGATTAGCTGGGTGTGTTGTTATGCACCTGTAATCCCAGCTTCTTGTGAGACTGAGACAGAAGAATCACTTGAACCTGGGAGGTGGATGTTGCAGTGAACCATGATCATGCCACTGCACTCCAGCCTGGGTGACAGAGTTAGATTCTCATTTCCCAAAAAAAAAGAAAAAACAACACCAACAACAAAAAATTAGTCAGACATGGTGCATGTGTCTGTAGTTCCTGCTGCTCAAGAGGCTGAGGCACGAGAATCTCTTTAGGGAGGGGAATCGTGCCACTACACTCCAGCCTGGGTGATGAAGCATTACTCGGTCTCAAAAACAGACAAAAAAAGAAATAACTTTAACTGGAAAGCTTAAGATACAGAAATTTATTTCTCATGAATCTGGAAAGTGGGAAATCCAAGAGCAAGATGTCAGCTAGATTGGTTCTTGGTGAGAGCCTTCTTCATATAAATATGAAGTGTCATACTGAAGTATCACATTTACACACTTCAGTATGATTTACCATCTGTAGTTAATTAGAAACCTATTGGTGTTTATATTTTATAGATATCTCTTCCAAATGCATGATGAAGGAGATCTTGTCAACAGGGCAGGGCAATATGGAAGTGTTCCACACAGGGACATTGCAAAGACATGAAAGTCATCACATTGGAGATTTTTGCTTCCAGGATATTGAGAAAGAAATTCATGACATTGAGTTTCAGTGTCAAGAAGATGAAAGAAATGGCCATGAAGCACCCATGACAAAAATTAAAATGTTGACTGGGAGTACAGACCGATATGATCAAAGGCAAGCTGGAAACAAGCCTATTAATGATCAGCTTGAATCATGCTTTCATTCGCATCTGCCTCAACTCCACTTATTTCAGATCAAAGGTATAATTGCTAATCAACTTGAGAAGTCTACCAATGATGCTCCCTCACTTTCAACATTCCAAAGAATTTCTTGTAGGCCCCAAATCCATATTTCTAATAACTATGAGAGTAATTCCCCAAATTCTTCACTACTCGCACAAAAACAGGAAGTACACATGAGAGAAACATCTTTCCAATGTAATGAGAGTGACAAAGCCTTTAATTGCTCACTCTTAAGGAAACACGAGATAATCCATTTAGGAGACAAACCATATAAATGTGATGTATGTGGCAAGCTCTTTCATCACAAGCAGTACCTCGCATGCCATCAGAGATGCCACACGGGTGAGAAACCTTACAAGTGTAATGAGTGTGGCAAGTCCTTCAGTCAGGTGTCATCCCTTACATGCCATCGTAGACTTCATACTGGAGTAAAACCTTACAAGTGTATTGAGTGTGGCAAGATCTTTGGTCAAAATTCAGCCCTTGTAATTCATAAGGCAATTCATACTGGAGAGAAACCTTACAAGTGTAATGAATGTGGCAAGACTTTTAATCAACAATCACACCTTTCACGTCATCATAGACTTCATACTGGAGAGAAGCCTTACAAATGTAATGTTTGTGACAAGGCTTTCACATGTCATTCCTATCTGGCAAACCATACTAGAATTCATAGTGGAGAGAAACCTTACAAGTGTAATGAGTGTGGCAAGGCTTTTAATCAACAATCAAACCTTGCACGTCATCATAGACTTCATACTGGAAAGAAACCTTACAAATGTGAAGAATGTGACAAAGTTTTCAGTCAGAAATCAAGCCTTGAGATACACCAGAGAATTCACACTGGAGAGAAGCCATACAAATGTAAGGTTTGTGACACAGCTTTCACGTGTAATTCACAGCTGGCACGACATAGAAGAATTCACACTAGAGAGAAAACTTACAAGTGTAATGTGTGTGGCAAGACCTTCATTCACATGTCATACCTCGTATGCCATCGTAGAGTTCATAGTGGTGAGAAACCTTACAAGTGTAATGAGTGTGGAAAGACCTTCAGTCACAGGTCATACCTTGTATGCCATCGTAGAGTTCATAGTGGAGAGAAGCCTTACAAGTGTAATGAATGTGGCAAGACCTTCAGTCACAGGTCATCCCTTGTATGCCATCATAGACTTCATAGTGGTGAGAAACCTTACAAGTGTAATGAGTGCAGCAAGACCTTCAGTCGCAGGTCATCCCTCCTATGCCATCGTAGACTTCATAGTGGTGAGAAACCTTACAAGTGTAATGAGAATGGCAATAACTTCCATCACTGGTCATCCCTTGTATACCAACGTAAACGTCATACTGGAGAGAAATCTTACAAATGTACAGTTTGTGACAAGGCTTTCATGCGTAAGTCAGTCCTGGCAATACATACTAGAATTCATAGTGCAGAGAAACCTTACAAGTGTAATGAATGTGGGAAAGCTTTTAAGCAACAATCACACCTTTCACGTCATCATAGAATTCATACTGGAGAGAAACCTTACAAATGTGAAGCATGTGACAAAGTTTTCAGTCGCAAATCAACCCTCGAGACACATAAGAGAATTCACACTGGAGAGAAACCATACAAATGTAAGGTTTGTGACACAGCTTTCACGTGGAATTCACAGCTGGTACGACATACAAGAATTCACACTGGAGAGAAAACTTACAAGTGTAATGAGTGTGGCAAGACTTTCAGTCACAAGTCATCCCTTGTATGCCATCGAAGACTTCATGGTGGAGAGAAATCTTACAAATGTACGGTTTGTGACAAGGCTTTCATGTGTCGTTCCTACGTGAAAAAACATACTAGAATTCATAGTGGAGAGAAACCTTACAAGTGTAATGAGTGCAGCAAGACCTTCAGTCACAGGTCATCCCTTGTATGCCATCATAGACTTCACAGTGGTGAGAAACCTTACAAGTGTATTGAGTGCGGCAAGACCTTCAGCCAGAAGGCATCCCTTCTATGCCATCGTAGACTTCATAGTGGTGAGAAACCTTACAAGTGTAATGAGTGTGGAAAGACCTTCCGTCACTGGTCATCCCTTGTATGCCATCGTAGACTTCATAACGGAGAGAAATCTTACAAATGTACGGTTTGTGACAAGGCTTTCGTGCGTAATTCTCTCCTGGTAAGACATACTACAATTCACACTGCAGAGAAACCTTACAAGTGTAATGAATGTGGGAAGGTTTTTAATCGACAGTCACACCTTTCAAGTCATCATAGAACTCATACTGGAGAGAAACCTTACAAATGTGAAGCATGTGACAAAGTTTTCAGTCGCAAATCACACCTTAAAAGACATAGTAGAATTCACACTAGAGAGAAACTTTATAAGTGTAGTGAGTGTGGCAAAGCCTTTAGTGAGCAGTCAATGCTTATTCACCATCAGGCAATTCATGGTTTAGGGAAAGTTGACTAATGTAATTGTGTCTGGAATTGGTGGGTTCTTGGTCTCACTGAGTTCACGAATGAAGCCACAGATCCTCGCGGTGAGTGTTACAGTACTTAAAGATGATGTATCCGGAGTCTGTGCTTTCAGATGTTCAGATTTGTCCACAGTTTCTTTCTTCTGATGGGTTCATGGTCTCACTGACTTCAGGAGTGAAGCTTCAGACCTTTGCAATGAGTGTTACAGCTCATAAAGGCAGCGTGGACCCAAAGAGTGAGCAGCAGCAAGATTTATTGTAAAGAGTGAAAGAACAAAGCTTCAACAGTGTGGAAGGGGACCCGAGTGGGATGCTGCTGCTGGCTGGGGCAGCCTGCTATTATTCCCTTATTTGACCCCTCCCACATCATACCGATTGGTCCATTTTACAGAGAGCTTATTGGCCGACTTTACAGAGGGCTGATCCATTTTTACAGGGTGCTGATTGGTGTGTTAATAAACCTTTAGCTAGATACAGAGTGCTGATTGGTGCGTTTACAATCCTTTAGCTAGACACAGAGTGCTAGACAGAAAAGTTCTCCAGTCTCCACTAGATTAGCTAGATACAGAGTGCTGATTGGTGCATCCACAAACACTGAGCTAGACACAGAATACTGATTGGAGCATATACAATCTTCTAGCTAGACATAAAGTTCTCCAAGTCCCCACCCAACTCAGGAGCCCAGCCGGCTTTGCCTAGTTGATGTTGCGCTGGGGTCACAGGCAGAGCTGTCCGTCAGTCCTGCACGTTCACACTCTTCAGCCCTTGGGTTGTCGATGGGACCCAGGGGGCAGTGCCTGTGGAGGAGGCTTGGGCCACGCGGGAGCCCACAGGGCGGGGTTGGGCTCAGGCATGGTGGGCTGTAGATCCTGAGCCCTGCCCCATGGGGAGGCGACTGAGGCCCTGGGAGAATTCAAGGGTGGCGCAGTTGGGCTGGCAGTGCTGGGGGACCTGGCGCACCCTCCCCAGCTCCTGGCCCGGGTGCTAAGCCCCTCACTGCACGGGGCTGGCGGTGCCAGATGCCCACTCCAAGTGTGCGGCCCGCCAAGCCCATGCCCACCTGGAACTCTCTGTGAGCGCCATGCACTGCCCCTGTTCCCACCTGTGCCTCTCCCCCCACACCTCCCCACAAGCAGAGGGAGCTGGCTCCAGCCTCAGTCAGCCCAGAGAGGCGCTCCCAAGCAGAGGGAGCTGGCTGGCTCCAGCCTCAGCCAGCCCAGAGAGGCGCTCCCAAAGTGCAGTGGCAGGCTGAAGGACTCCTCAAGCACTACCAGAGTGGACACAGGCTGAGGAGGCACCAAGAGTGAGGGCTGCTAGTGCATTGTCACCTCTCATGATGATTGTCACAAAGTCTTCAGTAATGCTACAACCATTGCAAATCATTGCAGAACCCATAATGAAGAGAGATCTTACAAGTGTAATAAACGTGGCAAATTTTTTCAGACATAGTTCATACATTGCAGTTCATCAGCAAACTCATACCGCAGAGCAACCTTACAAATGTCATGACTGTGGCAGAGTCTTCAGTCAAACTTCATCCTATGCAAAACATAGGAGAATTCATACAGAAGAGAAATCTCACAACTGTGATGATTGTGGCAGAGCGTTTACTTCATGTTCACCCCTCATTAGACATCAGAGAATCCATACTGGACAGAACTCTTACAGATGTCATCAGTGTGGCAAAGTCTTCAGTCCAAGGTCACTCGGACTGTCAGTAGGAAATAAATATTTCAAACATCAAATATTTCCAATTTAAAGCTACAGACTTTTAAATAATTCCGAGCCTTGAGAGGAACATGGTCATGCAACCTGAGTCCAGTGGCATGCAGGTGCAACTTCTACAAGTTTTCCTGGCCAGGCACGGTGGCTCACACCTGTAATCCCAGCACTTTGGGAGACTGAGGTGGGCGGATCACCTGATGTCAGGAATTATAAACCAGCCTGGCCAACATGGGGAAACCCCATCTCTACTGAAAACACAAAGCCATTAGCTGGGCATGGTGGTGCATGCCTGTATTTTCAGCTACTTGGGAGGCTGAGGCAGGGGAACTGCTTGAATCCAGGACATGGAGGTTGTAGTTAGCCGAGATTGTGCCACTGTACTCTAGCCTGGGCAACAGAGCAGGACTCCGTACCAAAAGAAAACAAAACAAAATGTGCTATACAATTGAGTTTCCTAATATCAATTTTAAAAAGTTTTCATGTAAATAATTAGGGAAGCTAAGCAGTCCCAGAGATAAGACCTCCTGGCATCATTGTCCCTTCTTACGGAGTGATAATGTAACTTTCCTTGAAGTGTATCAGCCTGTCACCAATCAAGCTACTGCAACCTATGCATTGGACTTGAATGGAAAATGTGGTGATTCTGCTAAAGCTTCTCATCTTTCCTTGTCTGTGTGAAACGTTAATGTCTCTAGTTGGGAACCCTGACCCCACTCATTTGGAGTTGAGGTTTCCAGGTGGCTATTCTCATGCTTTGTGTTCAAATAAACTCTATAATTAATAATTGTCAGGCCTCTGAGCCCAAGCCAAGCCATCGCATCCCCTGTGACTTGCACGTATGCGCCCAGATGGCCTGAAGTAACTGAAGAATCACAAAAGAAGTGAAAATGCCCTGTCCCTGCCTTAGCTGATGACATTCCACCACAAAAGAAGCAAAAATGGCTGGTCCTTGCCTTAAGTGATGACATTACCTTCTGAAATTCCTTTTCCTGGCTCATCTTGGCTCAAAAGCTACCCCACTGAGCACCTTGTGACCCCCCCACTCCTGCCCACCAGAGAACAACCCACTTTGACTGTAATTTTTCTTTACCTACCCAAATCCTATAAAATGGTCCCACTCTTATCTCCCTTCGCTGACTCTCTTTTTGGACTCAGCCCGCCTGCACCCAGGTGATTAAAAAGCTTTAATGCTCACACAAAGCCTGTTTGGTGGTCTCTTCAAATGGATGCACATGACAATAATGTATTCTAACTTTTATTATTTCCTGCCGACATCAGTTTCTGTCGGATTGTAGGAGCCTCACCAGAGAGGGCACCCGTCGCCATGTTGTAAAACTCTTATTTGTCAAAAGACATGGGTTAGGGTTTCTCCCCCTCCCTCTGGATGAAGCTCATTAGCTGACACAAATAGTCACCTCCATTACCAAGTAGAGCCAGGATGAACTATGTGTGACCAAGGGTGTTGTCAAGTCCTCTTCCCTGAGGACTGATTAGTGTTTATCTTGAAAACATGAACTTGTGTTGTACACAACAGTTAAGTTTCTTTCTCTCTTTTCAACCTCTCAGCTCTTCTCTATTTCCCATCACATTCTGGTATAAGGCTTAGTTATTAATAAAACAGGTTTTGTTTCTTTTTTTTTTTTTTTTTTTTTTTTTTGAGACGGAGTCTCGCTCTGTCGCCCAGGCTGGAATGCAGTGGCCGGATCTCAGCTCACTGCAAGCTCCGCCTCCCGGGTTTACGCCATTCTCCTGCCTCAGCCTCCTGAGTAGCTGGGACTACAGGCACCCGCCACCGCGCCTGGCTAGTTTTTTTTTTTTTTTTGTATTTTTTAGTAGAGACGGGGTTTCACCATGTTAGCCAGGATGGTCTCGATCTCCTGACCTCGTGATCCGCCCGTCTCGGCCTCCCAAAGTGCTGGGATTACAGGCTTGAGCCACCGCGCCCGGCCCAGTTTTTGTTTCTTTCGCTGTTATGGTCGTGAAGATGATATCCCATTTAGGGGAAGATTTTTTAGTTTTCAATCATATTTTCTCAACATTTGAAAGCGAAGTGAAGAGTATTTCTTGGGCCAGGCACAGTGGCTCACTCCTGTAATACCAGCATTTCAGGAGGCCGAGGCAGGAGGATCACTTGAAGTCAGGAGTTTGAGACCAGCCTGACCAACATGGTGAAACCCCGTCTTTACAAAAAATACAAAAATTAGCCGGATGTGGTGACGCGCGCCTATAATGCCAGCTATTTCGGAGGCTGAGGCAGGAGAATCGCTTGAACCCAGGAGGCAGGGCTGCACTGAGCCGAGATCTAGCCACTGCACTCCAACCTGGGCGACAGAGAAATACTCTGTCTCAAAAAAAAAAAAAGAAAAGAAAAGAAAAGAAATAAAGAAAGTAATAGATCTCTTCCACAAATGTGCTAGGACAATTTACTGAGTATCCACATGGAAAAAAATGTTGGATCCCTATCTCACACAATCAAAATTTTATTTTAAAAATTAAAAGAGACGAGGAAGGGGAGCCCTGCGGGAGGTGTGACTTTGTCGCCCAGGCTGGCCTGGACCCCCAGGCTCAGCGATCCTCCCGCCTCTGGGTCCTCAGGCTCCTGCCCACCGGGCCGCATCCCTGCTGTGTTTAAGCAGCAGGTGGTGACCTCACTCCTCCCTGGCCTGAGCCCTCCATCGCGCATCCCATGCAGGGGTCCTTGGGAAGTCTCTGAAGCTGAGCACAGAGAATGGAGAGTAGAAAGGGAGAGGATTTCTATTCTGTTCTCTGGGCCTTCCGCATGAAATTGTACGTTCTGCCCAGGCAGGGCTTTGCATTTCACATTCTAGTTTGCATCCCCGTTCCAGACAATTCCAGGGCTTTTGAATCTTGCTTCAGCCTTCCTGACCTCTCTCGCACCCAAAGTCCCAAAAACAGTCGCTGGGAGCCAGCCTGAGGGACCTGTTCCGCCTCGGCCCCGCCCTCTGCTGGTTCTAAAGGACAAGGTCTCTCTGCCTGGGGCCCCACCTCTACTTTGCTCAGGCCCAGCCCACTTTCTCGTTGGCTCCACCCAGGCCTGGCTTTAGTCCTGTGCGCACAGGTGCGCGCAGACCAGGAAGCGGATCCCGTGGAGTGAAAATCGCGCCGCGGCGGTGAGTTTTGCTCTGTGTTGTATTAAGTCTGCACTGCGCAGGTCCCCGGCACTTCCGCACCTGGGAGGTGGGGTCCCCACAGACCTGTAAATTCTCGTCCATCTTCCTTCAACCGGAGAAAATGCAGACATTCCTCTGGGAATCCGGAAGTCGCGTCCTTTTGTGCTGAAAGTCGACCTGAGGCTGTTCCCGTCTCTGGTCTTCTGCTACAGGGCGATGGATACACTTCCTATCGCGTAGTTTTTGTGCTCAAAACCGTTTTTTAACTCCTCCCTCCGCGCGCTTTTCAAAATCCTCACCCGAGATATGTATTTCCGACCTGGGCACCTCCCAGCCTCACCCTTGAAGGCCCCTGAAGCGCAAACGCCTCTTCCCCAGTCTCGGGGAGGCCACGTTATCTGCCTGGCGCTGGGATATTGTGGACCCCACCCTTGTACGAAGGCGTCCTCACACCCCACCTCCCGCCTCATGTTGGGCCCTGCTGCACCCCAAGTCTCCCCTCCGCAGTCACCTCTTCCCCTGAGCCCGCGTTGGGGAGGTGCCCGGAGCCTGTCCTGTGACACGGGGTGTTCTTGCCTGCCCAGCTCCAGCCGCTGAAAAATGAGCTGCTCCGGGATGCAGGCGTTTTACTCCAAACTCTCCTGTGATTGTCTGGGCCAAAAGGATCAGGAGACAGAGAGAGGGACTGAGAAAGCGGCAGAAAACCTAAGACAGAGAAAAGCAGAATGAGAAAGACCCATAACCGATAGCAAAGTAGAGGATGGTGAGGGATTTGTGAAGAGACAGCAAAAGTGAAAATAAAAAAGATAAGAAAGGAGGAGAAAAGCAACTGGAGAAATGTAGAGAAGAGAGACAGTAAAAGTGGGGGTGGGGGGGAGAGAAAGCGGAGGAGAAAAGCAACCGGAGAAATGTAGAGAAAAGTTAGATGTACAGAGAGATGATGGACGACAGCAAGGCAGAGAGGAGCAGCAAAGAGGGAGGCTCATCAGAGTGAGGGGGAGGAGGAGGGATTTGGAGCCGGGGCAGACAGAGCAGAGTGGTGCTGGTGGCAAGGAGAACAGAGGGAGAACCACAGCAGGGAGGACACCTGGGGATCTGGGGTTCCAGAGAGTGGGGACAGGGGGGTACAACAGGGAGGAGAGAATTTAACACGGAGAGCAGAGGAGGCGCAGAGATGGGAGAAGAGGCGGAAATATGCGGAGATTGAGGATGATGGAAAGATTGGGGAGAAGGAGCAACAAGAGATTAAACAAGATGTGAGGATGGAACCCACATAATTTTTGTATTTTTAGTAGAGACGGGGTTTCACCATGTTGGCCAAGTTGATCTTGAACTTCTGACCTCAGGTGATCCACCCGCCTCGACCTCCCAAATTGCTGGGATTACAGGCGTGAGCCACCGCACTTGGCCACCCATGCATTCTTGATTGAAAAAGTTTGCTTATGTCTTCTTAGTTCTACAGATGACCCTCTTTCCCTGTTTTTTGTTTGTTTGTTTTGAGATGCACTTTCGCTCTTGTTGCCCAGGCTGGAGTGCAATGGAGTGATCTCAGGTCACCGCAAGCCTTTTTTTTTTTTTTTTTTGAGATGGGAGTTCCCCTCTTGTTGCCCAGGCTGGAGTGCAATGGTGCGATCTTAGCTCACTGCAACCTCCGACTTTCTCGTTCAAGCAATTCTCCTGCCTCAGCCTCCCTAGTAGCTGGGATTACAGGCATATGCCACCACGCCAGGCTAATTTTGTATTTTTAGTACAGATGGGGTTTCTCCATTTTTTTTTTTTTTTTTTTTTTTTTGAGACGGAGTCTTGCTCTGTCGCCCGGGCTAGAGTGCAGTGGCCGGATCTCAGCTCACTGCAAGCTCCGCCTCCCTGGTTTACGCCATTCTCCTGCCTCAGCCTCCAGAGTAGCTGAGAGGACAGGCGCCCGCCACCTCGCCCGGCTAGTTTTTTTGTATTTTTAGTAGAGACAGAGTTTCACTGTGTTAGCCAGGATGGTCTCGATCTCCTGACCTCGTGATCTGCCCGTCTCGGCCCCCCAAAGTGCTGGGATTACAGGCTTGAGCCACCGACCCCAGCCGGTCAGGCTGGTCTCGAACTCCCAACCTTAGGTTATCCGCCGGCATCCGCCTCCCAAAGTGCTGGGATTACAGGCATGAGCCATCAAGCCTGGCCTACTCACTGCAACCTTTACCTCCCGGTTTCAGGTGATTGTCCTGCCTCGGCCTTCCTGAGTAGCTGGAATTACAGGCATGGGTCACCACTTCTAGATAATTTTTGTAGTTTTAGTAGAGATGAGATTTCTCCATGTTGGTCAGGCTGGTCTAGAACTCCCGACCTCAGGTGATGCGCCCACCTCGGCCTCCCAAAGTGCTGGGATTACAGGTGTGAGCCGCTGCACTCGGCCTGTCTGTTTTCAAAGTCACTAGCTGTGTCTTTATACTTCTGCATTTTATAAATGTTACTGTAATTTTCTTGTGAGGAAGAATTAAATGTTGGGAATCAGTGGCATCAGAACCTGACAAAAGAAGTTTCTTTATCCCAGGTATGTGAAAGATGCTTTTCTAAGTTTCAAGAGAAGCATCTCTTGAATTTTGATAAGGCCAGCCCTTTCCATTAGCCCTTCCAGGCCACCATGTCAGAATTCAGGTACATCTTCTCACTCATCTCAGACCTTCTCAGCGTAACTCATTGAAAATGTCCCTATTCTGAGGATATCACAGCGAAATCTAAAGCAGGTCGTGTCAGTCCCTGGCAGGGAACCCTCCACCGGCTTCCCGGGTTCCCCAGGACAAAAGCCCAGCTCCTCACTGTGGCTCCACAGCCCTGTGTCCAGGGCCCCTGCCAGTGTCCAGCCTCCTCCTGGGAGCTTGCCCGCATCTCCTGACTCCCTCTGCCCCAGTCATGTTTGCTTTTCTCTTTCCCCAAACAGCAAAATCCTTCCTGTCTCAGGTTGTTTTCACTGCTCTTACCCTATGTCCCTAAATGCTCACAGCACTGTCCCCTTCTCCTCCTTCAGGTCTAGGCTCAGAAATGTCTCCCATGCTCTCCCACCCCCATCTGAAGTTCCCTCTGCCCGTCAGTCTCTATCACATTACTCAGGTTTTATTATCTCTGCGTCAGTCACATCAGAAACACGCTTTTTTTTCTTTTCCCAGAGAGTCTCACTCTGTCCTCCAGGCTGTGAGTACAGTCTTGTGATCTTGGCTCACTGTAACCTCTGTCTCCTGAATTCAAGCAATTCTTGTGCCTCAGCCTCCCAGGTAGCTGAGATTACAGGTGTGTGGCACCACACCCGGCTAATTTTTGTATTTGTATTTTATTTTATTTTTGAGTCTTACTCTGTTGCCCTGGCTGGAGTCCAGTGGTGCCATCTCAACTCACTGCGACTTCCACCTCCCAGGTTCAAGTGATCCTGCAACCTCAGCCTCCCGAGTAGCTGGGATTACCAACACCCACCAAGCCTGGCTACTTTTTGTAATTTTAGTAGATACAGGGTTTCACCATGTTGGCCAGGCTGCTCTCGAACTCCTGACCTCAAATAATCCTCCTACCTCAGCCATCCAGAGTGCTAGTATTACAGGTGTGAACCATCACGCCCAGCCCAATTTTTGTGTTTTTAGTACCAACAGAGTTTCACCATGTTGGCCAGGCTGGTCTCAAACTCCTGAGTTCTAGTGATCGTTCCACCTCAGCTTCCTATGTAGCTGGGACCAGAGACACACAGACGTGTACCAACGTCTGTGGCCATATTTTTGTATTTTTGGTAGAGATGGGGTTTCCCATGTTGCCTAGGCTGGTCTCAAACTCCTGAGCTCAAGCAATGGACCCCTCTTGGCTTCCCAGAGTGCTGGGATGACAGACATGAGCTACCGCACCCAACCTCTGCATGGGGTTTGGTCAGGGCTGGGTCTGTGCCCTGAAGGGGAGCTCATTCCAGCCCCGCTCCTCAATTCTGCAGTGTGTGTGTGGGCTCCTCCAACAGGGAAGCAAGAGTTT
The DNA here is from genome assembly GCF_002776525.5 of Piliocolobus tephrosceles. Classification (NCBI taxonomy): domain Eukaryota; kingdom Metazoa; phylum Chordata; class Mammalia; order Primates; family Cercopithecidae; genus Piliocolobus; species Piliocolobus tephrosceles. The sequence goes on along the minus strand of NC_045454.1, from coordinate 5,811,558 downwards.
TTCTTGTAGAAATGTATCATCCCTGGTGCAGTGGGCAGCAGAGGTGACCGTATTTTTTCAGGATGAGGGCACCTTTGTATGTGTCATTGTGTTACAGGGAGGAAGTGTGTTGATTCTGAGCAATAAACAACATATTTCTAACATTCAGGATTGACTTCTAAAGACTCTTGGTAGGTGAGGAAAAACCACGGAAGAGGAAAGCAGAGGAGTCAGGGATGGCTGTTCCTCAGGTGAGATGATATTCTCGGTGGATTGTTCTGTCTCTTTCCTTTCAGAAACCCTGGGCCTTGGAGTTGGGAATCTTCTCTGAGTCTCAAGTGTCCTGCCTGAGAGGTCTTCTCACACCCATGCCTTCCCTCAGTCCCTCTCATCTCACTCACAGGGTGAGGGTCCCATGAGGGTCCCGTGGTGTGAGTGCTGTTGGGCAGCGGGGATTGTTCAGGGGCCACATCTGGATGCTCTGTCAGCTCTCTGTGCACCAGGATTAGAGCAGCTGCCAGTGGAAGTCACGTATTCATGTGCCCAAAGTATGTGATAAATTCTAGAAAAGGAGACCAATAAGGGAAAATCTTTTCTCCCTGATTTTATACTACATTTTTTGGTAATTGAGTGAGTTGCTGTGTTTCTGACTCAAAAAATCTTAGTAATTAGAATGGGAAATTCATACACAGACATGAACGATACAGGGGTTTTATGCCATCATTATTTTAAGAATATGAAGTCAACCTAAATAATAGGAGATTTATTAAACCATTCTTAGCAAATTAAGCTGATGGAGACAGTGGTGTTACTGTGGAGAGTCCTGTGAAACAGGTGTTTTTTGTAAAACTGGTTACAATTTTTCTCAAATATGGGAGCAGTACTTCCAGCTGCCAAAGTATCTTTTTCCACCAAAATGAGGTTCCTCTTCAGTTCAACAAAACTTGCTAGTTTTTATATTTTTAAAACCTTTATATATATACACATATACACACACATATATACATACACATACATATATACACACACATATGTATATATTTTGAAAATATTGTATACTTTGAAAATCTGGGACAAACGACAGCACTTTGTATTAACATGTAGTTTTTTGTGAGTGTGTGTAGGTTTTATTATTTTTGAACATATACAAAATAGAGTTTTGTACTTTAATCTTATTTTCATGTATTTTATTTTATTTTGACATGGAGTCTTGCTTTGTTGCCCAGGCTGGAGTGCCTTTGCACAATCGTAGCTCACTGAAACCTCCACCATCAGAGTCAAGCCGTCCTCCCACCTCAGCCTTCCAAGTAGTTGGAACAACTGGTGCCTGCCACCATGCCCAGCTAATTATTTACTTCTAACACAAGAAATTCATACTGAGAGGGTATCCTGACCTCTTCAAAAAGTGTAATCAAACACCACTGGGAAGACATTATGTGGTGGAAAATCCCTCACTTGGATTTGTCAGAACATTCCTACAATTGAATCCATGCTTTCCCCTCTCTCCTCTTCTCATTTTCTCATTTTCTATGGGAGAGATAAGAACTCCTCCCATAGCCATTTGGTTAAAATATGTTTTCATTTCAGGGTCTACTGACATTCAGGGATGTGGCCATAGAATTCTCTCAGGAGGAGTGGAAATGCCTGGACCCTGCTCAGAGGACTCTGTACAGAGACGTGATGTTGGAGAATTATAGGAACCTGGTCTCCCTGGGTGAGGATAACTTCCCTCCAGAAGTGGGGATGTGCCCTTGTGTATCTTTGTATTTTCTCTTGTTGCCTCCTGGGAGCCGCATCCTTGCTTAACTAACATGGAAGCTGTGTTGATTTTGAAATGAAAAGCTTCATGATGTAGCTTCTGAACTTTCACTGTCCCCTTTGTTTAGATGTTTTGCATTCTTCATGATAGCTTGGAGGGGGGAGGTTCCAGAGTAAAGTAGGCATAAAACCTTATGGCAGACCAGGCATGGTGGCTCACGCCTGTGATCCCGGCACCTTGGGAGTCTGAGGCGTGTGGATCACTTCAGGTCAGGAGTTCAAGATCAACCTGGCCAATATGGAGAAATCCCATCTCTACTAAAAACACAAAAATTAGCCGGGCGTGGTAGTGCATGCCTGTAATCCCAGCTCCTAGAAAGTCTGACAAAAGAGAATCGCTTGATCCTGGCAGGCCAAGGTTCCAGTGAGCTGATAACACACCACTGCACTCCAGCCCGGGTGACAGAGCAAGACTGTGTCTCAAAAAACAAAAACAAAAACAAAACCTTCTGGCAGGCTTTAAAGATATCCAATTACCTGTATGCTCCTTCTGTGCTTTCAATTCAGTAGTTCTTAGAAGAGAGCTTGATGTCCACATATTACATATTACAATGCTCCCCAAGCATTCAGAAGGAAGCAGTCAGCAGAGCAATTAGTGAAATATTTTCCTAGATCCATCAGTAATGTCTTCTTTCCTACTGAAACATAGGGCTGGGACTCTAGAAAAGCTCCAGCACGTCATGGTCCTTTCTTTTTATAAGCAGGAGTCTCTTTCTGACCTGCTGTCTCTATGTTGGAGCAAGAAAAAGAGCCCTGGACTGTGGAGAGTGAAGTGAAAATAGCAAAAAAATCCAGCTGGGTGGGAATGTATTACAGGTGTAAAGGTAGATAAGCGCTCAGATGGGCAGAGTGGAAGCTCCACCTTCCAATAGTGTGTGGGGAGACTCTCTGCAAGTGGGAGAATTCTGTGGGAAAAGGAAAGTTTCTATCCTGATATCTCTGACATAACATCTTTCTTTGCCCCTGCTTATCCCTCTGCTCTTCCTTTCTTTGTTTTTTGTTATTTTATGAAAGAATCTCACTCTGTTGCCCAGGCTAGAGTGCAGTGGTATGATCTTGGCTAACAGCAGCCTCTGCCTCCCAGGCTCAAAGGATTTTGTGTCCCAGCTTCCTGAGTAGCTGAGACTGCAGGCACTCACCACCATGCCCAGCTAATTTTTATGTTTTTAGTAGAGACAGGGTTTCATCATGTTGGCCAGGCTGGTCTCAAGTGATCCACCTGCTTTGGCTTCCCAAAGTGTGGGCCTAAGATTACCTAGTTGCTGAGGCAAGAGACTGAAGGCACAAACTGTTTCAGTATAATAAAGAAAATAGTTAGAATAAGAATAGTCATAATATAAATTAGATATAGAGATGATCATAGACAATTGTCAATCGCTATTATAAACATGATTAATCATTAGCTTTTAATATTTCTCTTTGTTGCATTACTAATATAATCTAGGAATAACCGGTGGGTAAAGGGTCAGGTGCTGAAGGGACACAGTGAGAAGTGACCTAGAAGGGGAAGAGGTGAGCCTTCTGTCACACCTGCATAAGGGCCGCTTGAGGGCTCCTTGGTGAAGCGATACTGCCAGTGTCTGGGAAGGCACCTGTTACTGAGCAGACTGCGAAAGGGAGTCTCCTTTCCTTGGAGGAATCAGGGCACGCTCTGCTCCACCAGCTCCTTGTGGAAGGCTGGATAGGACCCAGGCCTGCCCGCAGTCATCCGGAGGCCGAACCCCTCCCTGCGGTGCTTCAGTGGTCACGCTCCTTGTCCACTTTCATGTTCGTCCCCTACTCCTGGTTCCTCTTTGAAGTTCATGGTAGATAGCTGCAGAATAAGCAGTGAAAGTCTTAAAGTCTTCGATCTTTCTTATAAGTGCATAGAAGAGGCCGGGCGCGGTGGCTCAAGCCTGTAATCCCAGCACTTTGGGAGGCCGAGACGGGCGGATCACGAGGTCAGGAGATCCAGACCATCCTGGCTAACACGGTGAAACCCCGTCTCTACTAAAAATACAAAAACTAGCCGGGCGAGGTGGTGGGCGCCTGTAGTCCCAGCTACTCGGGAGGCTGAGGCAGGAGAATGGCGTAAACCCAGGAGGCGGAGCTTGCAGTGAGCTGAGATCCGGCCACTACACTCCAGTCCGGGCGACAGAGCAAGACTCTGCCTCAAAAAAAATAAAAATAAAAATAAAAAAAAATAAGTGCATAGAAGAAAATGCCAATGTATGCTGGCTTCTCTCTCTCTGCTTCGGCTACATAAGAGGCAGGGGCCCACTGTCCTCTGATCACGTGACTTCACCTTGTCAATCACTTAGAAGATTCACCCTCCTTACCCTGCCCTCTTGTCTTGTATGGAAGAAACATTAGAGTGCCCAGCCGTTCCGGCTGCTACGGGTCTCGGCATCTTGATGGTAGTAGTCTCCTGGCCCAGCTGTTTTCTCTTTATCTCTTTGTCTTGTGTCTTTATTTATTATAGTCTCTCATCTCCACACACGGGGAGAACACCCGTAAGCTCTGTAGGGCTGGACCCTACGCCAAAGTACTGGGATTAAAGGTGCGAGCCGCCATGTACAACTATTGTTATTATTTTAAATAGTTTTGTCTTTTAGTTCTCTGTAAACAGGTAAGTGGTTTAAGCATGATTCCAGTGTGAATATAACAACCACGTTAGTGTACATTTCTTTCTTTCTTCTTTTTTTTTTTTTAGTCAGAGTCTCGCTCTGTCGCTCAGGCTGGAGTGCAGTGGCACGATCTTGGCTCACTGCAAAGTCCGCCTCCAGGGTTCACGCCATTCTCCTGCCTCAGCCTCCTGAGTAGCTGGGACTACAGGCGCCCACCACCAGGCCAAGCTATTTTTTTTTGTATTTTTGGTAGAGACGGGGTTTCACCGTGGTCTCGATCTCCTGACCTCGTGATATACCCGCCTTGGCCTCCCAAAGTGCTGGGATTACAGGCGTGAGCCATCGTGCCCTGTTGTGCCCATTTCTTTCAGTAAACAGAAGTTAAGTGTGTTGTATAAATAAAATAAAAAGGCATGAAAAACACTGTACTTATATATTACCAGAAATGCAACATACACAGAAATAATTCTGACAAAAATCAAAAAAGTTCTAGAGGAGTAGTAGTTTTGGGAAGTGGTTATTGTTGCAGGTATGTTAAAGATCTTAAAGTTATAGCATAATAATGAAACTTAAACTTTTCATAACCTGGCCAGGTGTAGTGGCTCATGCCTATAATTCCAGCAATTTGGGAGGCTGAGGTGGGCAAATCAGCTGAGGTCAGGTGTTCAAATGCAGCCTGGCTAACATGACAAAACTTCATCTGTACTAAAATTACAAAAATTATCCAGGCACAGTGGTGGGTGGCAGTAGTCCCAGCTACTCAGGTGGCTGAGGCACGAGAGTTGTTTGAACCCAGGAGGTGGAGGTTGCAGTGAGCTGAGATTGTACCTTCGCACTCCAACATGGGAGACAGAGCGAGACTCCATCTCAAAAAAAAAAGTTTCATAACCTGCAAAAACTACTTCTCTAGAAATTTTTTTATTTTTGTCAGAATTATTTCTGTGTATGTTGCATTTCTGGTAACATATATGTGGTGTTTTTTCATGCCTTTTTATTTTAAATAATATTATAAAAGTTTAGTTCTGAACAAAAGGTATACATATGTCAGTTTCTGTATCTGTCCTCTTATTAATTAATTTACGTATTTATGAGACAGAGTTTTGCTCTTGTTGCCCATGCTGAAGTGCAATGCTGCAATCTCAGCTCACCACAACCTCCACCTCCAACCAATTCTCCTGCCTCAGCCTCCTGAGTAGCTGGGATTGCAAACATGTGTCACTACACCCAGCTAATTTTGTATTTTTAGTAGAGGAAGGGTTTCTCCTTGTTGGTCACGCTGGTCTCGAACACCCGACCTCAGGTGATCCACCTGGCTCGTCCTCACAAAGTTCTGGGATTACGGGAGTGAACCACCATGCCCGGCCTGTTTTTTTTTTTTTTTAATTTATCTTTACTGGAGAACTTTATATATGTTTGTGGGTTGGAGTTACTTTTTAGCTTTCTTTCATTTCTTTCTTTTTTTTTTTTTTTTTTTGAGACAATATCTCGGTCTGTCACCCAGGCTAAAGTGTAGTGGTGTGATCTTGGCTCTTGGCTCACTGCAACCTCCACCTCCCAGGTTCCTTTCTATTCTCAGCCCACCAAGTAGCTGGGACTACAGGCAAGTGCCAACATGCTGGGATAATTTTTTGTATTTTTTAGTAGAGACGGGGTTTCACCTTGTTAGCCAGGATGGTCTCCATCTGCTGACCTCGTGATCCTTCTGCCTCAGCCTCTCAAAATGCTCGGATTACTGGTGTAAGCCACCATGCCTGGCTTGTCTGAAGGTTTTTTAACATGTTAGTGCTATTAGATGGCTTCAAGGATTGCAAGTTTTACAGTACAGACTCTTAACTTCCTTTGTTTAATAAGATTTGTCAGCTTTTGGTGATGTTGATGATGAGATGCTCCTGTTCCTATCTCAGTCATTTCACTGTCCTGTCAGAAATAATTTAGACTGGTGGGCTGCAGTGGCTCACACCTCTAATCCCAGCACTTTGGGAGGCCGAGGTGGGTAGATCACTTGAGGTCAGGAGTTTGAGACCAGTCTGGCCAACGTGGTGAAACGTCGAATGTACTAAATGCCAAAAATGGGCCAGGCACTGTGGTTCCCAGTAATCCCAGCAGTTTGGGAGGCTGAGATGGACCAATCACTTGAGGTCAGGAGTTTGAGACAAGCCTGGCCGATATGGTGAAACTCTGTCTACTATAAATACAAAAATTAGCTGTGCATAGTGGTAGGCACCTGTAATCCCAGCTACTTGGGAGGCTGAGGCAGGAGAATCACTTGAACCTGGGAGGTGGAGGTTGCTGTGAGCCAAGATCACGCCACTGCACTCCAGCCCATGTGACAGAGTGAGTACTCTGGGCTGAGGAGGGAGAATCACTTGAGGTGGGAGGATCCTGCCAGTACACTCCAGCCTGGGTGATAGAGTGTGACTCCATCTCAGAAATAAACAAAAAAGGAAATAGCTTAAACTGAGAGCCTTCAGACACAGAAACTTATTTCTCATGAATTTGGAAAGTGGGAAATCCAAGAGCAAGGTGCCAGCCAAATTGGTTCCTGGTGAGAGCCTTCGTCATGGTTTAGCCCAGCCATCTCCCTGCCGTGTCCTGACATGGTGGAAAGAAGAACAGGCAATCAGCTCTTGAATGTCTCTTCATAAAGGTACTAGTTATATTAAGGACTTGTAAACACTCATGACTAAATTCTTTCAAAGTCCACATCTGCAGGAACATCCTATTAAAGAATACCAAATCTATCAAAGCTTATTTGAGAAGTAGTTATTTATCTTATTTTATTTTTTGAGATGGAGTCCCATCCTGTCTCCCTGGCTAGAGTGCTCTACCACAATCTTGGCTCACTGCAGCCTCTGCCTCCCAGGTTCAAATGATGCCTGCCTCAGCCTCCCAAGTAGCTGGGATTACATGCCCCCTCCACCATGCCTGGCTAATGTTTTGTATTTTTAGTAGATATGGGTTTGCACCATGTTGGCTAGGCTGGTATCAAACTTCTGACTTCGTGATTCACCTGCCTCGGACCCCCAAAGTGCTGGGATTACAGGCATGGGCCACCATGCCCAGACGTTAGTTAATTCTTATTCCTTATAGTGCTGTGTATATTTTTGACCTAATACATCAGAAAGTAGTGATCTTAACGTGTATTTCAGCTCTTATGTTGTGTACTGGTGGTAAGTACAAGTTGTGGCTTTTTTCTTAATGGGGAATTGTTTACAATTCTGCAGGCTGTATACATGTACTTATTATTTTTCTGGCTTGTTTTATCAAGGGTTACAGTATTTCGTTAACTGATTTTCATGACTTTACCTGTGAGTTTTCGGTATGTGATATGCAATGTAACTGACACACTCCACTTGTTAATGTCACAAAGTGCTGCCGGGCGCAGTGGCTCTTGCCTGTAATTCCAGGACGCCAGGCCTTGTGCTGCATGCCTGTAATCCCAGGTACCGAGCAGGCTTAGAAGAGAGACTTTCTTGAACCCAGGAGGCAGAGGCTGCAGTGAGCCAAGCTCGTGCCATTGCACTCTGACCTGGATGACAGAGCGAGACTCCATCTCAAAAAAATAAAAATTCAAAAAATGTTAAAAAACGTCACAAAGTGCCTGTTGCACATGAATATAGGTAATTTTGTAACAGTTGTTTAGAAAAATATGGTGTTAACATTTTTCTTTTTTGAGATGTGATCTCACTCTGTCACCCAGGGTGGAGTGCAGTGGCATGATTTCAGCTCACCACAATCTTGGCCTGCCGGGTTCAAGCAATTCTCCTGTCTCAGCCTCCCAAGTAGCTTGGATTACAGGTGCCCGCCATCACGCCCGGCTACTTTTTGTATTTTTAGTAGAGAAGGGGTTTTGCCATGTTGATGAGGCTGGTCTTGAACTCCTGACCTTAGGTGATTTGCCTGCGTCGGTCTCCTAAAGTACTGGGATTACAAGTGTGAGCCATCATGCCCTGCCTTGTTTCTTTTGAGGTGGAGTCTCACTTTGTCACCCAGGCTGGAGTGCAGTGGTGCGATGTTGGCACACTGCAACCTTTGCCTCTTGGCTTAAAGCAATTCTTGTGCATTAGCCACTTGAGTAGCTGGGACTACAGGCGTGGGCCACCGCACCTGCCTAATTTTTGTAATATTTTCTTCTCAGTGCTATGATTGTTTGACAATATAGAAATTCCATTGATTTTGATTATCCTTACAAGAGATTGTTGTGGATTATTTAAAAATGTAGTACCTTGTCTGTTTGTTTTTAGCATTTATTTATATACAGTAAATACCCTATAAATATGAAGAATATATATTTTTCTCTTTTTTGATGTGACAGTGATGTGTTTTTTGCAAACTGTGACACACTTTAGGGTCACAGTGGAAAAACACTCCTGACTTCAGGCTTACTCATGTTTGTGCCCTGTCAGTGTTTTGTCATGATATTGGAAAGAGGCTTCAGTAAAAATGATTTGAATTCAGCGCATGTAATCGCCCATTATTTATTAAAAAATCTTACCCCTTTTGTGTTCCTAAACTTCGAAGATCATGTTTGGGAAGTTTAAAATAAGTATTGTTTTTTGTGTCATATTTACACATTTCAGTATTGTATAACTTCTGTACTTAATTGGAAACCTATTGGTGTTTATATTTTGTAGCTACCTCTTCCAAATGTGTGATGAAGATGTTCTCATCAACAGGGCAAGGCAATACAGAAGTGATCCACACAGGGACATTGCAAAGACATGCAAGTCATCCCATTGGAGATATTTGCTTCCAGGAAATTGGGAAAGATATTCATGACGTTGTGTTTCAGTGGAAAGAAAATGAAACAAATGGCCATGAAGCACCCATGCGAAAAATAAAAATGTTGACGAGTAGTACAGACCGATATGATCAAAGACATGCTGGAAACAAGCCTATGAAAGATCAGCTTGGATCAAGCTTTCATTCACATCTGCCTGAACTGCACATATTTCAGCCTGAAGGGAAAATTGGCAATCAAGTTGAGAAGCCTATCAATGATGCTTTCTCAGTTTCAGCATCCCAAAGAATTTACTGTAGGCCGAAAACCCATATTTCTAACAAATATGGGAAGAATTTCCTTCATTCTTCATTACTCACAGAAAAACAGGAAATACACATGAGAGAAAAATCTTTCCAATGTAATGAGAGTGGCAAAGCCTTTAATCGTAGCTCACTCTTTAAAAAACATCAGATAATCCATTTAGGAGACAAACAATATAAGTGTGATGTATGTGGCAAGCTCTTTAATCAGAAGCGATACCTCGCATGCCATAGATGTCATATTGGTGAGAAACCTTACAAGTGTAATGAATGTGGCAAGACCTTCAGTCACAATTCAGTCCTCTTAGTTCACAAGGTAATTCATACTGGAGAGAAACCTTACACGTGTAATGAGTGTGGCAAGGCTTTTAATCAACAATCAAACCTTACGCGTCATCATAGACTTCATACTGGAGAGAAACCTTACAAATGTGAAGAATGTGACAAAGTTTTCAGTCGCAAATCACATCTTGAAAGACATAGGAGAATTCACACTGGAGAGAAACCATACAAATGTAAGGTTTGTAACAAGGCTTTCAGACGTGATTCACACCTGGCACAACATGCTGTAATTCACACTGGAGAGAAACCTTACAAGTGTAATGAATGTGGCAAGGTTTTTAATCAAAAAGCAAACCTTGAATGTCATCGTAGAATTCATACTGGAAAGAAATCTTATAAGCGTAATTAATTTGCGAGATTTTTAGGCAGCAATCAAACCTTGCCTGTCTTCATAGACTTTATACTGGAGAGAAGCCTTACAAATGTGAAGAATGTGACAAAGCTTTCAATTTCAATTCACTCCTTGAAATACATAGGAGAGTTCATACTGGAGAGAAACCATAGAAGTGTAAGGTTTGTGACAAGGCTTTTGGGTGTGAGTCACATCTGGCACAACATACTGGAATTCACACTGGAAAGGAACTGTACAAGTGTAATGAGTGTGGCAAAGCCTTTAGTGGTCAGTTACAAATGTAATGATTGTCACAAAATCTTCAGTAACACTACAACCATTGCAAAACATTGGAGCATCCATAATGAAGAGAGGTTTTACAAGCATAATAAATGTGGCGCCTTTTTCAGACATCATTCACACCTTGCAGTTTATGGGCGATCCTATACAGGAGAGAAACCTTACAAATGTGATGACTGTGGCAAGGTCTTCAGTCAAGTTTTATCTTTTGCAAAACATAGGAGAATTCATACAGGAGAGAAAGCTCACAACTATGATGATTGTGGCATAGTCTTTACTTCACATTCACACCTCATTAGATATCAGAGGATCCATACTGGACAGAAAGCTTACAAATGTCATATGTGTGACAAGGTCTTCAGTCCGAGGTTACTCCTTACAGAATATCAGAACGTTCATTTTTGAGGTAATAGTTACAAATGCAATGAGCATAGCAAACCATCAAGGATTAATTGACAGTAGAGTCAATTCAGCATTACTTGAGTTTGAGTTGACTTAAAACATTGAGTTCAAGCATTAATTGACATTAAAGTGTTTATATTAAGAGGATTGGGCCAGGTGCGATGGCTCACGCCTGTAATCCCAGGACTTGAGGAGCCCGAGGTGGGTAGATCACTTGAGATCATGTGTTTGAGACCAGCCTAGCCAACAGACGTGAGTCACTTTTCCCAGCCTGCTTTTTTTTCCTTTAACAAAAACCGATAGGGATTTTTATGAGTATTGTGTTGAATCTGGATCACACTGAGTTACATAATCATTTAGCAATATTAATTTTTCCAAACCATCATTATGAGTTGTATCTCTGTATATGTTTTTAATCATTTTGGTCAATGTTTGTAGATTTCAAGGTACAAAATTCTCAGTTTTTAACGTTTATTCCTAAGTATTTCTTAAAGATCTCTAGCAAATGAAAGTGTTTTTTAAGATCCCCAGCAAATGGAAGTGTTTTTTAATTTTCGTTTAAAAGTATTTATTGTTGCTGGGTGCGGTGGCTCAAGCCTGTAATCCCAGCACTTTGGGAGGCCGAGACGGGCGGATCACGAGGTCAGGAGATCGAGACCATCCTGGCTAACATGGTGAAACCCCGTCTCTACTAAAAATACAAAAAACCTATCCGGGCGAGGTGGCGGGTGCCTGTAGTCCCAGCTACTCCGGAGGCTGAGGCAGGAGAATGGCGTAAACCCGGGAGGCGGAACTTGCAGTGAGCTGAGATCCGGCCACTGCACTCCAGCCCGGGCGACAGAGCAAGACTCCGTCTCAAAGAAAAAAAAAAAAAGTATTTATTGTTAATGTATGGAAATTCAACTAATTTTTGGTGCTGATACTGTACTGTGCAAATCCACTGAATGTGTTCATTAGTTCCATTAGTATTTTAGTTGACTCAGGCCCCGCCAACCTCTTCCCCTCACGTTCTGGCCTGATCCAGGCCCCGCCCACCTCTCCCCTGGTCTGGCTTCTGCCCTGCGCTGATTGACACAGACCCGGAAGCCGATGGCGTGGACTGAAGGTTGCACCGTGAAGTTTGCGCTTCCCAGTTCTGTGGTGCTGCTATATCGGGGACGTGGGGTCCCCACAGACCTGGAAATTCCGCCCCCTCTTTCTCAACTCAGAGCAAATTGCGAAGTCCGGGTGAGAGTCCATGAGTCGCTTCCTTTTGATTTTAAAGTCGCCCTGAGGCTGGTCCCATCCCTGTCTTTCTGCAGTGGGGCCGTGCAGACACCTCCTGTCGCGAAACTTTCCTTCTCAGAACCCTTCCTACCCATCCTCCCTCCTCCTGCTGTTTCAAGTCCTCATCCTCACCCTCGAGCTGGACTCTCACCCTGGACACCTTCCAGCTTGCTCTCATCGGCTCCTGGAGCACAGCGCTGCAGCCCCAGTCCTGGGGAGGCCACGTTCTCTACCTGGTCCTAAGATCCTGCCGACCCCACCCCTGTCCGAAGGCGCCATCGCCCCCCATCTCCCTCCTCCTACCCGGCCCTGCTTCTCCCCAGTTCCAACCCCTGGTAAAAGTGCTCCTGCTGGAGGCAACCCTGTTTTTCCACCCTCTCCCTGTTGTTCCCGGAAGGCAGGCCTGGAGTGTGAAGTTTCCAGGTTCTTGGATATTAAACATAATTGAAAAAAAATCCAAAAACACAAAGTAACGAAAGAATGAAGCGGCGAAAGCAGAAATTTAATCAAGAAAGCACTCCACAGGGTGGGAGTGGGCCCGAGTGAGCGTCTCCAGGGCCCCGTTTACAAGGTTTTTGGAGGTTAAAGGTTTGTTTGTTTGTTTAAGGTCCCTATGGGCTACCCCATATCTGGATGAAGGATTTGGCCCTTGGCCAACGAAATACTGCGGTGAATTCTCCTGACACCAGAGCAGGTGGGTGCCCTACGCAGAGTAAATGGTGGCCAGTGCTTGGCCGTGACCACTCCTGGGCTCTTGCTCTTTTCATGTGATATCTGGTGGAAGGAGGAGGGCGCTAGGGAGAGCAGCCTTTGATCCTTTGTTACTTCGGGTGGAAGATGGGGTTTTTCCTGTTAGTCTAGTTTTGGAAAGTTCACGTTAATTGGTTTTAGATTTTTTTGGGGAGGGGGCATATCGGGGTCTCACTCTGTTACACAGGTGGGAGAGCGGTGATAGCATCACAGCTCGCTGCAGCGTCAACCTCCTGAGCTCAAGGGATTCTCCCACCTCAACCTCTATATCCACGCGCCACCACACAGTGCTAATATTTGTGTTCTTGGTAGAGACACGCTTTTGCCTTGTTGTCCAGGTTGGGCTCCAACTGCAGGGCTAAAGTGATCCCAGAGCATCGGCCTCCCTCAGTGCTGGGATGACAGGCTTGAGCCACCATGCCCGCCTTATTTCTTAGTTTAAAAAAAAATACGGCCGGGCGCGGTGGCTCAAGCCTGTCATCCCAGCACTTTGGGAGGC